>NC_058104.1:43572806-43889757 GCF_020171115.1 Neogale vison
CTTCTGTTCTCCCGGGGAGGCGTTCTGTTCCTTCCCCAGACTTGCTCTTGGGGAGCACAGTGACAGCAGTGTCCCTATCTTTAAGGCCCTTTCGAGATGTGCATCCACGCTTCTCTCTCAGGCAGTGGAGATATGAGGGCCAAGAGAATTTCGCTCCATGCGAGTTTCTTCCACCGTGCTTCGGAGACTAGCTCAGGGAAGCAGTAGCAGCATCCTGCAAACCCGATTCAGATTTCACAACGAATGCTGTGCTTTCCCAGAGGAGAAGCCTGGGCAAAGAGGCTTTGTCTGTATGGTGGTTTCTCCCACTTTGAGACTTGGTCTAGGGAAGGACGAGCAGCAGCCCGCAGAACCGACTCTGATTTCTAAGCAAACGGAGAGGGTGACACTTGTCTTGCCACCCGCCCCCTTTTCTTGCCATGGCAGGCTCTCCTGTTTCATGACTTTTCCTTATGGCTGATTCCACAGGCGTAACCACGCTTCTCTCTCAGGTAGAGGGAATGCCCGGGCAAAGAGGATTATGCTCCTTGCAGGTTTATTACACCGTGCTTCGGAGACTATGTTCAGGCAAGCGGCATCAGCATCGCTCAGAACCGACTCTGATTTCCCAAAGAATGCTGTGCTTTCCTAGAGGGGATGCCCAGGCAAAGAGGCTTTTGCTCTATGCAGGATTCTCCCACCGTGCTGCCAATACAAGGTAAGGCAAGCAGCAACAGCAGCCCACAGAACTGCTCTTTTTTCCTAGTGATTGCTATGCATTCACAGAGTTTTTCAGCTTGGCCTGAATCGCACTTCACTGCTGCTTCCTCACAAGGATTTGGGTGTTTGCTCTGTCGCGTCAGGGAAGTAGATCTGTGGGAGAGCTAAGGCCTCTTGGGCATTGCATTCTCGGGCTCCTAGGTGGCTCCCTGGGATCACCCTGCCAGGCCGAACTACGTAGACACAGCCACCACCCTTCAGCAGCGTGCGTGGCCTAGGATGACAGTCCATTACAACTGCCATCTCCTGGTGTAGTAAGGCTTGGCTTTTTGCTCTGGCGTTCAGGCGGACTCGGGGACTAGGCCAATGTCTTCCCAATAGGAGAGGAGAGGTGACAGGATCCCTGCACAGCGCCCGTGCACTGGGATGGGGAGCTGTGGGGGACTGTCCCCACTTCTTCCCCGACACACCCCCTGACATCCCCCACCACTGCCACGTCTTGGAGGAAGATGGCATCTGACTGCCCTTTCTTCCAGGGAGCTGTATATGCGAGTTCCAGGTATGGCGACTGGTGGCAAGCCCACGTCTGCCCTAGGGACAGGTGGCCTTGGAGATGCTGTCCCCTTGTGACAAGAGGCACAGAACAGGCCTGCCTTCTACCCAAATACCTTCCTCAGAGTGGAGTATGCGCACCAGCCGTAGCTGTCCCCTCGTGTCTTCCTAAGGCTAGGCTTCCATCTCTACGCACAGGGAGCGGGTGACGCTTGTCTTGCCACCGACCCGCTCTTCTCGCCAGGGCAGACTCTCCTGCTTTGTGACTGTGTCCTGACAACAAAGCCAATTGCTCCTTCTCTTCTCCCGTGGAGCCGTTCTGCTCCTTCCCGAGACTTGCTCTTGGGGAGCATGGTGACAGCCGTGTCCCTATCCTTAAGGCCCTTTCCAGACGTGCATCCACGCTTCTCTCTCAGGCAGAGGGGATGCTAGGGCCAAGAGAATTTCGCTCCATGCGGGTTTCTTCCACCGTGCTGCGGAGACTATCACAGGCAAGCAGCAGCAGCATCCCACAAACCCGATTCAGATTTCCCAACGAATGCTGTGCTTTCCCAGAGGAGAAGCCTTTGCAAAGAGGCTTTCACTGTATGCTGGTTTCTCCTACCTTGAGCCTTGGCCTAGGCAAGCACGAGCAGCAGCACGCAGAACCGACTTTGATATCTAAGCAAACGGAGAGGGTGACACTTGTCTTGCCAACCGACCGCTATTCTTGCATATGCAGGCTCTTCTGTTTCATGTCTTTTCCTTAAGGCTGTTTCCACCGGCGAAACCACGCTTCTCTCTCATGTAGTGGGGTTGAAGGGGCAAAGAGGATTTCGCTCCATGCCGGTTTATTAAACCGTGCTTCGGAGACTATGTTCAGGGAAGCGGCATCAGCATCGCGCAGAACCGACTCTGATTTCCCAAAGAATGCTGTGCTTTCCCTGAGGGGATGCCCAGGCAAAGAGGCTTTCGCTCTATGCGGGATTCTCCCACCGTGCTGCCAATAATAGGCTAAGGCAAGCAGCAACAGCAGCCCACAGAACCGCCTCTTTTTTCCCAATGACTGCTATGCTTTCCCAGAGGTTTTCACCTTGGCCTGATCCGCACTTCGCTGCTGCTCCTTCAGCAAGGCTTTGGGCATTTGCTCTGTCGCGTCAGGGAAGTAGATCTGTGGGGGAGCTGGTGCGTCTTGGGCCTTGATTTCCCGGGCTCCTTGGTCGCATCCTGTGTTCACGCTACAGTCCAAACTACGCAGAAACAGCCACCAACCTGCAGCAGCGTGCATTGCCTAGGATGACAGTCCATGCCAACTGCCATCTCCTGGCATAGTAAGGCTTGGCTTTTTGCTCTGGCGTTCAGGCGGACTCGAGGACTAGACCAGTGCCGTCCCCTTAGGAAAGGAAAGGCGACAGGATCCCTACACAGCGCCCGTGCACTGGGATGGGGAGCTGTGGGGGACTGTCCACACTTCTTCCCCGACAACCCCCCTGCCAGCCGCAACGCTGCCACATCTTGGAGGAAGATGACATCTGACTGCCCTTTCTTCCAGGGAACTGTATCTGCGAGTTCCGTGTATGGCGCATGGTGGCAAGCCCACATCTGCCCTAGGGACAGGTGGCCTTGGAGTTGCTGTCCCCTTGGGACAAGAGGCACATAATAGACCTGCCTTCTGCCCAGACCCTTCCACAGGGTGCAGTATGCACGCCAGGCCTAGCCGTCCCCTCTTGTCTTCCTAAAGCAAGGATACCGTCTCTTCGAACACTGCGAGGGTGCGCTTGTCTTGCCACAGTCCCGCTGTTCTCGCCAGGGCAGGCTCTCCTGCTTTGCGACTGTTTCCCGACAACAAGGCCAACGGCTCCTTCTCTTCTCCCAGGGATGTGTTCTGCTCCTTCCCCAGACTTGCTCTTGGGGAGCACGGAGTCAACCGTGTCCCTATCCTTAAGGCCCTTTCCAGATGTACATCCCCCTTTTCTCTCTGGCCTTGGGGATGCTAGGGCCAAGAGAATTTCGCTCCATGTGGGTTTCTTCCACCGTGCTGCGGAGACTACCTCAGGCAAGCAGCAGCAGCATCCCACAAACCCGATTCAGATTTCCCAACGAATGCTGTGTTTTCACAGAGGAGAGGCCTGGGCAAAGAGGCTTTCACTCTATGCTGGTTTCTCCTACCTTGAGTCTTGGCCTAGGCAAGCACGAGCAGCAGCCCGCAGAACCGACTCTGATTTCTAAGCAAACGGAGAGGGTGACATTTGTCTTGCCACCCGCCAGCTAGTCTTGCCTATGCAGGCTCTCCTCTTTCATGACTCTTCCTTAAGGCTGTTTCCACAGGTGCAACCATGCTTCTCTCTCAGGTAGAGGGGATGCACGGGCAGAGGATTTCGCTCCATGCGGGTTTCTTACATCGTGCTTAGGAGACTATGTTCAGGCAAAAGCATCAGATCGCAAAGAACCGATTCTGATTTCCCAAAGAATGCTCTGCTTTCCCTGAGGGATGCCCAGGCAAAGAGGCCTTTGCTCTATGCCGGATTCTCCCACCGTGCTGCCAATAATAGGCTAAGGCAAGCAGCAACAGAAGCCCACAGAACCGACTGTTTTTTCCCAATGACAGCTATGCTTTCCCAGCGGTTTTCACCTTGGCCTGATCCGCACTTCGCTGCTGCTCCTTCAGCAAGGCTTTGGGCGTTTGCTCTGTCGAGTCAGGGAAGTAGATCTGCGGGGGAGCTGGTGCGTCTTGGGACTTGCTTTCCCGGGCTCCGTGGTGGCATCCTGGGTTCACGCTGCCAGGCCAAACTACGCAGACACAGCCACCAACCTGCAGCATCCTGCATTGCCTAGGATGACACTCCATGCCAACTGCCATCTCCTGGCGTAGTAAGGTTTGGCTTTTTGCTCTGGCGTTCAGGCGGACTCGAGGACTAGGCCAGTGCCGTCCCGCTAGGAAAGGAAAGGCGACAGGATCCCTGCACAGCGCCCATGCACTGGGATGGGGAGCTATGGGGGACTGTCCCCACTTCTTCCCCGACACACGCCATGCCACCCCCAACGCTGCCATATCTTGGAGGAAGATGGCATCTGACTGCCCTTTCTTCCAGGGAGCTGTATGTGCGAGTTCGTGAATGGCGCCTGGTGGCATGCCCACGTCGGCCCTAGGGACAGGTGGCCTTGGAGATGCTGTCCTCTTGGGACAAGAGGCACAAATAGGCCTGCCTTCTGCCCAGACTCCTTCCTCAGAGAAGAGTATGCGCGCCAGCCCTAGCCGTCCCCTCGTGTCTTCCTTAAGCCAGGCTTCCGACTCTACGCACAGGGAGCAGGTGACGCTTGTCTTGGCACCGTCCCGCTCTTCTCACCAGGGCAGGCTCTCCTGCTTTGCGACTGTTTCCCGACAACAAGGCCAACGGCTCCTTCTCTTCTCCTGGGGAGCCGTTCTGCTTCTTCCCCAGACTTGCTCTTGAGGAGCAGGGTGACAGCCGTGTCCCTATCATTAAGGCCCTTTCTAGATGTACATCCACGCTTCTCTCTCAGGCAGTGGGGATGCTAAGGCCAAGAGAATTTCTCTCCATGTGCGTTTCTTCCACCGTGCTGCGGAGACTAGCTCAGGCAAGTAGCAGCAGCATCCCACAAACCCGATTCAGATTTCCCAACGAATGCTGTGCTTTCCCAGAGGAGAAGCCTTGGCAAAGAGGCTTTTGCTGTATGCTGGTTTCTCCTACCTTGAGACTTGGCCTAGGCAAGCACGAGCAGCAGCCCGCAGAACCGAATTTGATTTCTAAGCAAACGGAGAGGGTGACACTTGTCTTGCCACCTGACTGCTATTCTTGCCTATGCAGGCTCTTCTGTTTCATGACTTTTCCTTAAGGCTGTTTCCACAGGCGAAAGCACGCTTCTCTCTCATGTAGTGGGGATGACGGGGCAAAGAGGATTTCGCTCCATGCGGGTTTATTAAACCATGCTTCGGAGACTATGTTCAGGCAAGCGTCTTCAGCATCGCACAGATCCGACTCTGATTTCCTAAAGAATGCTGAGCTTTCCTTGAGGGGATGCCCGGGGTAAAAGGCTTTCACTCTATGTGGGTTTCTCCCACCGTAATGCCAATACTAGGCTAAGGCAAGCAGCAGTAACAGCCCACAGAACCGAATTTTTTTTTCCCAGCGACTGCTATGCTTTCCCAGAGGTTTTCAGCTTGGCCCGATCCGCACTTCGCTGCTGCTTCTTCAGCAAGGCTTTCGCGTTTCTATGTCGCATCAGGGAAGTAGATCTGCGGGAGAGCTGGTGCTCTTGGGCTTTGCTTTCCCAGGCTCCATGGTCGCATCCTGGGTTCACCCTGCCAGGCCGAACTACGCAGACACAGCCACCACCCTGCAGCAGCGTGCGTGGCCTAGGATGACAGTCCATGACAACTGACATCTCCTGGCGTAGTAAGGCTTGGATTTTTGCTCTGGCGTTCAGGCCGCTTGGGGACTAGGCCAGTGTCTTCCCCTTAGGAAAGGAGACGCGACAGGATCCCTGCACAGCTCCCGTGCACTGGGATGGGGAGCTGTGGGGACTGTCCCCACTTCTTCCCCGACACACTCCCTGCCACCCCCAACGCTGCCACATCTTGGAGGAAGATGGCATCTGACTGCCCTTTCTTCCAGGGAACTGTATCTGTGAGTTCCGGGTATGGCGCCTTGTGGCAAGGCCACGTCTGCCCTACGGACAGGTGGCCTTGGAGATGCAGTCCCCTTGGGACAAGAGGCACAGAACAGGCCTCCCTTCTGCCCAGACTCCTTCCTCAGAGTTTATTATGCGCGCCTGCCCTAGCCGTCCCCTCGTGATTTCCTGAAGCCAGGCTTCGCTTCTACGCACAGGGAGCGGGTGACGATTGTCTTGCGACCATCCCGCTGTTCTCACCAGGGCAGGCTCTCCTGCTTTGCGACTGTTTTTTGACAACAAGGACAATGGCTCCTTCTCTTTTCCCGGGGAGACGCTCTGCTCCTTCCCCAGACTTGCTCCTCGGAGCACGGTGACAGCCGTGTCCCTGTCCTTAAGGCCCTTTCCCGATGTGCATCCATGCTTCTCTCTCAGGTTGTGGGATGCTAGGGCCAAGAGAATTTCGCTCCACGCGGGTTTCATCCACCGTACTGGGGAGACTAACTCAGGCAAGCAGCAGCAGCATCCCGCAAAGCAACTCAGTTTTCCCAACGAATGCTCTGCTTTCCCAGAGAAGCCTGGGAAAAGAGGCTTTCACTGTATGGTGGTTTCTCCCAGCTTGATACTTGGCGAGGCAAGCATGAGCTGCCCCCTCTCGATTTGGGATCTCTTCTGATTAGGTTAAAGCATATTTTCCTTGGATTGTTGCCACCCTTTTAGTATTTTACTTGCTCCTTCATATACTCTTAGCTGGACAAAATGACAAGGTGGAAAAATTCACAACAAAAAAAAAAGAACAAGAGGCAGTACCGAAGGCTAGGGACCTAATCAATGCAGACATTGGTAATATGTCAGATCTAGAGTTCAAAATGACAATTCTCAAGGTTCTAGCCGTGCTTGAAAAAAGCATGGAAGATATTAGAGAAACTCTCTCCAGATATATAAAAGCATTTTCTGGAGAAATAAAAAAACTAAAATCTAACCAAGTTGAAATAAAAAAAGCTATTAATGAGGTTAAATCAAAAATGGAGGCTCTCACTGCTAGGATAAATGAGGCAGAAGAAAGAATTAGCGATATAGAAGACCAAATGACAGAGAATAAAAAGCTGAGCAAAAGAGGTACAAACAGCTACTGGACCATGAGGGGAGGATTCGAGAGATAAGTGACACCATAAGACGAAACAACATTCGAATAATTGGGATTACAGAAGAAGAAGAAAGTGAGAGGGGTGCATAAGGTATACTGGAGAGTATTATTGGGGAGAATTTCCCCAATATGGCAAAGGGAACGAGCATCAAAATTCAGGAGGTTCAGAGAATGCCCCTCAAAATCAATAAGAATAGGCCCACACCCCGTTACTTAATAGTAAAATTTACAAGCCTTAGTGACAAAGACCAAATCCTGAAAGCAGCCCAGGAAAAGAAGTCTGTAACATACAATAGTAAAAGTATTAGATTGGCAACTGACTTGTCCACAGAGACCTGGCAGGCCAGAAAGAGCTGGCATGATATTTTCAGAGCACTAAACGAGAAAAACATGCAGCCAAGAATACTATATCCAGCTAGGCTATCATTGAAAATAGGAGGAGAGATTAAAAGCTTCCAGGACAAACAAAAACTGAAAGAATTTGCAAACACCAAACCAGCTCTACAGGAAATACTGAAAGGGGTCCTCTAAGCAAAGAGAGAGCCTACAAGTGGTAGATCAGAAAGGAACAGAGACAATATACTGTAACAGTCACCTTACAGGCAATAAAATGGCAATAAAATCATATCTCTCAATAGTTACCCTGAATGTTAATGGGCTAAATGCCCCAATCAAAAGATACAGGGTATCAGAATGGATAAAAAAACAAAACCCATCTATATGTTGCCTCCAAGAAACTAATTTTAAGCCCGAAGACACCTCCAGATTTAAAGTGAGGGGCTGGAAAAGAATTTACCATGCTAATGGACATCAGAAAAAAGCAGGAGTGGCAATTCTTATATCAGATCAATTAGATTTTAAGCCAAAGACTATAATAAGAGATGAGGAAGGACACTATATCATACTCAAAGGGTCTGTCCAACAAGAAGATCTAACAATTTTAAATATCTATGCCCCCAACGTGGGAGCAGCCAACTATATAAACCAATTAATAACAAAATCAAAGAAACACATCAACAATAGTACAATAATAGTAGGGGACTTTAACAGTCCTCTCACTGAAATGGACAGATCACCCAAGCAAAAGATCAACAGGGAAATAAAGGCCTTAAATGATACACTGGATGAGATGGACATCACAGATATATTCAGAACATTTCATCCCAAAGCAACAGAATACACATTCTTCTCTAGTGCACATGGAACATTCTCCAGAATAGATCACATCCTCGGTCCTAAATCAGGACTCAACCGGTATCAAAAGATTGGGATCATTCCCTGCATATTTTCAGACCACAATGCTCTGAAGCTAGAACTCAACCACAAGAGGAAGTTTGGAAAGAACCCAAATACATGGAGACTAAACAGCATCCTTCTAAAGAATGAATGGGTCAACCGGGAAATTAAAGAAGAATTGAAAAAAATCATGGAAACAAATGAAAATGAAAATACAACGGTTTGAAATCTATGGGACACAGCAATGGCAGTCCTGAGAGGAAAATATATAGCGGTACAAGCCTTTCTCAAGAAACAAGAAAGGTCTCAGGTACACAACCTAACCCTACACCTAAAGGAGCTGGAGAAAGAACAAGAAAGAAACCCTAAGCCCAGCAGGAGAAGAGAAATCATAAAGATCAGAGCAGAAATCAATTAAATAGAAACCAAAAAAAACAATAGAACAAATCAACAAAACTAGGAGCTGGTTCTTTGAAAGAATTAATAAAATTGATAAACCCCTGGCCAGACTTATCAAAAAGAAAAGAGAAAGGACCCAAATAAATAAAATCATGAATGAAAGAGGAGAGATCACAACTAACACCAAAGAAATACAAACTATTATAAGAACATACTATGAGCAACTCTACGCCAACAAATTTGACAATCTGGAAGAAATGGATGCATTCCTAGAAACATATAAACTGCCAAAATTGAACCAGGAAGAAATAGAAAGCCTGAAGAGACCCATAATCAGTAAGGAGATTGGAACAGTCATTAAAAATTCTCCAAACAAACAAAAGCCCAGGGACAGACGGCTTCCTGGGGGAATTCTACCAAACATTTAAAGAAGAACTAATTCCTATTCTCCTGAAACTGTTCCAAAAAATGGAAATGGAAGGAAAACTTCCAAACTCATTTTATGAGGCCAGCATCACCTTGATCCCAAAACCAGACAAGGATCCCATCAAAAAAGAGAGATATAGACCAATATCCTTGATGAACACAGATGCGAAAATTCTCACCAAAATACTAGCCAATAGGATTCAACAGTACATTAAAAGGATTATTCACCACGACCAAGTGGGATTTATCCCAGGGCTGCAAGGTTGGTTCAACATCCGCAAATCAATCAATGTGATACAACACATCAATAAAAGAAAGAACAAGAACCATATGATACTCTCAATAGATGCTGAAAAAGCATTAGACAAAGTAAAGCATCCCTTCCTGATCAAAACCCTTCAAAGTGTAGGGATAGAGGGCACATACCTCAATATCATCAAAGCCATCTATGAAAAACCCACCGCAAATATCATTCTCAATGGAGAAAAACTGAAAGCTTTTCCACTAAGGTCAGGAACACGGCAGGGAAGTCCATTATCACCACTGCTATTCAACATAGTACTAGAAGTCCTAGCCTCAGCAATCAGACAACAAAAGGAAATTAAAGGCATCCAAATCGGCAAAGAAGAAGTCAAATTATCACTCTTCGCAGATGATATGATACTCTATGTGGAAAACCTAAAAGACTCCACTCCAAAACTGCTAGAACTTGTACAGGAATTCAGTAAAGTGTCAGGATATAAGATCAATGCACAGAAATCAGTTGCATTTCTCTACACCAACAACAAGACAGAAGAAAGAGAAATTAAGGAGTCAATCCCATTTACAATTGCACCCCAAACCATAAGATACCTAGGAATAAACCTAACCAAAGAGGCTAAGAATCTATACTCAGAAAACTATAAAGTACTCATGAAAGAAATTGAGGAAGACACAAATAAATGGAAAAATGTTCCATGCTCCTGGATTGGAAGAATAAATATTGTGAAAATGTCTATGCTACCTAAAGCAATCTACACATTTAATGCAATTCCTATCAAAGTACCATCCATCTTTTTTAAAGAAATGGAACAAATAATTTTAAAATTTATATGGAACCAGAAAAGACCTGGAATAGCCAAAGGGATATTGAAAAAAAAGCCAAAGTTGGTGGCATCACAATTCCGGACTTCAAGCTCTATTACAAAGCTGTCATCATCAAGACAGCATGGTACTGGCACAAAAACAGACACATAGATCAATGGAACAGAATAGAGAGCCCAGAAATAGACCCTCAATTCTATGGTCAACTAATCTTTGACAAAGCAGGAAAGAATGTCCAATGGAAAAAAGACAGCCTCTTTAATAAATGGTGTTGGGAAAATTGGACAGCCACGTGCAGAAAAATGAAATTGGACTATTTCCTTACACCACACACAAAAATAAACTCAAAATGTATTAAGGACCTCAATATGAGAAAGGAATCCATCAAAATCCTTGAGGAGAACACAGGCAACAACCTCTTCGACCTCAGCCGCAGCAACATCTTCCTAGGAACATCGCCAAAAGCAAGGGAAGCAAAGGCAAAAATGAACTGTTGGGATTTCATCAAGATCAAAAGCTTTTGCACAGCAAAGGAAACAGTTAACAAAATCAAAAGACAACTGACAGAATGGGAGAAGATATTTGCAAACGACATATCAGATAAAGGACTAGTGTCCAAAATCTATAAAGAACTTAACAAACTCAACACCCAAAGAACACATAATGCAATCAAGAAATGGGCAGAGGACATGAACAGACGTTTCTGCAAAGAAGACATCCAGATGGCCAACAGACACATGAAAAAGTGCTCCATATCCCTCGGCATCAGGGAAATACAAATCAAAACCACAATGAGATATCACCTCACACCAGTCAGAATGGCTAAAATCAACAAGTCAGGAAATGACAGATGCTGGCGAGGATGCGGAGAAAGGGGAACCCTCCTACACTGTTGGTGGGAATGCAAGCTGGTGCAACCACTCTGGAAAACAGCATGGAGGTTCCTCAAAATGTTGAAAATAGAACTGCCCTATGACCCAGCAATTGCACTACTGGGTATTTACCCTAAAGATATAAACGTAATAATCCAAAGGGGCACGTGCACCCGAATGTTTATAGCAGCAATGTCCACAATAGCCAAACTATGGAAAGAACCTAGATGTCCATCAACAGATGAATGGATCAAGAAGATGTGGTATATATACACAATGGAATACTATGCAGCCATCAAAAGAAACGAAATCTTGCCTTTTGCGACAACATGGATGGAACTAGAGCGTACCATGCTTAGCGAAATAAGTCAAGCGGAGAAAGACAACTATCATATGATCTCCCTGATATGAGGAAGTAGTGATGCAACATGGGGGCTTAAGTGGGTAGGATAAGAATCCATGAAACAAGATGGGATAGGGAGGGAGACAAACCATAATTGACTCTTAATCTCACGAAACAAACGGTGGGTTGCTGGGGGAGGGGGGTTGGGAGAAGGGGGGTAGGTTTATGGACATTGGGGAGGGTATGTGCTTTTGGGTAAATTGGAAGGGGTGGTGAACCATGAGAGACTATGGACTCTGAAAAACAATCTGAGGGGTTTGAAGTGGCGGAGGGGTGGGAGGTTGGGGTACCAGGTGGTGGGAATTATAGAGCCACGGCTTGCATGGAGCACTGGGTGTGGTGAAAAAATAATGAATACTGTTTTTCTGAAAATAAATAAATTGGAAGAAAAAAAAAAAAAGAATGCTGTGCTTTCCCTGAGTAGATGCACGGGAAAAAAGGCGTTCGCTCTCTGCGGGTTTCTCCAACCGAGCTGCCAATACTAGGCTAAGGCAAGCAGCAACAGCAGCCCACAGAACGGACTCTTTTTTCCCAGCGACTGCTATGCTTTCCGAGAGGTTTTCAGGTAGGCCCGATCCGCACTTCACTGCTGCTTCTTCAGCAGGGCTTTGGGCGTGTGCTCTGTCGCGTCAGGGAAGTATATCCGCTGGAGAGCTGGTGCGTCTTGGGCCCTGATTTCCCGGGCTCCATGATCGCATCCTGGGTCACCCAGCCAGGCCGAACTATGGAGACACAGCCAGCACCCTGCAGCAGCGTGTGTGGCATAGTATGACACTCCATGCCAACTGCCATCTCCTGGCCTAGTAAGGCTTGGCTTTTTGCTCTAGCGTTCAGGCATACTCGGGGACTAGGCCAGTGCCTTCCCATTAGGAAAGGAGAGGCGACAGGATCCCTGCACAGCGCGCGTGCACTGGGATGGGGAGCAGTGGGGGACTGTCCCCACTTCTTCCCCGACACACCCCTTGACATCCCCCACCGCTGCCACGTCTTGGAGGAAGATGGCATCGGACTGCCCTTTCTTCCAAGGAGCTGTATCTGCGAGTTCCGGGTATGGCGCCTGGTGGCAAGCCCACGTCTGCCCTAGGGACTGGTGGCCTTGGAGATGCTGTCCCCTTGGGACAAGAGGCACAGAACAGGCCTGCCTTCGGTCCAGACTCCTTCCTCAGAGTGGAGTATGTGCGCCAGCCCTAGCCGTCCCCTCGTGTCTTCGTAAACCCAGGCTTCCGTCTCTATGCACAGGGAGCGGGTGACGATTGTTTTGCGACCGTCCCACTGTTCTCGCCAGGGAAGGCTGTCCTGCTTTGTGACTGTTTCCCAACAACAAGTCCAACGGCTCCTTCTCTACTCCCGGGGAGGCGTTCTGCTCCTTCCCCAGACTTGCTCTTGGGGAGCACGTGACAGCCGTGTCCATATCCTTAAGGCCCTTTCCAGATGTGCATCCACGCTTCTCTCTCAGGCAGTGGGTATGCTAGGGCCAAGAGAATTTCGCTCCATGCGTGGTTCTTCCACTTTGCTGTGGAGACTAGCTCAGGCAAGCAACAACAGCATCCCCCAAACCCGTTTCAGATTTCCCAGCGAATGCTGTGATATCCCAGAGGAGATGCCTGGGCAAAGAGGCTTTCGCTGTATTCTGGTTTCTCCTATCTTGAGACTTGGCCTAGGCAAGCAGGAGCAGCAGCCCGCAGAACCGAGTCTGATATCTATGCAATCAGAGACGGTGACTCTTGTCTTGCCACCCGCCCGCTATTCTTGCCTATGAAGGCTCTCCTGTTTCAAGACTTTTCCTTAAGGCTGTTTGCACAGGCTCAACCACGTTTCTCTCTCAGGTAGAGGGGATGCCCGGGCAAGGAGGCTTTCGCTCTATGCGGTATTCTCCCACCGTGCTGCCAATACTAGGCTAAAGCAAGAAGCAACAGTAGCCCACAGAACCGACTCTTTTTTCCTAGTGATTGCTATGCTTTCACAGAGGTTTTCAGCTTGGCCTGAACCGCACTTCGCTGCTGCTTCCTCAGCAAGGCTTTGGGCGCTTGCTCTGTCGCCTCAGGGAAGTAGACCTGCGGGAGAGCTGGTGCCTCTTGGCCCTTGGTTTTCCGGGCTCCATGGTCGCATCCTGGGTTCACCCAGCCAGGCTGAGCTATGCAGACACAGCCAACACCCTGCAGCAGCATGCGTGGCATAGGATGACACTCCATGCCAACTGCCATCTCGTGGCATAGTAAGGATTGGCTTTTTGCTCCAGTGTTCAGGCAGACTCGGGGACTAGGCCAGTGCCTTCCCCTTAGGAAAGGAGAGGCGACAGGATCCCTGCACAGCGCCCGTGCACTGGGATGGGGAGCTGTGGGGGACTGTCCCAACTTCTTCCCCGACACACCCCCTGACATCCCCCACAGCTGCCACATCTTGGAGGATGATGGCATCTGACTGCCCTTTCTTCCAGGGAGCTGTATCTGCTAGTTCCGGGTATGGCCCCTGGTGGCAAGCCCACGTCTGCCCTAGGGACAGGTGGCCTTGGAGATGCTGTCCAATTGGGACAAGAGGCACAGAACAGTCCTGCCTTCTGCCCAGACTCCTTCCTCAGAGTGGAGTATGCGCGCCTGCCCTAGCCGTCCCGTCGTGTCTTCCTAAACCCAGGCTACCGTCTCTATGCACAGGGAGCGGGTAACGATTGTCTTGCGACCGTCCCGCTGTTCTCGCCAGGGCAGGCTCTCCTGCTTTGCGACTGTTTCCCGAAAACAAGGCCAACGGCTCCTTCTCTTCTACTGGGTAGGAGTTCTGCTCCTTCCCCAGACTTGCTCTTGGGGAGCACGTGACAGCCGTGTCCCTATCCTTAAGGCCCTTTCCAGATGTGCATCCACGCTTCTCTCTCAGGCAGTGGGGATGCTAGGGCCAAGAGAATTTCGCTCCATGCGGGGTTCTTCCACTGTGCTGTGGAGACTAGCTCAGGCAAGCAGCAGCAGCATTCCACAAACCTGTTTCAGATTTCCCAACGAATGCTGTGCTTTCCCAGTGGAGAAGCCTGGGAAAAGAGGCTTTTGCTGTATGCTGGTTTCTCCCATCTTGAGACTTGGCCTAGGCAAGCAGGAGCAGCAGCCCGCAGAACTGACTCTGATTTCTATGCAATCAGAGAGGGTGACACTTGTATTGCCACCTGCCTGCTATTCTTGCCTATGCAGACTCTCCTGTTTCATGACTTTTCCTTAAGGCTGTTTGCACAGGCTCAACCACACTTCTCTCTCAGGTAGAGAGGATGCCCGGGCAAAGAGGCTTTCGCTCTATGCGGGATTCTCCCACCGTGCTGCCAATACTAGGCTAAAGCAAGCAGCAACAGCAGCCCACAGAACCGACTCTTTTTGCCCAGCGACTGCTATGCTTTCCCAGAGGTTTTCAGCTTGGCCTGAACCGCACTTCGCTGCTGCTTCCTCAGCAAGGCTTTGGGCACTTGCTCTGGCGCCTCAGGGAAGTAGATCTGCGGGAGAGCTGGTGCCTCTTGGGCCTTGCTTTCCCGGGCTCCACGGTCGCACCCTGGGATCACCCTGCCAGGCTGAACTACGCAGGCACAGCCACAACCCTACAGTAGCGTGCCTGGCCTTGGATGACACTCCATGCCAACTACCATCTCCTGGCGTAGTAAGGCTTGGCTTATACCTCTGGCGTACAGGCGGACTCGGAGACTAGGCCTGTGCCTTCCCCATAGGAGATGATAGGCGACAGGATCCCTGCAAAGCGCCCGTGCACTGGGATGAGGAGCTGTGGGGGACTATCCCCACTTCTTCACCGACACACCCCCTGCCATCCCCAACGCTGCCACGTCTTGGAGGAAGATGGATCTGACTTCCCTTTCTTCCAGGGAGCTGTATCTGCTAGTTCCGGGTATGGTGCCTGGAGGCAAGCCCACATCTGCCTTTGGGACAGGTGGCCTTGGAGATGCTGTCGCCTTGGGACAGGAGGCACAGAACAGGCCTGCCATCTGCCCAGACTCCTTCCTCCAAGTGGAGTATGAGCACCTGCCCTAGCCATCCCCTCGTGTCTTCCTTAAGCCAGGCTTCCATCTCTACACACAGGAATCGGGTGACGATTGCCTTGCCACCATCCCGCTGTTCTCGCCAGGGCAGGCTCTCCTGCTTTTCGACTGTTTCCCGACAACAAGGCCAACGGCTCCATCTCTTCTCATGGGGAGGTGTTCTGCTCCTTCCCCAGACTTGCTCCTGGGAGCACGGCGACAGCAGTGTCCCTATCCTTAAGGCCCTTTCTAGATGTGCATCCACGCTTCACTCTCAGGCAGTGGGGATGCTAGGGCAAAGAGAATTTCGCTCCATGTGGGTTTCTTCCACCATGCTGCGGAGACTTGCGCAGGCAAGCAGCAGCAGCATCCCACAAAACCCATTCAGATTTCCCCACGAATGCTGTGCTTTCCCAGAGGAGAAGCCTGAGTAAAGAGCCTTCCACTGTATGCTGGTTTCTCCCACTTTGAGACTTTGCCTAGGCAAGCAGGAGCAGCAGCCCGCAGAACCGAGTCTGATTTCTAGTCAAACGGAGAGGGTGACACTTGTCTTGCCACACGCCCGCTATTCGTGCCAAAGCAGGCTCTCCTGTTACATGACCCTTTACAGACAGCAAGGCCAAGAGCCCCTTCTCTTCTCCTGGAGCGGAGTGCTACGCCTGGCCCAGACATGCTCTCAGGGAGTGCAGTGACAGACGTTTCCCTTTCCTTAAGTCTGTTTCCACTGGGCGCAACCACGCTTCTCTCTCAGGCAGAGGGGATGCCCGGGCAAAGAGGATTTCCTCCATGCGGGTTAATTACACCGTGCTTCGGAGACTATGTTCAGGCAAGTGGCATCAGCATCGCACAGAACCGAATCTGATTTCCCAAAGAATGCTGTGCTTTCCTAGACGGGATGCCAGGCAAAGAGGCTTACGCTCTATGCGGGATTCTCTCACCATGCTGCCAAAACAGGCTAAAGCAAACAGCACAGCAGCCCACAGAACCGACTCTTTTTTCCTAGGGACTGCTATGCTTTTGCAGAGGTTTTCAGCTTCGCCTGCACCGCACTACGCTGTTGCTTCCTCAGCAAGGCTTTGGGCGTTTGCTCTGTCGCGTCAGGGAAGTAGATCTGCGGGAGAGCTGGTGCCTGTTGGTCCTTGCTTTCCTGGGCTCCATGGTTGCAACCTTGGATCACCCTGCCAAGCTGAACTACGCAGACACAGCCAAAACTGCAGCAGCGTGCATGGCCTAGGATGACACTCCATGCCAACTGCCATCTCCTGGAGTAGGAAGGGTTGCATTTTTGCTCTGGCATTCAGACAGATTAGGGGACTAGGCATGTGCCTTCCCCATAGGAGAGGAGAGGCGACAGGATCCCTGCACCGCCTGTGCACTGGGATGCGGATCTGTGCGGGCCTGTCCCCACTTCTAACCCGACACACCCCCTGACACCCCCAACTCTGCCACGTCTTGGAAGAAGATGGCATCTGACTGCCCTTTCTGCCAGGGAGCTCGACCTGCGAGTTCCGCGTATGGAGCCTTGTGGCAGGCCCACGTCTGCCCTAGGGACAGGCGGCCAGGGACATTTTTTCCCCCTGGGAAAGGAGGCACGGAACAGGCCTACCGTGTGCCCAGACCCCTTCCTCAGAGTTGAGTATTCGCTCCTGCCTTAGCCGTCCCCTCGTGTCTTCCTAAAGCCAGGCTTCAGTCCCTACGCACAGGAAGCGGGTGACGCATGACTTGCCACCGTCCCGCTGTTCTCGCTAGGGCAGGCTCTCTAGCTTTGCGAATGTTTCCCGACAACAAGGTCAATGGCTCCTTCTCTTCTCCCGGGGAGGCGTTCTGCCTCTCCCCCAGACATGCTCTTGGGGAGCACGGTGACAGCAGTATCCCTATCCTAAGGCCCTTTCCAGATGTGCATCCACGCTCCTCTCTCCAGCAGTTGGGATGCTAGGGCCAAGAGAATTTCTCTCCATGCGGGTTTCTTCCACGGTGCTCTGGAGACTAGCTCAGGCAAGCAGCAGCAGCATCCCACAAACCCGATTCAGATTTCCCAACGAATGCTGTGTTTCCCAGAGGACAAGCATGGGCAAAGGGGCTTTTGCTGTATGCTGGTTTCTCCCAACTTGAGACTTGGCCTAGGCATTCAAAGCAGCAGCCCGCAGTACCGACTTTGATTTCTACGCAATCGGAGAGGGTGACACTTGTATTGCCACCCGCCCGCTATTCTTGCCTATGCAGGCTCTCCTGTTTCATGACTTTTCCTTAAGGCTGTTTCCACAGGCGCAACCACGCTTCTCTCTCAGGTAGAGGGGATGCCCGGGCAAAGAAGATTTCGCTCCATGCGGGTTTATTACACCGTGCTTCGGAGACTATGTTCAGGCAAGCGACATCAGCATCGCACAGAACCGAAACTGATTTCCCAAAGAATGCTGTGATTTCCTAGAGGGGATGCCCAGGCAAAGAGGCTTTCTCTCTAAGCGGGATTCTCCCACCATGCTGCCAATACTAGGCTAAGGCAAGCAGCAACAGCAGCCCACAGAACCGACTCTTTTTTCCTAGCGACTGCTATGCTTTCGCAGAGGATTTCAGCTTGGCTTAAACCGCTCTTTGCTGCTGCTTCCTCAGCAAGGCTTTGGGCGTTCGCTCTGTCGCGTCAGGGAAGTCGATCTGCAGAAGAGCTGGTGCCTCTTGGGCCTTGCTTTCCCGGGCTCCATGGTCCAACCCTGGGTTCACCCTGCCAGGCCGAACTACGCAGACACAGCTAAAAGCCTGCAGCAGCGTGCGTGGCTTAGGATGACACTCCATGCCAACTGCCATCTCCTGGCATAGTAAGGCTTGGCTTTTTGCTCTGGCTTTCACGCGGACTCAGGGAATAGGCCTGTGCCCTCCCTTTTTGAGAGGAGAGGCGACAGGATCCCTGCACAGCACCTCTGCACTGGGTTGGGGAGCTGTGGGGGACAGTCCCCACTTCTTCCCCGACACACAACCTGCCACCCCCAACGCTGCCACATCTTGGAGGAAGATGGCAGCTTACTGCCCTTTCTTCCAGGGAGCTGTATCTGCTAGTTCCGGGTATGGCGCCTGGTTGCTAGCACAAGTCTGCCCAAGGGACAGATGGCCGTGGAGATGCTGTCCCCTTGGGACAAGAGGCACAGAACAGGCCTGCCTTCTGCCCAGACTCCTTTCTCAGAGTGGAGTTGCGCGCCTGCCCTAGCCATCCCCTCATGTCATCCTAAAGCCAGGCTTCCGTCCCTATGCACAGGAAGCGGGTGACGCACGTCTTGCCACCGTCCAGCTGTTCTCACCAGGGCAGGCTCTCCTGCTCTGCGACTGTTTCCCGACAACAAGGCCAGCGGCTCCTTCTCTTCTCCCGGGGAGGCGTTCTGCTCCTACCCCAGACTTGCTCTTGGGGAAACGGTGACAGCCGTGTCCCTATCCTTAAGGCCCTTTCCAGATGTGCATCCACGCTTCTCTCTCAGGAAGTGGGGATGCTAGGGCCAGGAGAATTTCTCTCCATGCAGGTTTCTTCCACCGTGCTGAGGAGACTAGCTCAGGCAAGCAGCAGCAGCATCCCACAAACCCGATTCAGATTTCCCAACAAATGCTGTGGTTTCCCAGAGGAGAAGCCTGGGCAAAGAGGCTTTCGCTATATGCTGGTTTCTCCCCAGTTGAGACTTGGCCTAGGCAAGCAGGAACAGAAGACCGCAGAACCGACTCTAATTTCAAATCAAACGGAGAGGGTGAAACTTGTCTTGCCACCCGCCCGCTATTTTTGACAACGCAGGCTCTCCTGTTGCATGACCCTTTCCAGACAGCAAGGCCAAGGGCCCCTTCTCTTCTCCTGGAGCGGGGTGCTACGCCTGGACCAGACATGTTCTGAGGGAGCGCAGCAGTGACAGACGTTTCCCTTTCCTTAAGGTTGTTTCCACAGGCGCAACCACGCTTCTCTCTCAGGCAGAGGGGATGCCCGGGCAAAGAGGATTTAGCTCCATGCGGGTTTATTACACCATGCTTCGGAGACTATGTTGAGTCAAGCGGCATCAGCATCGCACAAAACCGACTCTGATTTCCCAAAGAATGCTGTGCTTTCCTAGAGTGGATGCCCAGGCAAAGAGGCTTTCACTCTAAGCGGGATTCTCCCACCGTGCTGCCAATATTAGGCTAAGGCAAGCAGCAACAGCAGCCCACAGAACCGACGCTTTTTTCCTAGCGACTGCTATTCTTTTGCAGAGGTTTTCAGCTTGGCGTGAACCGCTCTTCGCTGCTGCTTCCTCAGCAAGGTTTGGGCGTTCGCTCTGTCGAGTCAGGGAAGTATGTCTGCGGGAGAGCTGGTGCCTCTTGGTCCTTGCTTTCCCGGGCTCCATAGTCACACCCTGGGTTCACCCTGCCAAGCTGAACTACGGAGACACAGGCACAGCCCTGCAGCAGCGTGCCTGGCCTAGGATGACACTCCATGCCAACTGCCATCTCCTGGAGTAGTAACATTGGCTTTTTGCTCTGGCGTTCAGGCGGACTCCGGGACTAGACCAGTGCCTACCACTTAGTAAAGGAGAGGCAACAGGATCCCTGCACAGCGCCCGTGCACTGGGATGGGGAGCTATGGGGGACTGTCCCCACTTCTTCCCCGACACACCCCTTGCCACCCGCAACGCTGCCACATCTTGGAGGAAGATGGCATCTGACTGACCTTTCTTCAAGGGAGCTGTATTTGGGAGTTCCGGATCTGACGCCTGGTGGCAATCTCACGTATGCCACAGGGACAGGTGGCCTTGGAGATGCTGTCCCCTTGGGAGAAGAGGCACAGAACAGCCCTGCCTTCTGCCAAGACTCCTTCCTCAGAGTGGAGTATGCGCGCCAGCCATCGCCGTCCCCTCATATCTTACTAAAGCCAGGCTTCTTCTCTACGCACAGGGAGCAGGTGTCGCTTGTCTTGCCACCGCCCACCTTTCTGGCCAAGGCAGGCTCTCCTGCTTTGTGACTGTTTCCCGACAACAAGGCCAACGACTCCTTCTCTTCTCCCGGGGAGGCGTTGTGCTCCTTCCCCAGACTTGCTTTGGGGAGTACGGAGACAGCCGTGTCCCTATCCTTAAGGCCCTTTCCAGATGTGCATCCACGCTTCTCTCTCAGGCAGTGGGAATGCTAGGGCCAAGAGAATTTCGCTCCACGCGGGTTTCTTCCACCGTGCTGGGGAGACAAGCACAGGCAAGCAGCAACAGCATCCCACAAAGCAACTCAGATTTCCCAACGAATGCTATGATTTCCCAGAGAAGCCTGGGTAAAGAGGCTTCGCTGTATGGTGGTTTCTCCCACCTTGATGCTTAGCCTAGGCAAGCATGTGCAGCAGCCCTCAGAAGCGACTCTGATTTCTATGCAATCAGAGAGGGTGACACTTGTCTTGCCACACACCCGCTATTCTTGCCTATGCAGGCTCTCCTGTTTCATGACTTTTCCTTAAGGCTGTTTCCAGAGGTGCAACCACGCTTCTCTCTCAGGTAGAGGGGATGCCCGGGCAAAGAGGATTTCGCTCCATGCGGGTTTATTACACCATTATTTGGGGACCATGTTCAGGCCAGCGGCATCAGCATCCCACAGAACCGACTCTGATATCCCAACGAATGCTGTGCTTTCCCTGAGGGGATGCCCGGGGAAAAAGGCTTTCGCTCTATGCGGGTTTCTCCCACCGTGCTGACAATACTAGGCTAAGGCAAGCAGCAACAGTAGCCCACAGAACCGACTCTTTTTTCCCAGCGACTGCTATGCTTTCCCAGAGGTTGTCAGCTTGGCCCGATCCGCACTTCGTTGCTGCTTCTTCAGCAAGTCTTTCGGCGTTTGCTCTGTAGCGTCAGGGAAGTAGATCTGCGGGAGAGCTGGTGCGTCTTGGGCCCTGCTTTCCCGGACTCAGTGGTCGCATTCTGGGTTCACCCTGCCAGGACGAAATACGCAGACACAGCCACCACCATGCAGCAGCGTACGTGGCCTTGGATGACAGTCCATGCCAACTGCCATCTCATGATGTAGTGACATTGGCTTTTGGCTCTGGCGTTTAGGCGGACTCTGGGACTAGGCCAGTGCCTTCCCCTTAGGAAAGGAGAGGCGACAGGATCCCTGCAGAGCGCCCGTGCACTGCGATGGGGAGTTGTTGCGGACTGTCCCCACTTCTTCCCCGACACCCCCCTGCTACTCCCAACGTTGCCACAAATTTGGAGGAAGATGGCATCTGATTGCCCTTTCTTCCAGGGAGCTATATCTGCGAGTTCCGGGTCTGGCGTCTGGTGGCAAGCCCACGTCTGCCCTAGGGACTGGTGGCCTTGGAGATGCTGTCCGCTTGGGAAAAGAGGCACAGAACAGGCCTGCCTTCTGCCCAGAATCCTTCCTCAGAGTGGAGTATGCGCGCCAGCCCTAGCCATCCCCTCGTGTCTTTCTAAAGCCTGGCTTCCGTCTCTTCACACAGGTAGCGGGTGACGCTTGTCTTGCCACCGTCCCGCTGTTCTCGCCAGGGCAGTCTCTCCTGCTTTGCGACTGTTTCCTGACAACAAGGCCAACGGCTCCTTCTCTTCTCCCGGGGAGGCGTTCTGCTCCTTCCCCAGACTTGCTCTTGGGGAGCACGGTGACAGCCATTTCCCTATCCTTAAGGAACTTTCCAGATGTGCATCCACGCTTCTCTCTCAGGCAGTGGGGATGCTAGGGACAAAAGAATTTCCCTCCATGCGGATTTCTTCCAACGTGCTGCGGAGACTAGCTCATGCAAGCAGCAGTAGCATCCGACATACCCGATTCAGATTTCCCAACGAATGCTGTGCTTTCCCAGAGGAGAAGCCTGGGCTCTCCTGTATGGCGGTTTCTCCCACCTTGAGACTTGGCCTAGGCAAGTACAAGCAGCAGCCTGCAGAATCGACTCTGATTTCTCAGCAAATGGAGAGGGTGACACATCTAGTGCCAGCTGCCCGCTTTTCTTGCCATGGCAGGCTCTCCTGTTTCATAACCGTTTCCAGACATCAAGACCAAGGGCCCCTTGTCTTCTCCCGGAGCGGCGTGCTATAGCTGGCCCAGCAATGCTACCAGGAAGCACCATAACAGACGTTTCCCTTTCCTTAAGGCTGTTTCCACAGGCGCAACCACGCTTCTCTCTGAGGCAGAGAGCATGCCGAGGCAAAGAGGATTATGCTCCATGCGGGTTTATATACACGGTGCTTTGGAGACTATGTTTAGGCAATCGGCATCAGCATCGCACAGAACCGACTCTGATTTCCCAAAGAATGCTGTGCTTTCTTAGAGGGGATGCCCAGGCAAAGAGGCTTTCTCTCTATGCGGGATTCTCCCACCGTGCTGCCAATACTAGGCTAAAGCAAGCAGCAACAGCAGCCCACAGAACCGACTCTTTTTTCCTAGCGATTGCTATGCTTTCGCAGAGGTTTTCAGTTTGGCCTGAACCACTTCGCTGCTGCTTGCTCAGCAAGGCTTTGGGCGTTTGCTCTGTCGCGTCAGGGAAGTAGATCTGCGTGAGAGCTGGTGCGTCTTGGGCCTTGCTTTCCCGGGCTCCATGTTTGCACCTTGGGTTCACCCTGCCAGGCCGAACTACGCAGACACAGCCACAATCCTGCAGCAGCGTGCGTGGTCTAGGATGACAGTCCATGCCAACTGCCATCTCCTGGCGTAGTAAGGCTTGGCTTTTTACTCTGGCGTTCAGGCGAACTCGGGGACAAGGCCAGTGCCTTCCCCATAGGAGAGGAGAGGCGACAGGATCCCTGCACAGCGCCCGTGCACTGGGAAGGGGAGCTGTGGGGGACTGTCCCCACTTCTTCCCCGACACACCCCCTGCCACCCTCAATGCTGCCACATCTTGGAGGAAGATGGCTTCTGACTGCCCTTTCTTCCAAGGAGGTGTATCTGCGAGATCCGGGTATGGCGTCTGGTGGCAAGCCGAAGTCTTCCCTAGGGACAGGTGGCCTTGGAGATGCTGTCCGCTTGGGAAAAGAGGCACGGAACAGGCCTGCCTTCTGCCCAGACTCCCTCATAGTGGAGTATGCGCGCCAGCCCTAGCCACCCCCTCGTGTATTCCTTAAGCCAGGCTTCCGTCTCTACGCACAGGGAGCGGGTGACGCTTGTCTTGCCACCGTCCCGCTCTTATCGCCAGGGCAGGCTCTCCTGCTTTGTGACTGTTTCCCGACAACAATGCCAACGGCTCTTTCTCTTCTCCCGGGGAGGAGTTCTGCTACTTCTCCAGAGTTGCTCTTGGGAGCACGGTGATAGCCGTGTCCCTATCCTTAAGGCCCTTTCCAGATGTGCATCCACGCTTCTCTCTCAGGCAGTGGGGATGCTAGGGCCAAGAGAATTTCGCTCCATGCTGGTTTCTTCCACCGTGTTACGGAGACTATCTCAGGGAAGCAGCAGCAGCATCCTATAAACCTGATTCAGATTTCCAAAAGAATGCTGTGCTTTCCCAGAGGAAAAGCCTGGACTTCTCCTGTATTGTGGTTTCTCCCACCTTGAGACTTGGCCTAGGCAAGCACGAGCAGCAGCCTGCAGAAGCGTCTCTGATTTCTCAGCAAATGGAGAGGGTGACACATGTCGTGCCAGCTACCCACTGTTCTTGCCATGGCAGGCTCTCCTGTTTCATAACTGTTTCCAGACAGAAAGGCCACGGGCCCCTTGTCTTCTCCCGGAGCGGCGTGCTACGCCTGGCACAACAATGCTACCAGGGAGCACCGTAACAGACGTTTCCCTTTCCCTAAGGTTGTTTCCTCAGGTGCAACCACGCTTCTCTCGCAGGGAGAGAGGATGCCCAGGCAAAGAGGATTACGCTCCATGCGGGTTTCTTACACCGCGCTTCGGAGACTATGTTCAGGCAAGCGGCATCAGCATCGCACACAACCGACTCTGATTTCCAAAGAATGCTGTGCTTTCCCTGAGGGGATGCCCGGGGAAAAAGGCTTTCGCTCTATGCGGGTTTCTCCCACTGTGCTGCCAATACTAGCCTAAGGCAAGCAGCAAGAGCAGCCCACAGAACCGACTCTTTTTTCCCAGCGATTGCTATGCTTTCCCAGAGGTTTTAAGCTTGACCTGATCCTCACTTCGCTGATGCTTCTTCAGTAATGTGTTGGGCGTTTGTTCTGTCGAGTCAGGGAAGTAGATCTGCGGGAGAGCTATTGCGTCTTGGGCCATGCTTTCCCTGGCTCCGTGGTCGGATCCTGGTTTCACGTGCCAGGCCGAACTACGCAGACACAGCCACCACCCTGCAGCAGTTTGCGTGGCCTAGGATGACAGTCCATGCCAACTGCCATCTCCTGGCGTAGTAAGGCTTGGCTTTTTCCTCTGGCATTCAGGCGGACTCGGGGACTTGGCGCCTGGTGGCAAGCCCACGTCTGCCCTAGGGACTGGTGGCCTTGGTGATGCTGTCCCCTTGGTTCATGAGGCACAGAACAGGCCTGCCTTCTGCCCAGACTCCTTCCTCAGAATGGAGTCTGCATGCCTGCCCTAGCCATCCCCTCTTGTCTTTTTAAAGCTAGGCTTCCATCTCTCCACACAGGGAGCTAGTGAAACTTCTCTTGCCACCGGCCCACTGTTCCGGCCAGGGCAGGCTCTCCTGCTTTGCGACTGTTTCCCGACATCAAGGACTACGACTCCTTCTCTTCTACTGAGTCGGCGTGTTGCTCCTTCCCCATACTTGCTCCTGGTGATGGTGGTGACAGCCGTGTCCCTTTTCTTGTGGCCCTTTACAGATTTGCATCCACACTTCTCTCTCAGGCAGAGAGCATGCTAGGGCCAAGAGAATTTCGCTCCATGCGTGCTTGCTCCACCATACTGCGGACTAGCTCAGGCAAGCAGCAGCATCCCACAAAACCGACTCAGATTTCCAAACGAATACTGTGCTTTCCCAGAGGAGATGCCTGGGCAAGAGGCTTTCGCTGTATGCGAGCTTCTCCCACCATGAGACTTGGCCTAGGCAAGCAGGAGCAGCATCCCGTAAAACAACTCTGATTTCTCAGCAAACGGAGAGGGTGACACTTGTCTTGCCATCCGCCCTCTGTTCTTGTCATGGCAGGCCCTCCTGTTTCATGACCGTTTCCAGTGTGCAAGGCCAAGGGCCCCTTCTCTTCTCCCGGATCGGCGTGCTACGCCTGGCCCAGACATGCTCCCAGGGAGCACAGTGAAAGACGTGTCCCTTTCCTTAAGCCTGTTTCCACAGGTGCAACCATGTTTCTCTCTCAAACAGAGGGGATGCCCGGGCAAAGAGGATTTCACTCCATGCAGGTTTATTACACCGTGCTTCCGAGAATATGTCCAGGCAAGCGGGTTCATCATCCCACAGAACCGACTCTGATTTCCCAAGGATTGCTGTGCTTTCCCAATGGAGATGCCTGGGCAAAGAGGCTTTCGCTTATGAGGGATTCTCCCACAGTAAGACAGGGCTCAGGCAAGCAACAGCAGCATCCCGCAGAACCGACTCTGAATTCTCAGCATATGGAGAGGTTGTACTTGTCTTGCCACCTGCTCACTGTTCAATGGCAGGCTCTCCTGTTTCATGACTGTTTCCCGACAGCTTGGCCAAGGGCCCCTTCTCTTCTCCCGGGGTGGCCAGCAGCCTCCTGGCCAGATGTGCTCCTGGGGAGCGCAGTGAAAGACATGTCCCTTTCCTTAAGGCTGTTTCCACAGGCGTAACCACGCTTCTCTCTCAGACAGAGGGAATGCCCGGGCAAAGAAGATTACGCTCCATGCGGTTTTATTAAACCGTGCATCGGAGACTATTTTCAGGCAAGCGGCATCAGTATCGCACAGAACCGACTCTGATTTCCCAAGGAATGCTGTGCATTCCCTGAGGGTATGCCCGGGCAAAGAGGCTTTCGCTCTATGAGGCTTTCTCCCACCATGCTGCCAATACTAGGCCAAGGTAAGCAGACACAGCAGCCCACAGAACCGACTCTTTTTTCCTAGCGAGTGCTATGCTTTCGCAGATGTTTTCAGCTTGGCCTGAACCGCACTTCGCTGCTGCTTCCTCAGCAAGCCTTTGGGCGTTCGCTTTGTCGCGTCAGGGACATAGATCTGCGGGAGAACAGGTGCCTCTTGGGCCTTGCTTTACCAGGCTCCATGGTCGCACCCTGGGTTCACCCTGCCAGGCCGAACTACGCAGACACATCCACAACCCTGCAGCAGCGTGCGTGGCCTAGGATGACACTCTATGCCCACTACCATCTCCTGGCATAGACAAGGCTTGTCTTTTTGCTCCGGCATTCAGGCGGACTCGAGGACTAGGCCAGTGCCTTCCCCATTGAGAGGAGAGGTGAGAGGATACCTGCACACCGACCGTGCACTGGGATGCATAGCTCTGGGGGACTGTTCCCACTTCTTCCCCGACACACTCCCTGCCACCCCCAACCCTGCAACATCTTGGAGGAAGATGGCATCTGACTGCCCGTTCTTCTAGGGAGCTGTTTCTGCGAGTTCCGGATATGGCGCCTGGTGGCAAGCCCACGTCTGCCCTAGGGACAAGGTGGCCATGGAGATGCTGTCACCTTGGGACAATAGGCACAGAACAGGCCTGCCGTCTTCCCAGACTCCTTCCTCAGAGGAGCATGCATGCCTGCCCTAGCCGTCCCCTCATGTCTTCTTAAAGCCAGGCTTCCGTCTCTCCGCACAGGGAGCGGGTGACGCTTGTCTTGCCACCGGCCCGCTATTCTCGCCAGGGCAGGCTCTCCTGCTTCGCGACTGTTTCCCAACAACAAGGTCAAAGGCTCCTTCTCTTCTCCTGAGGTGGCGTGTTGCTCCATCCCCAGAGTTGCTCCGGGGGATTGTGGAGACAGCTGTGTGCCTTTCCTTAAGGCCCTTTACAGATGTGCATCCACGCTTCTCTATCAGGCAGAGAGGATGATAGGGCCAAGAGAATTTCGTTCCATGTGGGTTTCCTCCACCGAGCTGCGGACACTGGCTCAGGCAAGCAGCAGCATCCCACAAACCCGACTCAGATTTCCCAACGAATACTGTTCTTTCCCAAAGGAGATGCCCTGGCAAGAGGCTTTCGCTGTATGTGAATTTCTCCCACCGTGAGTCTTGGACTAGGGAAGCAGGAGCAGCAGCCCGCCGAAACGACTCTGATTTCTCAGCAAACGGAGAGGGTGACACTTGTCTTGCCACACGTCTGCTGTTCTTGCCAATGCAGGCTCTCCTGTTTCATGACCTTTTCCATACAGCTAGTCCAAGGACCCCTTCACTTCTCCCTTAGCGGGTGCTACGCCTGGCCCCGACATGCTCCCAGGGAGCGCAGTGACAGACGTTTCCCTTTCCTTGACGCTGTTTCCACAGGCGCAACCACGCTTCTCTCTCAGGCAGAGGGGATGCCCGGACAAAGAGGATTTCTCTCCAGGCGGGTTTATGATACCGTTCTTCGGAGACTATGTTCAGGCAAGAGGCATCAGCATCGCACAGAACCGACTCTGATTTCCCAACGAATGCTGTGCTTTCCCAGAGGAGAAGCCTGGGCAAAGAGGCTTTCGCTGTATGCTGGTTTCTCCCACCTTGAGACTTGGCCTAGGCAAGCAGGAGCAGCAGCGCGCAGAACCGACTCTGATTTCTAAGCAAACAGAAGGGTGACACTTGTCTTGCCACCCGCCCGCTATTCTACCCTATGCAGGCTCTCCTGTTTCATGACTTTTCCTTAAGGCTGTTTCCACAGGCGCAACCACGCTTCTCTCTCAGGTAGAGGGGATGCCCGGAAAAAGAGGATTTCGCTCCATACGGGTTTCTTACAACGTGCTTCGGAGACTATGTTCAGGCAAGCGTCATCAGCATCGCACAGAACCGACTCTGGTTTACGAAAGAATGCTGTGCTTTCCTAGAGGGGATGCCCAGGCAAAGAGGCTTTCGCTCTATGAGTGATTCTCCCACCGTGCTGCCAATACTAGGCTAAAGCAAGCAGCAACAGCAGCCTACAGAACCGACTCTTTTTTCCTAGCGAATGCTATGCTTTCGCAGAGGTTTTCAGCTTGGCCTGAACCGCATTTCGCTACTGCTTCCTCAGACAGGATTTGGGCGTTTGCTCTGTCGCCTCAGGGAAGTAGATCTGCGGTAGAGCTGGTGCCTCTTGGTCCTTGCTTTCCCGGGATCCATGGTCGCATCCTGGGTTCACCCTGCCAGGCCGAACTACGCAGACACAGCCACAGGCCTGCAGCGGCGTGCGTGGCCTAGGATGACAGTCCATGCCAACTGCCATCTCCTGGCGTAGTAAGGCTTGGCTTTTTGCTCTGGCGTACAGGCGGACTTGGGTACTAGGCCAGTGCTTTCCCCTTAGGAAAGGAGAGGCGACACGATCCCTGCACAGCGCCCGTGCAAGGATGGGGAGCTGTGGGGGACTGTCCCTACTTCTTCCCTGACTCACCCACTGCCACCCCCAAAGCTGCCACATCTTGGAGGAAGATGGCATCTGACTGCCCTTTCGTCCAGGGAGCTGTATCTGCGAGTTCCGAGTATGGTGCCTGGTGGCAAGCCCATGTCAGCCCTGGGAACATGTGGCCTTGGAGATGCTGTCCACTTGGGACAAGAGGCACCGAACAGCCCTTCCTTCTGCCCAGATTCCACCACAGAGTGGAGTATGCGTGCCAGCCCTGGCCATCCCCTCGTGACTTCCTTAAGCCAGGCTTCCGTCTCTACGCAAAGGGAGCGGGTGATGATTGTCTTGCCCCCATCTCGCTGTTCTGGCCAGGGAAGGCTCTCCTGCTTTGCGACTGTTTCCCGACAACAGGGCCAACGGCTCCTTCTCAACTCCAGGGGAGGCGTTCTGCTCCTTCCCCAGACTTGCTCTTGGGGAGCACGGTGACAGCCGTTTCCCTATCCTTAAGACCCTTTCCAGATGTGCATCCACACTTCTCTCTCAGGCAGTGGGGATGCGAGGGCCAAGAGAATGTCACTCCATGCGGGTTTCTTCCACCGTGCTGCGGAGACTAGCTCAGGCAAGCAACAGTAGCATCCCACAAAGCGACTCATTTTTCCCAACGAATGCAGTGCTTTCTGAGGAGATGCCTTGGCAAAGAGGCTTTCGCTGTGTGCTGGTTTCTCCCACTTTGAGACTTGGCCTAGGCAAGCACGAGCAGCAGCCCTCAGAAGTGACTCTAATTTCTCAGCAAATGGAGAGGGTTACACTTGTCGTGCCAGCAGCCCGATATTCTTGCCATGGCAGGCTCACCAATGTCATGGCCGTTTCCAGACATCAAGGCTAATGGCCTCTTCTCTTCTTCCGGAGCGGCGTGCTACCCCTGGCCCAGCAATGCTCCCAGGGAGCACAGTAACAGACCTTTCCCTTTCCTTAAGGCTGTTTCCACAGGCGCAACCACGCTTTTCTCTCTCAGGCAGAGGGGTTGCCCAGGCAAAGAGGATTTCGCTCCATGCGGGTTTATTACACCGTGCTTCGGAGACTATGTTCATGCAAGCGGCATTGCATCGCACAGAACCGACTGTGATTTCCCAAAGAATGCTGTGCTTTCCCTGAGGGGGTGCGAAGCGTCAGGGAAGTAGATCTGCGGGAGACCTGGAGCGTCTTGGGCCTTGTTTTCCCGGGATCCATGGTCTCATCGGTTTCACCATGACAGGCCTAACTATGCAGATACATTCACCACCCTGCAGCAGCGTGCATGGCCTTGGATGACACTCCATGCCAACTGCCATCTCCTGGCGTAGGAAGGCTTGGCTTTTTGCTCTGGCGTTCAGGCGGACTCGGGGACTAGGCCACTGCCTCCTTAGGAAAGGAAAGGCAACAGGATCCCTGCACAGCACCCGTGAACTGGGATGGGGAGCTGTGGGGTACTGTCCCCACTTCTTCCCCGACACACCCCCTGACACCCCCAACGCTGCCACACCTTGGAAAAAGATCACATCTGATGGCCCTTTCTTCCAGGGAGCTGTATCTGCGAGTTCCTTGTATGGCGCCTGGTGGCAAGCCCACGTCTGCCCTAGGCACAGGTGGCCAGGGAGATGCTCTCAACTTGGGACAAGAGGCACAGAACAGGTCTGCCTTCTGCCCAGACTCCTTCCTCAGAGGGTAGTATGCGCACCTGCCCTAGCGTCCCCTCGTGTCTTCCTAAAGCCAGGCTTCAGTCCCTACGCACAGGAAGCGGGTAGGCTTGTCTTGCCCCTCCCACTGTTCTCGCCAGGGCAGGCTCTCCTGCTTTGCAACTGTTTCCCGACAACAAGGCCAAAGGCTCCTTCTCTTCTCCCGGGGAGGCGTTCTGCTCCTTCCCCAGACTTGCTCCCTGGGAGCACGGTGACAGCCGTGTCCCTATCCTTAAGGCCCTTTCCAGATGTGCATCCACGCTTCTCTCTCAGGCATTGGGCATGCTAGGGCCAAGGGAATTTCGCTCCATGCGGTTTTCTTCCAAAGTGCTGCGGAGACTAGCTCAGGGAAGCAGCAGCAGCATCCCACAAAGCGTCTCTGATTTCCCAATGATGCTGTGCTTCCCCAGAGGAAAAACCTGGGCAAAGAGGCTTTCGCTATATGCTGGTTTCTCCGACCTTGAGACTTAGCCTAGGCAAGCAGCAACAGCAACCCGCAGAACCGACTCTATTACCCCAGCGACTGCTATGCCTTCCCAGAGGTTTTCAGCTTGGCCTGATCCGCACTTCGCTGCTGCCTCTTCAGCAAGGATTTGGGCGTTTGCTCTGTCGTGTAAGGGAAGTAGATCTGCGGGGGAGCTGGTGCGTCATGGGCCTTGCTTTCCCGGCCTCCGTTCTCGTATCCTGGGTTCACCCAGCCTGGCCGAACTACGCAGACACAGCCACCACCCTGCAGAAGCTTGCAAGGACTAGGATGACAGTCAATGCCAACTGCCATCTCTCTGCGTTTTCAGGCTTGGCTTTTTGCTCTGGCAGTCAGGCGGAATCGGGGACTATGCCAGTGCCTTCCCCTTAGGAAGGAAGAGGCGACAGGATCCCTGCCCAGCGCACGTGCACTGGTATGGGGAGATGTGGGGGACTTTCCCCCTTCTTCCCCGACACACCCCCTGACACCCCCAACGCTGCCATATCTTGGAGGAAGATGGCATCTACTGCCCTTTCTTCCAGGGAGCTGTATCTGCGAGCTCGGTGTATGGCGCCTGGTGGCAAGCCCACGTCTGCCCTAGGGACAGGTGGCCTTGGAGATGCTGTCCCCTTGGGACAAGAGGCACAGAACAGGGTTGCCTTCTGCCCAGACTCCTTCCTCAGAGTGGAGTATGCGCGCCTGCCCTAGCCGTCCCCTCGTGTCTTCCTTAAGCCAGGCTTCCGTCTCTACGCACAGGGAGCAGGTGACGCTTGTCTTGCCACTGTCCCGCTGTTCACGCCAGGGCAGGCTCTCCTGCTTTGCTACTGTTTCCCGACAACAAGGCCAACGGCTCCTTCTCTTCTACTGGGTAGGCGTTCGGCTCCTTCCCCAGACTTGCTCTTAGGGAGCACGATGACAGCCGTGTCCCTATCATTAATTCCCTTTCCATATGTGCATCCATGCTTCTCTCTCAGGCAGTGGGGATGCTAGGGCAAAGCAACTTCGCTCCATGCGGGTTTCTTCCACCGTGCTGCGGAGACTAGCTCAGGCAAGCAGCAGCAGCATTCCACAAACCCGATTCAGATTTCCAACGATTGCTGTGCTTTCCCAGAGAAGAAGCCTGGGTAAAGAGGCTTTCGCTGTATGGTGGTTTCTCCCATGTTGAGACTTGTCCGAGGCAAACACGAGCAGCAGCCCGAAGAAGCGACTCTGATTTCTAAGCAAACAGAGAGGGTGACACATATCGTACCAGCTGCCCACTGTTCCTGCCATGGCAGGCTCTCCTGTTTCATAACAGTTTCCAGACAGCAAGGCCAAGGGCGCCTTGTCTTCTGCAGCAGCGGCGTGCTACGCCTGGCCCAGCAATGCTACCAAAGAGCACAGTAACAGACGTTACCCTTTCCTTAAGGCTGTTTCCACAGACGCAACCACGCTTCTCTCTCAGGCAGAAGGGATGCCCAGGCAAAGAGGATTATGCTCCATGCGGGTTTATTACACCGTGCTTCATAGACTATGTTCAGGCAAGTGGCATCAGCATCGCACAGAAACGACTGTGATTTCCCAAAGAATGCTGTGCTTTGCCTGAGGGGATGCCCGGGGAAAAAGGCTTTCGCTCTATGCGGGTTTCTCCCACCGTGCTGCCAATACTAGGCTAAGGCAAGCAGCAACAGCAGCCCACAGAACCGACTCTTTTTTCCCAGCGACTGCTATGCTTGCCCAGAGGTTTTCAGCTTGGCCCGATCCGCACTTCGCTGCTGCTTCTTCAGCAAGGCTTTGGGCGTTTGCTCTGTCCTGTCAGGGAAGTAGATCTGTGGGAGAGCTGGAGCGTCTTGGGCCTTGCTTTCCCGGGCTCCATGGTCGCATCCTGGGTTCACCCTGCCAGGCTGAACTACGTAGACACAGCCACAACCCTGCAGCAGCCTGCGTGGCTAGGATGACAGTCCATGTCAACGGCCATCTCCTGGCATAGTAAGGCTTTGCTTTTTGCTCTGGCGTTCAGGCGGACTCGGGGACTAGGCCAGTGCCTTCCCCTTTCTAAAGGAGTGGCGACAGGATCCCTGCACAGCGCCCGTGCACTGGAAGCGGGAGCTGTGGGTGACTGTCCCCACTTCAACCCCGACACACCCCCTGCCACCATCAATGCTGCCACATCTTGGAGGAAGATGGCATCTGACTGCCCTTTCTTCCAGGGAGCTGTATCTGCGAATTCTGGGTATGGAGCCTGGTGGCAAGCCCACGTCTTCCCCAGGGACAGGTGGACGTGGCGATGCTGTCCCCTTGGGACAAGAGGCACAGAACAGGCCTGCCTTCTGCCCAGACTCCTTCCTCAGAGTGGAGTATGCGTGCCAGCCCTAGCCATCCCCTCGTGTCTTCCTAAAGCCAGGCTTCCGTCCCTTCACACAGGAAGCAGGTGACGCATGTCTTGCCACAATCCGGCTGTTCTTGCGAGGACAGGCTCTACTGCTTTGCGACTGTTTCCCGACAACAGGGCCAACGGCTCCTTCTCTTCTCCCAGGGAGGAATTCTGCTCCTTCCACAAACTTGCTCTTGGGGAGCACGGTGACAGCCGTGTCCCTATCTTTAAGGCCCTTTCCAGATGTGCATCCATGCTTCTCTCTCAGGCTGTGGGGATGGTAGGGCCTAGAGAATTTCGTTCCATGCGGGTTTCTTCAACCGTGCTGCGGAGACTAGATCAGGCAAGCAGCAGCAGCATCCCACAAAGCGACTCATTTTTCCCAACGAATGCTGTGCTTTCCCAGAGAAGCCTGTGCAAAGAGGCTTTCGCTGTATGGTGGTTTCTCACACCTTGTGACTTGGCCTAGGCAAGCACGAGCAGCAGCCCGCAGAAGCGACTCTGATTTCTCAGCAAATGGAGAGGGTGACACTTGTCATGTCAGCTGCCCGCTGTTCTTGCCATGACAGGCTCTCCTGTTCCATGACCGTTTCCAGACACCAGGGCCAAGGGTCCCTTCTCTTCTCCCAGAGCTACGTGCTACGCCAGGCCCAGCAATGCTCCCAGGGAGCACAGTAACAGACGTTTCCTTTCCTTAAGGCTGTTTCCAGAGGCGCAACCCCGCTTCTCTCTCAGGTAGAGGGGATGCCCGGGCAAAGAGGATTTCGCTCCAAGCGGTTTTATTACACCATGCTTTGGAGACTATGTTAGGCAAGCGGCATCAGGATCCCACAGAACCGACTCTGATTTCCCAACTAATGCTGTGCTTTCCCAAAAGAGAAGCCTGGGCAAAGAGGCTTTCTCTTCATGTTGGTTTCTCCCACCTTGAGATTTGGCCTAGTCAAGCACGAGCAGCTGCCCCAGAACCGACTCTGATTTCTAAGCAAACGGAGAGGGTGACACTTGTCTTGCCACCCGCCCGCTATTCTTCCCTATGCAGGCTCTCCTATTTCATGACATTTCCTTAAGGGTGTTTCCACAGATGCAACCACGCTTCTCCCTCAGGTAGAGGGGATGCCCGGGCAAAGAGGATTTCGCTCCATGAGGGTTTCTTCCACCGTGCTACGGAGACTCGCTTAGGCAAGAAGCAGCAGCATCCCACAAAGCGACTCAGATTTCCCAACGAATGCTGTGCTTTCCCAGAGGAGAGGCCTGGGCAAGGAGGCTTTCGCTGTATGGTGGTTTCTCCCACCTTGAGACTTGGTTTAGGAAAGCACGAGCAGCAGCCCACGGAAGTGACTCTGATTTCTCAGCAAATGTAGAGGGTGACACTTGTCGTGCCAGATGCCCGCTGTTCTTGCCATGGCAGGCTCTCCTGTTTTATGACATTTTCCAGACAGCAAGGCCAAGGGCCATTTCAATTCTCCCGGAGCGATGTGCTATGCCAGGCCCAGCAATGCTCCCAGGGAGCACAGTAACAGACGTTTCCTTTTCCTTAAGATGTTTCCACAGGCGCAACCACTCTTCTCTCTCAGGCAGAGGGGATGCCCAGGCAAAGAGGATTACGCTCCATGCGGGTTTATTACAGCGTGCTTCTGAAACTATGTTCAGGGAAGCGGTATCAGCATTGCACAGATCCGACTCTGATTTCCTAAAGAATGCTGTGCTTGCCCTGACGGCATGCCCGGGGAAAAAGGCTTTCGCTCTATACTGGATTCTCCAACCGTGCTGCCAATACTAGACTAAGGCAAGCAGCAACAGCAGCCCATAGACGCGACTCTTTTATCCCTGGGACTGCTATGCATTCCCTGAGGTTTTCTGCTTGGCCCGATCCGCACTTCGCTGCTGCTTCTTCAGCAAGGATTTGGGCGTTTGCTCTGATGCTCAAGAAAGTAGATCTGCGGGAGTGCTGGTGCGTCTTGGGCCTTGCTTTCCCGGGTTCCATGGTCACACTCTTAGTTCACCCTTCCAGGCCGAACTACGCAGACACAGCCATCACCCTGCAGCAGCGTGCGTGGCCTAGGGTGTGAGTCCATGCCAACTGCCATCTCCTAGCGTAGTAAGGCTTGGCCTTTTACACTGGTGTTCAGGCGGACTTGGGGACTAGGCCAGTGACTTCCCCTTAGGAAAGGAGAGGCGACAGGATCCCTGAAACAGTGCCTGTGTACTGGGATGGGGAGCTGTGGGGGACTGTCCCAACTTCTTCCTGAACACACCCCATGCCACCCCCAACGCTGCCACATGTTGGACAAAGATGACATCTGACTGCCCTTTCTTCCAGGGAGCTGTATCTGTGATTTCCGGGTATGGTGCCTGGTGGCAAGCCCACGTCTGCCCTAGGGACAGGTGGCCTTGGAGATGCTATCCCCTTCGGACAAGAGGCACAGAACAGGCCTGCCTTCTACCCAGACTCCTTCCTCAGAGTGGAGTAGCGCACCAGCCCTAGCCGTCCCCTCGTGTCTTCGTAAAGCTAGGCTTTCGTCTCTAAGCACAGGGAGCAGGTGACACTTGTCTTGCCACTGCCCCGCTGTTCTAGCCAGGGCAGGCTCTCGTGCTTTGCGACTGTTTCGGACAACAAGGCCAACAGTATTTTCTCTTCACCCTGGGAGGCGTTCTGCTCCTGACCCAGACTTGCTCCTGGGAGCACGGTGACAGCCGTGTCCCTATCCTTAAGGCCCTTTCCAGCTGTGCATCCACGCTTCTCTCTCAGGCAGTGGGGATGCTAGAGCCAAGAGAATTTCGCTTCATGAGGGTTTCTTCCACCGTGCTGCGGAGAATAGCTCAGGCAAGCAGCAGCATCCCACAAACCCGATTCACATTTCCCAACGAATGCTTTGCTTTCCCAGAGGAGAAGCCTGGTCAAAGAGGCTTTCGCTGTATGGTGGTTTCTCCCACCTTGAGACTTGGCCTAGGCAAGCACGAGCAGTATCCCGCAGAACCGACTCTAATTTCTAAGAAAACGGAGAGGGTGACAATTTTCTTGCCACCCGCCTGCTATACTTGCCTATGCAAGTTCTCCTGTTAAATGACTTTTCCTAAAGGCTGTTTCTATAGGTGGAACCATGCTTCTCTCTCAGGTAGACGGGATGCCCGGGCCAAGAGGATATCGCTCTATGCAGGTTTATAACACCGTGCTTCGAAGACTAAGTTCAGACAAGCGGCATCAGCATCACACAGAACTGACTCTGATTTCCCTAAGAATGCTGTGCTTTCCCTGAGGGGATGACCGGGGAAAAATGCTTTCACTCTATGCGGGTTTCTCCCACCATGCTGCCAATACTAGGCTAAAGCAAACAGCAACAGCATCCCACAAACCGACTCTTGTTTCCTAGCGATTGCTAAGCTTTCTCAGAGGTTTTCAGCTTGGCCCGATCCGCACTTCGCTGCTGCTTCCTCAGCAATGCTTTGGGCATTTCATCTATGGCGTCAGGGATGTAGATCTGTGGGAGAGCTGGTGCCTCTTGGGCCTGGCTTTACCGGGCTCCATGGTCGCACCCTGGGTTCACCCTGCCAGGCCGAACTACGCAGAAACAGCCACAAACCTGCAGCAGCGTGCGTGGCCTAGGATGACACTCCATGCCAACTGCCATCTCCTGGCATATTAAAGTTGGCTTTTTGCTCTGGCTTTCAGGCGAACTCGGGGACAAGGTCAGAGCCTTCCCCATAGGAGTGGAGACGCGACAGGATCCCTGCACAGCGCCCGTGCACTGGGATGGGGAGCTGTGGTGGACTGTCCCCACTTCTTCCAGACACACCCCCTGCCAACCCCAACACTGCCACATGTTTGAGGAAGATGGCGTCTGACTGCCCTTTCTTCCAGGGAGCTGTATATGCGAGTTCTGAGTATGGCGCCTTGTGGCATGCCCACGTCTGCCCTAGGGACAGGTGGCCTTGGAGATGCTATCCCCTTGGGACAAGAGGCACAGAACAGGCCTTCCTTCTGCCCAGACTCCTTCCTCAGAGTGGTGTAAGCGCGCCATCCCTACCCGTCCCCTCGTGTCTTCCTTAAGGCAGGCTGCCGTCTCTACCCACAAGGAGCGGGTGACGATTGTCTTGCCACAGTCCCGCTGTTCTCGCCAGGGCAGGCTCTCCTGCTTTGCGACTGTTTCCCGACAACAAGGCCAAAGGCTCCTTCTCTTCTCCCGGGGAGGCGTTCTGCTCCTTCCCCAGACTTGCTCTTGGGGAGCACGGTGACAGTCGTGTCCCTATCCTTAAGGCCCTTTCCAGATGTGCATCCACACTTCTCTCTCAGGCAGTTGGGATGCTAACGCCAAGAGAATTTCGCTCCATGCGGTTTCTTCCACCGTGCTACAGAGACTATCTCAGGCAAGAAGCAGCAGCATCCCACAAAGCGACTCAGATTTCTGAACGAATGCTGTGCTTCCCCAGAGGAGAGGCCTGGGCATAGAGGCTTTCGCTGTACGTTGGTTTCTCCCACCTTGAGACTTGGCCTAGGCAAGCACGAGCTGCAGCCCACAGAAGTGACTCTGATTTCTCAGCAAATGGAGAGGGTGACACTTGTCGTGCCAGCTGCCCGCTGTTCTTGCCATGGCAGGCTCTCCTGTTTCAAGACCGTTCCAGACATCAAGGCCTAAGGCCCCTTCTCTTCTCCTGGAGCGGCTGCTACGCCTGGCCCAGCAATGCTCCCAGGGAGCACAGTAACAGACTTTTCCCTTTCCTTAAGGCTGTTTTCACAGGCGAAATCATGCTTCTCTCTCAGGCAGAGGGTATGACCAGGCAAAGAGGATTAAGCTCCATTCGGGTTTATTACACCGTGCTTCGGAGACTATGTTCAGGGAAGCGGCCTCAGCATCGCACAGAACCGACTCTGATTTCCAAAGAATGCTGTGCTTTCCCTGAGGGGATGCCCGGGGAAAAAGGCTTTTGCTCTATGCGGCTTTCTCCCACCGTGCTGCCAATACTAGGCTAAGGCAAGCAGCAACAGCAGCCCACAGAACCGACTCTTTTTTCCCTGTGACTGCTATGCTTTCCCAGAGGTTTTCAGCTTGGCCCGATCCGCACTTCGTTGCTGCTTCTTCAACAAGGCTTTGGGCGTTTGCTCTAACGCGTCAGGGAAGTAGACTAGCGGGAGAGCTGGTGCGTCTTGGGCCTTGCTTTCCCGGGCTGCATTGTCGCATCCTGGGTTCACCCTGCTAGGCCGAACTATGCAGACACAGCCGCAAGCCTGCAGCAGCGTGCGTGGCCTAGGATGACAGTCCATGCCAACTACCATCTCCTGGCGTAGTAAGGCTTGGCTTTTTGCTCTGGCATTCAGGCGGACTCTGGGACTAGGCCAGTGACTTCCCCATAGGAGAGGAGAGGCGACAGGTTCCCTGCACAACGCCCGTGCCCTGGGATGGGGATCTGTGGGGGACTGTCCCCACTTCTTCCCTGACAAACCCCCTGCAACCTCCAACGCTGCTGCATTTCGGAGGAAGATGACATCTGACTGCCCTTTCTTCCAGGGAGCTGTATCTGCGAGTTCCGGGTATGGCGCCTCGTGGCATGCCCACGTCTGCCAAAGGGACAGGTGGCCTTGGAGATGCTGTCCCCTTGGGACAAGAGGCACAGAACAAGCCTGCCTTCTGTCCAGATCGTTCCTCAGAGTGGACTATGTGCACCTTCCCTAGCCGTCCCCTCGTGTCTTCCTTAAGCCAGGTTTCCTTCTCTACGCACAGGGAGCGGGTTACGCTTGTCTTGCCACCGTCCCGCTGTTCTCGCCAGGGCAGGCTCTCCTGCGTTGCGACTGTTTCCCGACTACAAGGCCAACGGCTCCTTCTCTTCTCCCGGGGAGGTGTTCTGCTCCTTCCCAAGACTTGCTCCTGAGATCATGGTGACAGCCGTGTCCCTATCCTTAAGGCCCTTTCCAGATGTGCATCCACGCTTCTCTCTCAGGCTGTGGGGATGTCAGGGCCAAGAAAATTTTGCTTCATGCGGGTTTCTTCCACCGTGCTACGGAGACTATCTCAGGAAGAAGCAGCAGAACCCCACAACGCGACTCAGATTTCCCAACGAATGCTGTGCTTTCCCAGGGGAGAAGACTGGGCAAAGAGGCTTTCAATGTATATTGGTTTCTCCTACCTTGAGACTTGACTTAGGCAAGCATGAGCGGCAGCCCGCAGAAGCGACTCTGATATCTTAGCAAATGCCACCTCTTGTCCTGCCAGCTGGCCCCTCTTTTTGCCATGGCAGGCTCTCCTGTTTCATAACCGTTTCCAGACAGCAAGGCCAAGGGCCCCTTCTCATCCCGGAGCAGCGTGCTACGCCTGGCCCATCAATGCTCCTAGGGAGCACAGTAACAGACGTTTCCCCATCCTTAAGGCTGTTTCCACAGGCGCAACCACGCTTCTCTCTCAGGCAGAGGGGATGCCCAGGCAAAGAGGATTACGCTCCATGCGGGTTTATTACACGGTGCTTCGGAGACTATGTTCAGGCAAGCGGCATCAGCATCGCACAGAACCCACTCTGATTTCCCAAAGAATGCTGTGCTTTCCCTGAGGGGATGCCCGGGGAAAAAGGCTTTCGCTCTAAGCGGGTTTCTCCCACCGTGGTGCCAATACTAGGCTAAGTCTAGCAGCAACGGCAGCCCACAGAACCGACTCTTTTTTCCCAGCGACTGCTGTGCTTGCCCAGATGTTTTAAGCTTGGCCCGATCTGCACTTCGCTGCTGCTTCTTCAGCAAGGCTTTGTGCGTTTGCTCTGTCGCGTCAGGGAAGTAGATCTTAGGGAGAGCTGGTGCCTCCTGGGCCTTGCTTTCCCGGGCTCCCTGGTCGCAACCTGGATTCACCATGCCAGGCCGAACTAAGCAGACACAGCCACCACCCTGTAGCAGCGTGCGCGGCCTAGGATGACAGTCCATTCCAACTGCCATCTCTTGGCGCAGTAAGGCTAGGCTTTTTGCTCTGTATTTCAGGAGGACTTGGGGACTAAGCTAGTGCCTTCACCTTAGGAAAGGAGAGACGACAGGATCCCTGCACAGCCCCCTAGCACTAGGATGGGGAGCTGTGGGGGACTATCCCCACTTCTTCCCCGACACACCCCCTGCAACCCCCAATGCTGCCACATCTTGGAGGAAGATGGCATCTCACTGCTCTTTCTTCCAGGGAGCTGAATCTGCGATGTCCGTGTATGGCGCCTGGTGGCAAGACGTAGTCTGCCCTAGGTGGCCGTGGAGATGCTGTCCCCTTGGGACAAGAGGCACAAAACAGTCCTGCCTTCTGCCCAGACTCATTCCTCAGAGTAGAGTATGCGTGCCAGCCCTAGCCGTCCCCTCGTGTCTTCCTAAAGCCAGGCTTCCGTCTCTACCCACAGGGAGCGGGTGCCGCTTTTCTTGCCACCGTCCTGCTGTTCTGGCCAGGGAAGCCTCTCCTGCTTTGCGACTGTTTCCCGAAAACAAGACCAACGGCTCCTTCTCTTCTCCTGGGGAGGCGTTCTGCTCCTCCCCAGACTTGCTCTTGGGGAGCACGGTGACAGCCGTGTCTCTATCCTTAGGGCCTTTTCCAGAAGTGCATCCACGCTTCTCTCTCAGGCAGTGGGGATGCTAGGGCCAAGAGAATTTCGCTCCATGAGGGTTTTTTCCACCGTGCTGCAGAGACTAGCTCAGGCAAGCAGAAGCAACATCCTTCAAACCCGATTCAGATTTCCCAAAGAATGATGTGCTTTCCCAGAGGAAATGCCTGGGCAAAGAGGCTTTCGCTGTATGGTGTTTCTTCCACCTTGAGACTTGGCTTAGGCAAGAACGAGTAGCAGCACGCAGAACCGACTCTGTTTTCTAAGCAAACGGAGAAGGTGACACATGTCTTGCTACCCGCCCGCTACTCTTGCCTATGCAGGCTCTTCTGTTTCATTACTTTTCCTTAAGGCTGTTTCCAGAGCTGCAACCTCGCTCTTCTCTCAGGTAGAGGGGATGCCCAGGCAAAGAGGATTTCGCTCCATGCGGATTTATTGCACCGTGCTTCGGAGACTATGTTCAGGCAAGCGGATTCAGCATCGCACAGAACCGACTTTGATTTCCCAAAGAATGCTGTGCTTTCCTAGAGGGGATGGCCAGGCAAAAAGGCTTTGAGCTCTAAGCGGGATTCTCCCACCGTGCTTCTAATATTAGGCTAAAGCAAGTAGCAACAGCAGCCCACAGAACCGACTCTTTTTTCCCAGCGACTGCTATGCTTTCCCAGAAGTTTTCAGCTTGGCCGGATCCGCACTTCGCTGCTGCTTCTTCAGCAAGGCTTTGATAGTGTGCTCTGTCAGGTCAGGGAAGTAGTTCTGCGGGATAGCTGGTGCGTCTTGGGCCTTGCTTTCCCGGGCTCCATGGTCGCATTCTGTGTTCACCCAGCCAGGCCAAACTACGCAGACACAGCCACCACCCTGCAGCAGCGTGCGTGGCCTAGGATGACAGTCCATGCCAACTGCCATCTCCTGGTTTAGTAAGGCTTTGCTTTTTGCTCTGGCGTTCAGGCAGACTCGGGAACTAGGCCAGTGCCTTCCCCTTAGGAAAGGAGTGGTGACAGGATCCCTGCACAGTGCCCGTGCACTGGGATGGGGAGTTGTGGGGTACTGTACCCACTTCTTCCCAGACACACCACTTTACATCCCCCACCGCTTCCACATCTTGAAGGAATATGGCATCTGACTGCCCTTTCTTCCAGGGAGCTGAATCTGCGAGTTCCGGGTATGGAGCCTTGTGGATAGCCCACGTCTGCCCTAAGGACAGGTGGCCATGATGATGCTGTCCCCTTGGGACAAAAGGCCGAGAACAGGCCAGCCTTCTGCCCAAAATCCTTCCTCAGAGTGGAGTATGCGCGCCAGCCCTAGCTGTCCCCTCGTGTCTTCCTAAAGCCAGGCTTCCATCTCTACGCACAGGGAGCGGGTGACGCTTGTCTTGCCACCGTCCCGCTCTTCCGGCCAGTTCAGGCTCTCTTGCTTTGCGACTGTTTCCCGACAACAAGGCGAACGGCTCCTTCTCTGCTCCCGGAGAGGCGTTCTGCTCCTTCCCGAGACTTGCTCTTGGGGAGCACGGTGACAGCCCTGTCCCTATCCTTAAGGCCATTTCCAGATGTACATCCACGCTTCTCTCTCAGGCAGTGGGGATGCTAGGGCCATGAGAATTTTGCTCCATGCCGGTTCCTTCCACCGTGCTTCAGAGACTAGCTCAGGCAGCAGAAGCAGCATCAAACAAACCCGATTCAGATTTCCCAACGAATGCTGTGCATTCCCAGAGGAGAAGCCTGGGCAAAGAGGCTTTCGCTGTATGGTGGATTCTCCCACCTTGAGACTTGGCCTAGGCAAGCACGAGCAGCAGCCCGCAGAACCGACTATGATTTCTAAGCAAACGGAGAGGGTGACACTTGTCGTGCCACCCGCCCACTATTCTTGCCTATGCAGGCTCTCCTTTTTCATGACTTTTCCTTAAGGCTGTTTCCATAGGCGCAACCACGATTCTCTCTCAGGTAGAGGGGATGCCCTGGCAAAGAGGATTTCGCTCCATGCAGGTTTATTACACCGTACTTCGGAGACTATGTTCAGGCAAGCGGCATCAGCATCACACAGAACCGACTCTGATTTCCCAAAGAATGCTGTGCTTACCTTGAGGGGATGCACGGGGAAAAAGGTTTTCGCTCTCTGCGGGTTTCTCCCACCATGCTGCCAATACTAGGCTTAGGCGAGCAGCAACAGCAGCCCACAGAACCCACTCTTTTTTCCCAGTGACTGCTATGCTTTCCGAGAGCTTTTCAGCTTGGCCCGATCCGCACTTCGCTGCTGCTTCTTCAGCAAGGCTTTGGGCGTTTGCTTGTTGAGTCAGGGAAGGAGATCTGCGGGAGTGCTGCTGCGTCTTGGGCGTGCTTTCCCGGGCTCCGTGATCGCATCCTGGGTTCACCCTGCCAGCCGAACTACGCAGACACAGTCACCACCCTGTAGCAGCGTGCTGGGCCTAGGATGACAGTCCATGCCATCTGCCATCTCCTGGCGTAGTAAGGCTTGTTTTTTTGCTCTGGCATTCACGCAGACTCTGGGACTAGGCCAGTGTTTTCCCCTTAGGGGAGGAGAGGCGACAGGATCCCTGAAGAGCGCCTGTGCACTGGGATGGGGAGCTGTGGGGGACTGTCCCCACTTCTTCCCCAACACACACCCTGCCACCCCCAACGCTGCCACATCTTTGAGGAAGATGGCTTCTGACTGCCCTTTCTTCCAGGAAGCTGTATCTGCGAGTTCCGGGTATGGCGCCTGGTGGCAAGCCCACGTCTGCCCTAGGGACAGGTGGCCTTGGAGATGCTGTCCCCTTGGGACAAGAGGCACAGAACAGGCCTGCCCTCTGCTCAGACTCCTTCATCAGAGTGGAGTACGCGCGCCGGCCCTAGCCGTCCCCTCGTGTCATCCTAAAGCCAGGCTTCCGTCTCTACGCACAGGGAGTGGGTGACGCTTGTCTTGCCACCGTCCTGCTGTTCTCGCCAGGGCAGACTCTGCTGCTTTGCAACTGTTTCCCGACAACAAGGCCAACTGCTCCTTCTCTTCTCCCCGGGAGGTCTTCTGTTCCTTCCCCAGACTTGCTCTTGGGGAGCACAGTGAGAGCCGTGTCCCTATCCTTAGGGCCTTTCCAGATGTGCATCCACGCTTCTCTCAGGTAGTGGGGATGCTAGAACCAAGAGAATTTCGCTCCATGTGGGTCTCTTCCACCATGCTACGAAGTATAGCTCAGGCAAACAGCAGCAGCATCCCACAAACCCGATTCAGATTTCCCAACGAATGCTGTGCTTTCCCAGAGGAGAAGCCTGGGCAGAGGCTTTCGCTGTATGCTGGTTTCTCCCACCTTGAGACTTGGCCTAGGCAAGCACAAGCAACAGCCCGCAGAAGCGACTCTGATTTCTAAGCAAACGGAGAGGGTGACACTTGTCTTGCTACCCGCCTGCTGTTCTTTCCGTGGCAGGCTCTCCTGTTTCATGACTTTTCCTTAAGGCTTATTCCACAGGCGCAAGCTCGCTTCTCTCTCAGGTAGAGAGGATGCCCGGGCAAAGAGGATTTCGCTCCATACGGGTTTATTACACCGTGCTTTGGAGACTATGTTCAGGCAAGCGGTAGCAGCATCGCACAGAACCGACTCTGATTTCCCAAAGAATGCTGTGCTTTCCTAGAGGGGATGCCCAGGCAATGAGGCTTTCACTCTATGAGTGATTCTCCCACCGTGCTGCAAATACTAGGCTAAAGCAAGCAGAAACAGCAGCCCACAGAACCGACTCTTTTTTTCCTTTGTGATTGATATGCTTTCACTGAGGTTTTCAGCTTGGCCTGAAACACTTCGCTGTTCCTTCCTCAGCAAGGCTTTGGGCGTTTGCTCTGACGCGTCAGGGAAGTAGATCGGCAGGAGAGCTGGTGCCTCTTGGACCTTGCTTTCCCGGGCTCCATGGTCACACCCTGGGTTCACCCTGCCAGGCCGAACTACGCAGACACAGCCACCACCGTGCACCTCGTGTGTGGCCTAGGATGACAGTCCATGCCAACTGCCATCTCCTGGCTTAGTAAGGCTTGGCTTTTTGTTCTGGCATTCAGGCGGACTCGGGAACTAGGCCAGTGCCTTCCCCTTAAGAAAGGAGAGGTGACAGGGTCCCGGCACAGTGCCCGTTCACTGGGATGGGTAGCTGTGGGGGACTGTCCCCACTTCTTCCCCGACACACCCCTTTACATCCCCCACCGCTTCCACATCTTGGAGGAAGATGGCATCTGACTGCCCTTTCTTCCAGGGAGCTGAATCTGCGAGTTCCGGGTATGGCGCCTGGTGGAAAGCCCACGTCTGCCCTAGGGTCTGGTGGCCATGGAGATGCTGTCCCCTTGGGACAAGAGGCACAGAACAGGCCTGCCTTCTGCCAAGACTCCTTCCTAAGAGTGGAGTATGCACGTTAGCCCTAGCCGTCCCCTCGTGTCTTCCTAAAGAGAGGCTCCCGTCTCTATGCACAGGGAGAGGGTGATGCTTGTCTTGCCACCGTCCCGTTGTTCTCGCCAGGGCAGGCTCTCCTGCTTCGCGACTGTTTCCCGACAACAAGGCCAACCGCTCCTTCTCTTCTCCCGGGGAGGCGTTCTGCTCCTTACCCAGACTTGCTCTTGGGGAGAATGGTGAGAGCCGTGTCCCTCTCCTTAAGGCCCTTTCCAGATGTGCATCCACGCTTCTCTCTCAGGCAGTGGGTATGCTAGGGCCAAGAGAATTTCGCTCCTTCCGGTTTTTTCCACCATGCTGCGGAGACTAGCTCAGGCAAGCTGCAGCAGCATCCCACAAATCCGATTAAGATTTCCCAATGAATGCTGTGCTTTCCCTAGGGCGAAGCCTGGGCTTCTCCTGTATGGTGGTTTCTCCCACCTTGAGACTTGGCCTAGGCAAGCATGAGCAGCAGCCCTCAGAAGCGACTCTGATTTCTCAGCAAATGGGGAGGATGCCACGTGTCATCTAGCTGCACACTGTTCTTGGCATGGCAGGCTCTCCTTTTTCATAACCGTTCCAGACAGCAAGGCCAAGGGCCCCTTGTCTTCTCCCAGAGCGGCTTGCTATCCTGGCCTAGCAATGCTCCCAGAGAGCAAGTAACAGACGTGTCCTGTCCTTAGGCTGTTACCACAGGTGCAACCACGCTTCAGTCTCAGGCAGAGGGGATGCCCAGGCCAAAAGGATTACGCTCCCTGCAGGTTTATTACACCGTGCTTCAGAGACTATGTTCAGGCAAAAGGCATCAGCATCACACGGAACCGACTCTGATTTCCCAAATAATGCTGTGCTTTCCCTGAGGGGATGCCCGGGGAAAAAGGCTTTCGCTCTATGCGGGTTTCTCCCACCGTGCTGTCAATACTAGGCTAAGGCAAGCAGCAACAGCAGCCCACAGAACAGACTCTTTTTTCCCAGCGACTGCTATGCTTTCCCAGAGGTTTTCAGCTAGGCCCGATCAGCACTTCGCTGCTGCTTCTTCAGCAAGGCTTTGGGCGTTTGCTCTGTCGCGTCAGGGAAGTAAATCTGCGGGAGAGCTGGTGCGTCTTGGGCCTTTTTTCCCTGGCTCCATGGTCGCATCCTGGGTTCACCATGCCAGGCCGAACTACGCAGACACAGCCTCCACCCTCCAGCAGCGTGCGTGGCCTAGGATGACAGTCCATGCCAACTGCCATTTCCTGGCGTAGTAAGGCTTGGCTTTTGCTCTGGCGTTCAAGTGGACTCGGGGACGAGGCCAGTGCCTTCCGCTTAGGAAAGGGGAGGCGACAGGATCCCTGCACAGCGCCCGTATACTGGGATGGGGACCTGTCGGGGACTGTCCCCACTTCTTCCCCGACACACCCCTGCCACCCCCAATGCTGCCACATCTTGGACAAAGATGGCATCTGACTGCCCTTTCTTCCAGGGAGCTATATCTGAGTTCCGGGTATGGCACCTGGTGTCAAGCCCACGTCTGCCCTAGGGACTGGTGGCCTTGGAGATGCTGTCCCCTTGGGACAAGAGGATCAGAACAGGCCTGCCTTCTGCCCAGACTCCTTCCTCAGAGTGGAGTATGCGCGCCTGCCCTAGCCGACCCCTCGTGTCTTCCTAAAGCCAGGCTTCAGTCTCTACGCACAGGGAGCGGTTGACGATTGTCTTGCCACTCTCTCGCAATTCTGGCCAGGGCAGGCTCTCCTGCTTTGCGACTGTTTCCCGACAACTAGGCCAACCGCTCCTTCTCTTTTCCCAGGGAGGCATTCTGCTCCTTCCCCAGACTTGCTCTTGGGAGCATAGTGACAGCCGTGTCCCTATCCTTAAGGGCCTTTCTAGATGTGCATCCACGCTTCTCTCTCAGGCAGTGGGGATGCTAGTGCCAAGAGAATTTCGCTCCATGTGGTTTTTTTTCCACCGTGCTACGGAGACTAGATCAGACAAGCTGTAGCATCCCACAAATCCGATTCAGATTTCCCAACGAATGCTGTGCTTTCCCAGAGGGAAGCCTTGGAGAAGAGGCTTTCGCTGTTTGGTGGTTTCTCCCACCTTGAGACTTGGCCTAGGCAAGCACGAGCAGCAGCCTGCAGAAACGACTTGGATTTCTAAGCAAACGGAGAGGATGACACATGTCTTGCCACCCGCCCGCTATTCTTGCCTATGCAGGCTCTTCTGTTTCATGACATTTTCTTAAGGCTGTTTCCACAGGCGCAAACACGCTTTTCTCTCAGGTAGAGGGGATGCCCGGGCAAAGAGTATTTCGCTCCAAGCGGGTTTATTACACCGTACTTCAGAGACTATGTTCAGGCAAGAGGCATCAGCCTCGCACAGAACCGACTCTGATTTCCCAAAGAATGCTGTGCATTCCTAGAGGGGATTTCCAGGCAAAGAGGCTTTTGCTCGATGCGGGATTTTCCCACCATGGTGCAAATACTAGGCTAAAGCAAGCAGCAACAGTAGCCCACAGAACCGACTCTTTTTTCCTAGCGATTGCTATGCTTTCACAGAGGTTTTCAGCTTGGCCTGAACTGCACTTCGCTGCTACTTCCTCAGCAAGGATTTGGCGTTTGCTCTGTCGCGTCAACGAAATAGATCTGCGGGAGAGCTGGTGCCTCTTGGGCCTTGCTTTCCCGGGCTCCATGGTCGTACCCTGGGTTCACCCTGCCAGGCCGAACTACACAGACACAGCCACAAGCCTGCAGCAGCGTGCGTGGCCTAGGTAGACACTCCAGGCCAACTGCCATCTCCTGGCGTAGTAAGGCTTGGCTTTTTGCTCTGGCATTCAGGCGGACTCGGGGACTAGGCCAGTGCCTTTCCCATAGGAGAGGAGAGGTAAAAGGATCCCTGCAAAACGCCCGTACACTGGGATGGGGATCTGTGGGGGACTGTCCCCACTTCTTCCGCGACACACCCCCTGCCACCGCCAACGCTGCAGCATTTCGGAGGAAGATGACATCTGACTGCCCTTTCTTCCAGGGAGCTGTACCTGAGAGTTCCGGGTATGGCGCCTGGTGGCATGCCCTCAACTGCCCTAGGGACTGGTGGCCTTGGAGATGCTGTCCCCTTGGGACAAGAGGCACAGAACAGGCCTGCCTTCTGCCCAGACTCCTTCCTCAGAGTGGAGTCTGCGCGCCTGCCATAGCCGTCCCCTCGTGTCTTCCTTAAGACAGGCTTCCGTCTCTACGCAAGGGAACGGGTGACGATTGTCCCGCCACCATCCCGCTGTTCTCGCCAGGGCAGGCTCTCCTGCTTTGCGACTGTTTCCCGACTACAAGGACAACGGCTCCCTCTCTTCTCCCGGGGAGGCGTACTGCTCCTTCCCCAGACTTGCTCCTGGGAGCATGGTGACAGCCGTGTCCTTATCCTTAAGGCCCTTTCCGGATGTGCATCCACGCTTCTCTCTCAGGCAGTGGGGATGCTAGGGCCAAGAGAATTTCGCTCCATGTGGGTTTCATCCACCATGCTATGGAGACTAGATCAGGAGCAGCAGCATCCCACAAACCGACTCAGATTTCCCAACGAATGCTGTGCTTTACCAGAGGAGAAGCCTGGGCAAAGAGGTTTTCGCTGTATGGTGGTTTCTCACACCTTGAGACTCGGCCTAGGCAAGCACGAGAGCAGCCCACAGAACCGATTCTGATGTCTAAGCAAACGGAGAGGGTGACACATGTCTTGCCACCCGCCCGCTATTCTTGCCTATGCAGGCTCTTCTGTTTCATGACTTTTCCTTAAGGCTGTTTCCACAGGCACAATCACGCTTCTCTCTCAGGTAGAGTTGATGCCCGGGCAAAGAGGATTTCGCTCCATGCGGGTTTATTACACAGTGCTTCGGATATTATGTTCAGGTAAGCGGCATCAGCATCGCACAGAACCGACTCTGATTTTCCAAAGAATGCTGTGCTTTCCTAGAGGAGATGCCCAGGCAAAGAGGATTTCGCTCTATCTAGGATGCTCCCACCGTGCTGCCAATACTAGGCTAAAGCAAGCTGCAACAACAGCCCACAGACCGACTCTTTTTTTTAGCGATTGCATTCCTTTGGCAGAGGTTTTCACTTGGCCTGAACTGCACTTCGCTGCTGCTTACTCAGCAAGGTTTTGGGCGTTTGCTCTGTCGCCTCAGGGAAGTAGATCTGCGTGAGAGCTGGTGCCTCTTGAGCCTTGCTTTCCCGAGCTCCATGGTCGCACCCTTGGTTCACCGTGCCAGGTGAACTACGCAGACACAGCCGCAAGCCTGCAGCAGCATGCGTGGCCTAGGATGACGCTCTATGCCAACTGCCATCTCCTGGGGTAGTTAGGCTTGGCTTTTGTTCTGGCGTTCATGCGAACTCGGGGACTAGGCCAGATCCTTCCCCATAGGAGAGGAGAGGTGACAGGATCCCTGCACAGCGCCCGTGCCCTGGGATGGGTAGCTGTGCAGGACAGTCCCCACCTCTTTCCTGATACACCTCTTGCCACCTCCAACGCTGCCACATCTTGGTGGAAGATGGCATCTGACTGCCCTTTCTTCCAGGGAGCTGTATCTGCGAGTTCCGGGTATGGCGCCTGGTGGCATGCCCACGTCTGCCCTGGGACAAGTGGCCTTGGAGATGCTGTCCCCTTGGGACAAGAGGCACAGAACAGGCCTGCCTTCTGCCCAGATCCTTCCTCAGAGTGGAGTATGCGCACTTTCCCTAGCCGTCGCCTCGTGTCTTCCTTAAGCCAGGCTTCCGTCTCTACGCACAGGGAGCGGGTGACAATTGTCTTGCCACCATCCCGCTGTTTTCGCCAGGGCAGGCTCTCCTGCTTTGCGGCTGTTTCCCGACTACAAGGCCAACGGCTCCTTCTCTTCTCCCGGGGAGGTGTTCTGCTCCTTCCCCAGACTTGCTCTTGGGGAGCACGGTTACAGCCGTGTCCCTATCCTTTAGGCCCTTTCCAGATGTGCATCCACCCGTCTCTCTCAGGCAGTGGGGTTGCTAGGGCCTAGAGAATTTCGCTCCATGCGGGTTTCTTCCACCGTTTTGCGGAGACTAGCTCAGGCAAGCAGAAGCAGCATCCCACACACCCAATACAGATTTCCCAACGAATGCTGTGCTTTCCCAGAGGAGAAGCCTTGGCAAAGAGGCTTTCGCTGTATGCTGGTTTCTCCCACCTTGAGACTTTGCCTAGGCAAGCAGGAGCCGCAGCCCGCAGATGCGACCTTGTTTTCTAAGCAAACGGAGAGGGTGACAATTGTCTTGCCAGCCGCCCGCTATTCTCGCCAATGCAGCCTCTCCTGTTGCATGACCCTTTCCACACAGCAAGGCCAAGGGCCCCTTCTCTTCTCCTGGAGTGGCGTGCAACGCCTGGCCAAGCAATGCTCGCAGGGAGCACAGTAACAGAGGATTCCCTTTCTTAAGGCTGTTTCCACTGGTGCAAACACGCTTCTCTTTCAGGCAGAGGGGATGCCCAGGCAAAGAGCATTAAGCTCCATGCGGGTTTATTTCACCATGCTTCGGAGACTATGTTCAGGCAAGCGGCATCAGCATCGCACAGAACCGTCTCTTATTTCCCAAAAATGGGGTGCTTTCCTAGACCGATGCCCAGGCAAAGAGGCTTTCTCTCTATGCGGGATTCTCGCACCATGCAGTCTATAATAGGATAAAGCAAGCAGCAACAGCAGCCCACAGAACCGACTCTTTGTTCCTAGTGATTGCTATGCTTTCGCAGAGGTTTTCAGCTGGGCTGAATCGCACTTCGCAACTGCTTCCTCAGCAAGGCTTTGGTCGTTTGCTCTGTTGTGAAGGGATGTAGATCTGCGGGAGAGCTCTTGACTCTTGGGCCTTGCTTTCCCGGGCTCCATGGTGGCACCCTGGCTTCATCCTGCCAGGCCGAACTACGCAGACATAGTCAGCACAACCCTGCAGCAGCGTGCGTGGCCTAGGATGACACTCCATGCCAACTGCCATCTCCTGGCATAGTAAGGCTTGGCTTTTTGCTCTGGCCTACACGCGAACTCGGGAACCTGGAGCCCTTAGGCGAGGAGAGGTGACAGAATCCCTGGACAAAGTCCGTGCATAGGGATGGGAAGCTTGGGGAACTGTACCCACTTATACCCGACACACCCCCTGCCAACCCCAACGCTGCCACATCTTGGAGGAAGATGGCATCTAAATGCCCTTAATTCCAGGGAGCTGTATCTGCGAGTTCCGGGTATGGTGCCTGGTGGCAAGCCCACGTCTGCCCTAGGGACAGGTGGCAGTGGGGATGCTGTCCCCTTGGGACAAGAGGCACAGAACAGGCCTGCCGTCTACCCAGACTCCTTCCTCAGGGTGGAGTATGTGCGCCTGCCCTAGACGTCCCCTCGTGTCTTCCTTAAGCCAGGCTTCCATCTCTACGCACAGGGAGCGGGTGCCGATTCTCTTTCCACCATCCCGATATTCTCGCCAGGGCAGGCTCTCCTGCATTGTGACTGTTTCCCGACAACGAGGCCAAATGCTCCTTCTCTTCTCCCTGGGTAGTGTTCTGCTCCTTCTCCAGACTTGCTCCTGGGAGCACGGTGACAGCCATGTCCCTATCCTTAAGGCCTTTTCTAGATGTACATCCACGCTTCTCTCTCAGGCAGTGGGGATGCTAGGGCCAAGAGAATTTCGCCCCATGCGGGTTTCTTCCACCATGCTGCGGAGACTAGCTCAGGCAAGCGAAAGCAGCATCCCACAAAGCGACTCAGATTTCCCAACGAATGCTGTGCTTTCCCAGAAGAGAACCCTTGGCAAAGAGGCTTTTGCTGTATGGTGGTTTCTCCCACCTTGAGACTTGGCCTAGGCAAGCACAAGCAGCAGCCCTCAGAAGCCACTCTGATTTCTCAGCAAATGGAGAGAGTGACATTTGTGCCAGCTGCCCGTTGTTCTTGCCATGGCAGGCTCTCCTGTTTCATGACCGTTTCCAGAGAGCAAGGCTAAGGGCCCCTTCTCTACTCCCGGGGCGGCGTGATACACCTGGCCCATCAATGCTCACAGGGAGCACAGTAACAGACGTTTCCCTTTCTTGTGGCTGTTTCACAGGCGCAAGCACGCTTCTCTCTCAGGCAGAGGGGATGCCCAGGCAAAGAGGATTTCGCTCCATGCGGGTTTATTACATCGTGCTTTGGAGACTATGTTCAGGCAAGCGGCATCAGCATCACACAGAACCGACTCTGATTTCCCAAAGAATACGGTGCTTTCCTAGAGCGATGCCCAGGCAAAGAGTCTTTCGCTCTATGCGGGATTCTCCCAACTTACTGCCAATACTAGGCTAAAGCAAGCAGCAACAGCAACCCACAGAACCGACTCTTTTTCCTAGCGATTGCTATGCTTTCGAATAGGTTTTCAGCTTGGCATGAACCGCACTTCACTGCTGCTTCCTCAGCAAAGCTTTGGGCGTTTTTTCTGTCGCGTCAGGGAAGTAGATCTTTGGGAGAGCTGGTGCCTCTTGGGCTTTGCTTTAAAGGGCTCCATGGTCGCACCGTGGGTCACCCTGCCAGGCCGAACTACGCAGATGCAAACACAACCCTGCAGCAGCGTGAGTGGCCTAGGATGACACTCCATGCCAACTGCCATCTCCTGGCGTAGTAAGGTTTGGCTTATTGCCTGGCGTTCATGCTGAGTCGGGGACTAGGACAGTGCCTTTCCCATAGGAGAGGAGAGGCGACAAGATCCCTGCACAGCGCCCGTGCACTGGGATGGGGAGTTGTGGGGGACTGTCCCCATTCTTATCCGACACACCCCCTGCAACCCCCAACGCTGCCACATCTTGGAGGAAGATGGCATCATACTGCCCTTTCTTCCAGGGAGCTGTATCTGCGAGTTCCGAGTATGGCGCTATTAGGCAAGCCCACGTCTGCACTAGGGACAGATGGCCTTGGAAATGCTGTCCCCTTGGACAAGAGGCACAGAACAGGCCTTCTTTCTGCCCAGATCCTTCCTCAGAGTGGAGTATGCGCGCCTGCCCTAGCCAGCCCCTCGTGTCTTCCTTAAGCCAGGCTTCCGTCTATATGCACAGGGAGCGGGTGACGATTGTCTTGCAACCATCTCGCTGTTCTCGCCAGGGCAGTCTCTCCTGCTTTGCGACTGTTTAGCGACAACAAGGCCAATGGCTCCTTCTCTTCTCCCAGGGAGGTGTTCTGTTACTTCCCCAGACTTGCTCCTGGGAGCACGGTGACATCCGTGTCCCTAACCTTAAGGCCCTTTCCAGATGTGCATCCACGCTTCTCTCTCAGGCAGTGGTGATGCTAAGGCCAAGAGAATTTCATTCCATGCGGGTTTCTTCCACTTTGCTGTAGAGACTAGCTCAGGAAAGCAGCAGAAGCATCCCACAAACCCGATTCAGATTTCCTAACGAATGCTGTGCTTTCCCAGAGGAGAAGCCTGGGCAAAGAGGCTTTCGCTGTATGGTGGTTTCTCCCACCTTGAGACTTGGCCTAGGCAAGCACGAGCAGCAGCCCGCAGAACCGACTCTGATTTCTAAGCAAACGGAGAGGGTGACACTTGTCTTGCCACCCGCCCGCTATTCTTGCCTATGCAGGCTTTCCTGTTTCATGACTTTTTTTAAGGCTGATTCCACAGGCGCATCCACGCTTCTCTCTCAGGTAGAGGGGTTGACTGGGAAAACAGGATTTTGCTCCAAGCCGGTTTATTACACCGTGCTTCGGAGACTATGTTCAGGCAGGCGGCATCAGCATCGCACAAAACCGACTCTGATTTCCCAAAGAATGCTGTGCTTTCCTAGAGGGGATGCCCAGGAAAAGAGCCTTAACTCTATGCTGGATTCTCCCATCGTGCTGCCAATACTAGGCTAAAGAAAGCAACAACAGCAGCCCAAAGAACCGACTCTTTTTTCCTAGTGATTGCTATGTTTTCGAGAGGTTTTCAGCTTCACCTGAACCACTTTGCTGCTGCTTCCTCAGCAAGGCTTTGGGCGTTTGCTCTGTCACGTCAGGGAAGTAGATCTGAGGGAGAGATGGAGCGTCTTGGGCCTTGCTTTCCCGGGCTCCATGGTCGCATCCTGGGTTCACCCTGCCTGGCCGAACTACGCAGACACCGCCACAAGCCTGCAGCAGCGTGCGTGGTCTAGGATGACAGTCCATGCCAACTGCCATCTCCTGGCTTAGTAAGACTTTGCTTTTGCTCTGGCGTTCAGGCGGACTCGGGGACTAGGCCGTTGCCTTTCCCTTAGGAATGGTAAGGCGGCAGGATCCCTGCACAGCGCCCGTGCACTGGCATGGGAAGATGTGGGGGACTGTCCCCACTTTTTCCCCGACACACCCCCTGCCACCCCCAACGCTGCAACATCTTGAAGGAAGATGGCATCTGACTTCCCTTTCTTCCAGGGAGCTGTATCTGCGAGTCCGTGTATGGCGCCTGGTGGCTAGCCCACGTCTGCCCTATGTACAGGTGGCCTTGGAGATGCTGTCCCCTTGGGACAAGAGCCCAGAACAGGCTTACCTTCTAGCCAGACTCCTTACTCAGAGTGGAGTTGCGCGCCAGCCCTAGCCACCCCCTCGTGTCTTCCTAAAGCCAGGCTTCCGTCTCTACGCACAGGGAGCGGGTGACACTTGTCTTGCCACCGTTCCGCTGTTCTCGTCAGGGCAGGCTCTCCTGCTTTGCGACTGTTTCCTGACAACAAGGCCAACGGCTACTTCTCTTCTCCCGGAGAGGCGTTCTGCTCCTTCTCCAGACTTACTCTTGGGGAGCACGGTGACAGCCGTGTCCCTATCCTTAAGGCCTTTTCCAGATGTGCATCCATGCTTTTCTCTCAGGCAGTGGGGATGCTAGGGCCAAGAGAATTTCGCTCCATGGGGTTTTCTTACACGTGCTGTGGAGACTAGCTCAGGCAAGCAGCAGCATCCCACAAACACTATTCAGATTTCCCAACGAATACTGTGCTTACCCAAAGGAGAAGCCTGGGCTTCTCATGTATGTTGGTTTCTCCCACCTTGAGATTTGGCCTAGGAAAGCACGAGCAGCAGCCCGCAGAAGCGACTCTGATTTCTCAGCAAATGGAGAGGGTGACTCTTGTCGTGCCAGCTGCCCGCTGTTCTTGCCATGGCAAGCTCTCCAGTTTCATTACCGTTTCCAGACAGCAAGGCCAAGGGCCCCTTGTCTTCTCCCTGAGCAGCGTGCTACGCCTGGCCCAGCAATGCTACAAGGGAGCACCGTAACAGACGTTTCCCTTTTCTTAAGGCTGTTTCCACAGGCGCAACCACGCTTCTCTCTCAGGCAGAGGAGATGCCCAGGCAAAGAGCATTACGCTCCATGCGGGTTTATTACACCGTGCTTCAGAGACTATGTTCAGGCAATCGGCATCAGCATTGCACAGAACCGACTGTGATTTCCCAAAGAATGCTGTGCTTTCCTAGAGGGGAAGCCCAGGCAAAGAGGCTTTCACTCTATGCGGGATTCTCCCACCGTGCTGCCAATACTAGGCTAAAGCAAGCAGAAACAGCAGCCCACATAACCGACTCTTTTTTCCTAGCGATTGCTATGCTTTCGCAGAGGTTTTCAGCTTGGCCTGAAACACTTCGCTGTTGCTTCCTCAGCAAGGCTTTGGGCGTTTGCTCTGTCGCGTCAGGGATGTAGATCTGTGGGAGAGCTGGTGGCTCTTGGGCCTTGCTTTCCCGGGATACATGGTCGCACCCTGGGTTCCCCCTGCCAGGCCGAACTACGCAGACTCAGCCACAACCCTGCAGCAGCGTGCGTCGCCTAGGATGACAGTCCATGCCAACTGCCATCTCCTGGTGTAGTAAGGTTGGCCTTTTGCTCTGGCGTTCAGGCGGACTCAGGGACTAGGCCAGTGCCTTCCGCTTAGGAAAGGAGAGGCAACAGGATCCCTGCAGAGCGCCCGTGCACTGGGATGGGGAGCTGTGGGGGACTGTCCCCACTTCTTATCCGACACACCCCCTGCCATGCCCAATGCTGCCACATCTCGGAGGAAGATGACATCTAACTGCCCTATCTTCCAGGGAGCTGTATCTGCGAGTTCCGGGTGTGGCGCCTGGAGGCAAGCCCACGTGTGCCCTAGGGACAGGTGGCCTTGGAGATGCTGTCCCCTTGGTACAGGAAGCACAGAACAGGCCTGCTTTCTGCCCAGACTCCTTCTTCAGAGTGGAGTATGCGGGACAGCCCTTGCCATCCCCTACTGTCTTCCTAAAGCCAGGATTCTGTCTCTACGCACTGGGAGCGGTTGACGCTTCCTTGCCACCGTCCCACTGTTCTTGCCATGGCAGGCTCTCCTGTATCATGACCGTTTCCAGACAGCAATGCCAAGGGCACCTTCTCTTCACCCGGAGTGGCATGCTACGCCTGGCCCAGCAATGCACCCAGGGAGCACAGTAACAGACGTTTCCCTTTCCTTAAGGCTGTTTCCGCAGGGGCAACCACGCTTCTCTCTCTGGCAGAGGGGATGCCCAGGCAAAGAGCATTACGCTCCATGCGGGTTTATTACAATGTGCTTCGGAGACTATGTTCAGGAAAGCGGCATCACCATCGCACAGAACCGACTCTGATTTCCCAAAGAATGCTGTGCTTTCCTAGAGGGGATGCCCAGGCAAAGAGGCTTTCGCTCTAAGCGGGTTTCTCCAACCGTGCTACCAATACTAATCTAAGGCAAACAGCAACAGCAGCCCACAGAACCGACTTTTTTCCCAGTGACTGCTATGCTTTCCCAGAGGATTTGAGCTTGGCCCATCCGCACTTCGCTGCTGCTTATTCAGCAAGGCTTAGGGCGTTTGCTCTGTTGCGTCAGGAAAGTAGATTCGGGGGGAGAGCTGGTGCGTCTTGGGCCTTGCTTTCCCGCGCTAGAAGGACACATCCTGGGTTCATCCTGCGAGGCCGATCTACGCAGAAACAGCCACCACCCTGCAGCAGCGTGCGTGTCCTAGGATGACAGTCCATGACAACTGACATCTCCTGGCGTAGGAAGGCTTGGCTTTTTGCTCTGGCGTTCAGGCGGATTCGCGGACTAGGCGAGTGCCTTCCCCTTAGGAAAGTAGAGGCGACAGGATCCCTTCAAGGCGCCCGTGCACTGGGTTGCGGAGCTGTGGGGGACTGTCCCCACTTCTTCCCCGACACCCCCCCTGCCAAAGCCAGGCTTCCTTCTCTACGCACACAAAGCGGGTCACGCTTGTCCTGCCACCATCCCGCAGTTCTGGCCAGGGCAGTCTCTCCTGCTTTGGACTGTTTCCCGACAACAAGGCCAACGGCTCCTTCTCTTCTCCCGGGGAGGCGCTCTGCTCCTTCCCCAGAGTTGCTCTTGTGGAGCACGATGACAGCCGAATCCCTATCCTTAAGGCCCTTTCCACATGTGCATCCATGCTTCTCTCTCAGGCAGTGGGGATGCTAGGGCCAAGAGAATTTCGCGCCATGTGGGTTTCTTCCACCGTGCTACGGAGACTAGCTAGGGCAAGAAGCAACAGCATCCCACAAAGCGACTCAGATTTCCCATTGAATGCTCTGCTTTCCCAGAGGAGAAGCCTGGGCAAAGAGGCTTTCGCTGTATGGTGTTTTCTCCCAACTTGTGACTTGGCCTAGGCAAGCATGAGGTGCAGCCCACAGAACCGACTATGATTTCTAAGCAAAAGGAGAGGGTGACACTTGTCTTGCCAAACGCCCGCTGTTCTGGCCATGGCAGGCTCTCCTGTTTCATGACTTTTCCTTAAGGTTGATTCCACAGACGCAACCAAGCTTCTCTCTCAGGCTGAGAGAGAGGATGCCTTCCCCATAGGAGAGGAGAGGGGACAGGATCCCTGCACAGCGCCTGTGCACTGGGATGGGGAGCTGTGCGGGACTGTCCCCACTTCTTCCCGACACACCCCCTGCCACCCCCAATGCTGCCACATCTTGGAGGAAGATGGCATCTGACTGCCCTTTCTTCCAGGGAGCTGTATCAGCGAGTTCCGGGTATGGCGCCTGGTGGCGCCATAGGAACAGGTGGCCTTGGAGATGCTATCCCCTTGGGACAAGAGGTACAGAACAGGCCTGCCTTCTGCCCAGACTCCTTCCTCAGAGTGGAGAATGCGCGCCAGCCCTAGCCGTCCCCTCGTGTCTTCCTTAAGCCAGGCTTCCGTCTCTACGCATAGGGAGCGGGTAACGCTTGTCTTGCCACCGTCCCGCTGTTCTCGCCAGGGTAGGCTCTCCTGCTTTGCAGCTGTTTCCCGACAACTAGGCCAACGGCTCCTTCTCTTCTCTTTGGGAGGCGTTCTGCTCCTTCCCCAGACTTGCTCCTGGGAGCACGGTGACAGCCGTGTCCCTATCCTTAAGCCCTTTCTAGATGTGCATCAACGCTTCTCTCTCAGGCAGTGGGGATGCTAGGGCCAAGAGAATTTCGCTCCATGCCAGGTTCTTCCACCATGCTACGGAGACTAGCTCAGGCAAGAAGCAGCAGCATCCCACAAACCGACTCAGATTTCCCAACGAATGCTCTGCTTTCCCAGACTAGAAGCCTGGGCAAAGACGCTTTCGCTGTATGGTGGTTTCTCCCACCTTGAGACTTGGCCTAGGCAAGCACGAGCAGCAGCCCGCCGAAGCCACTCTGATTTCTCAGCAAATGGATAGGGTGACACTTTTCGTGCCAGCTGCCCGCTGTTCTTGCCATGGCAGGCTCTCCTGTTTTATGACCATTTCCAGACAGCAAGGCCAAGGGCCCCTTCTCTTCTCCCAGAGTGGCGTGCTACACCTGGCCCAGCAATGATCACAGGGAGCACAGTAACAGACGATTCCCTTTCTTAAGGCTGTTTCCACAGGCGCAACCACGCTTCTCTCTAGGGAGAGGTGATGCCCAGGGAAAGAGGATTACGCTCCATGCGGGTTCATTACACTTTGCTTCGGAGACTATGTTCAGGGAAGCGGCATGAGCATCGCACAGAACCGACTCTGATATCCCAAAGAATGCGGTGCTTTCCTAGAGTAATGCCCAGGCAAGGAGGCTTTCGCTCTATGCGGGATTCTCCCACCATGCAGCCAATACTAGGCTAAAGAAAGCAGCAAAATCAGCCCACAGAACCGAATCTTTTTTCCTAGCGATAGCTAAGCTTTCGCAGAGGTTTTCAGCTTGGCCTGAACCTCACGTGGCTGCTGCTTCCTCAGCAAGGCTTTGGGCGTTTGCTCTGTAGTGTCAGCGAAGTAGAACTGCGGGAGAGCTGGTGCTCTTGGACCTTGCTATGCCGGGCTCCATGGTCGCACCCTGGGATTACCCTGCCAGGCCGAACTACGCAGACACAGCCACAACCCTGCAGCAGCGTGCGTGGCCTAGGATGACACTCCATGCCAACTGACATCTCCTGGCATAGTAAGGATTGGCTTTTTGCTCTGGCGTTCAGGCGGACTCGGGGACTAGGCCAGTGCCTTCCCCATAGGAGAAGAGAGGCCACAGGATCCCTGCACAGCGCCCGGGCACTGGGAAGGAGGGCTGTGGGGGACTGTCCCCACTTCTCCCCAGACACAACCCCTGCCTCTCACAACGCTTCCACATCTTGGAAAAGGATGGCATCTGACTGCCCATTCTTCCAGGGAGCAGTATCTGCGAGTTCCGGGTATGGCGCCTCGTGGCAAGCCCACTTCTGACCTAGGGTAGGGGCCATGGAGATGCTGTCCCCTTGGGATAAGAGGCACAGAACAGGCCTGCCTTCTGCCCAGACTCCTTCCTCAGAGGGGATTATGCGCGCCTGCCCTAGCCGTCCCCTCGTGTCTTCCTAAAGCCAGGCTTCTGTCTCTACGCACAGGGAGCGGGTGACGTTTGTCTTTCCACCATCCCGCTGTTCTCACCAGGGCTGGCTCTCCTGCTTTGCGACTGTTTCCCGACAACAAGGCCCAAGGCTCCTTCTCTTCTCCCGGGGAGGCGTTCTTCTCCTTTCCCAGACTTGCTCTGGGCAGCACGGTGATAGGCGTGCCCATATCCTTAAGGCCCTTTCCAGATGTGCATCCACGCTTCTCTCTCAGGCAGTGGGTATGCTAGGGCCAAGAGAATATCGCTCCATGTAGGTTTCTTCCACCCAGTTTCGGAGACTACCTCAGGCAAGCAACAGTAGCATCCCACAAAGCAACTCAGATTTCCCAACGAATGCTTTGCTATCACAGAGGAGAAGCCTGGGCAAAGAGGCTTTCACTGTATGGTGGTTTCTCCCACCTTGAGACTTGGCCTAGGCAAGCACGAGCAGAAGCGACTCTTATTTCTCAGCAAATAGAGAGGGAGACTCTTGTCGTGCCAGCTGCCTGCTGTTTTTGCCATGGCAGGCTCTCCTGTTTCATGACTGTTTCCAACAGCAAGGACAAGGGCCCCTTCTCTTCTCCCGGAGTGGCGTGCTACGCCTGACCCAGCAATGCTCACAGGGAGCACAGTAACAGACGATTCCCTTTCTTAAGGCTGTTTCCACAGGCGCAACCACGCTTCTCTCTAGGGAGAGGGGATGCCCAGGCAAAGAGGACTACGCTCCATGCGGGTTTATTACACTGTGCTTCGGAGACTATGTTCGGGCAACCGGCATCAGCATCGCACATAACCGACTCCGATTTCCTAAAGAATGCGGTGCTTTCATAGAGTGATGCCCAGGAAAAGAGGCTTTCGCTCTATGCAGGATTCTCCAACCGTGCTGCCAATACTAGGCTAAAGCATACAGCTACAGCAGCCCACAGAACCGACTCTTTTTTCCTAGTGATTGCTATGCTTTCACAGAGGTTTTCAGGTTGGCCTTAACCGCACTTCGCTGCTTCTTCTTCAGCAAGGCTTTGGGCGTTTGCTCTGTCGCGTCATGGATGTAGATCTGCGGGAGAGCTGGTGCCTCTTGGGCCTTGCTTTCCCGGGCCCATGGTAGTACCCTGGGTTCAGCCTGCCAGGCAGAACTACGCAGACACAGCCAATAACCTACAGCAGCGTGCGTGGCCTAGGATGACACGCCATGCCAACTGCCATCTCCTGACGTTGTAAGGCTTGTCTGTTTGCTCTGGCGTTCAGGCGGACTCGGGGACTAGGCCAGTGCCTTCCCCATAGGAGAGGAGAAGCGACAGGATCTCTGCACAGCGCCCGTGCACTGGGATGGGGAGCTGTGGGGGACTGTCCCCACTTCTTCCCAGAAACACCCCCTGCCACCCCCAACGCTGCCACATCTTGAAGGAAGATGGCATCTGACTGCCCTTTCTTCCAGGGAGCTCTATCTGCGTGTTCCAGGTATGGTGCCTGTTGGCAAGCCCACGTCGGTCCTAGGGACAGGTGGCCTTGGAGATGCTGTCCACTTGGTACAAGAGGCACAGAACAGGCCTGCCTTCTGCCCAGACTCCTTCCTCAGAGTGGAGTATGCGCGCAGCCCTAGCCGTACCCTCGTGTCTTCCTAAAGCCAGACTTCCGTCTCTTCGCACAGAGAGCGGTTGACGATTGTCTTGCCACCATCCTGCTGTTCTCGCCAGGGCAGGCTCTCCTGCTTTGCGACTGTTTCCCGACAACAAGGCCAACGGCTCCTTCTCTTCTCCCAGGCAGGCGTTCTGCTCCTTCCCCAGACTTGCTCCTTGGAGCACGGTGACAGCCGTGTCCCTATCCTTAAGGCCCTTTCTAGATGTGCATCCACGCTTCTCTCTCAGGCAGTGGGGATGCTAGGGCCAAGAGAATTTCGCTCCATGCGGGTTTCTTCGACCATCCTGCGGAGTTTAGCTCAGGCAAGCAACAGCAGCATCCCACAAAGCAACTCAGATTTCCCAACGAATGCTCTGCTTTCCAAGAGGAGAAGCCTGGGCAAAGAGGCTTTCACTGTATGCTGGTTTCTCCCACCTTAAAATTTGGCCTAGGCAAGCACGAGCTGCAGCGCGCAGAACCGACTCTGATTTCTAAGCAAACGGAGAGGGTGACACTTGTCTTGCCACCCGCCCGCTATTCATGCCTATGCAGGCTCTCCTGTTTCATGACTTTTCCTTAAGGCTGTTTCCACAGGAGCAACCATGCTTCTCTCTCAGCTAGAGGGGATGCCCGGGGAAAGAGGAATTCGCTCCAAGCGGGTTTATTACACCGTGCTTCGGAGACTATGTTCAGGCAAGCGGCATCAGCATCGCCTAGACCCGATCTGATTTCCCAAAGAATGCTGTGCTTTCATAGAGGGATAGCCAAGGCAAAGAGGCTTTCGCTCTAGGCGGGATTCTCCCAAGGTGCTGCCCATACTAGAATAAGCAAGCAGCAACAGCAGCCTTCAGAACGGACGCTTTTTTCCTAACGATTGCAATGCTTTCGCAGAGATTTTCAGCTTTGCCTGAACTGCACTTCGCTGCTCGTTCCTCAGCAAGGCTTTGGGTGTTTGCTCTGTCGCGTCAGCGAAGTAGAACTGCGGGAGTGCTGGTGCTTCTTGGGCCTTGCTATGCCGGGCTCCATGGTCGCACCCTGGGATTACCCTGCCAGGCCGAACTACGCAGACACAGCCACAACCCTCCAGCAGCGTGCGTGGCCTAGGGTGACACTCCATGCCAACTGACATCTCCTGGCGTAGTAAGGCATGGCTTTTTGCTCTGGCGTTCAGGCGGACTTTGGACTAGGCCAGTGCCTTCCCCGTAGGAGAAGAGAGGCCACAGGATCCCTGCACAGCGCCCGTGCCCTGGGATGGGGAGCTGTGGGGGACTGTCCCCAGTTCTTCCCCGACACATCCCCTGCCACCCTCAATGCTTCCACATCTTTGAGGAAGATGGCATCTGACTGCCCTTTCTTCCAGGGAACTGTATCTGCGAGTTCCGTGTATGGCGCCTGGTGGCAAGCCCAAGTCTGCCCTGGGACTGGTGGCTTGGATATGCTGTCCCCTGGGGACAAGAGGCACAGAACAGGCCTGCCTTCTGCCCAGGCTCCTTCCTCAGAGTTGAGTATGCGCACCTGCCCTAGCTGTCCCTTCGTGTCTTCCTTAAGCCAGGCTTCTGTCTCTACAAACAGAGAGCGGGTGACGATTGTCTTGCCACCATCCCGCTGTTCTCGCCAGGGCAGGCTCTCCTGCTTTGCGACTGTTTCCCAAAAACAAGGCCAACAGCTCCCTCTCTTCTCCCACGGAGGCGTTCTACTCTTTCCCCTGACGTGCTCCTGGGAGCACGGTGACAGCCATGTCCCTATCCTTAAGGCCCTTTCTAGATGTGCATCCACGCTTCTCTCTCAGGCAGTGGGGATGCTAGGGCCCAGAATTTCGCTCCATGCTGCTGAGACTAGGTCAGCCAAGCAACAGCAGCATCCCACAAACCCGATTCAGATTTCCCAACGAATGCTGTGCATTCCCAGAAGAGAAGCCTGGGCAAAGAGGCTTTCGCTGTATGCTGGTTTCTCCCACCTTGAGACTTGGCATAGGCAGTCAGGAGAAGCAGCACGCAAAACCGACGCTGATTTCTAAGCAAACGGAGAGGGTGACACCTGTCTTGCCGCCCGCCCGCTACTCTCTTCTATGCAGGCTCTCCTGTTTCATGACTTTTCCTTAAGGCTGTTTCCACAGGTGCAACCATGCCTCTCTCTCAGGTAGAGGGGATGCCGGGCAAAGAGGATTTCGCTCCATATGGTTTATTACACCGTGCTTCGGAGACTATGTTCAGGCAAGAAGCATCCGCATCGCACAGAACTGAGTCTGATTTCCCAAAGAATGCAATGCTGTGCTTTCCTAGAATGCTGCCCCGGCAAAGAGGCTTTCACTCTATGTGGGATTCTCCCACTGTGCTGCCAATACAAGGCTAAAGCAAGCGGCAAAAGCAGCCCACAGATTCGACTCTTTTTTTCCTAGCGATTGTTTTTCTTTCACAGAGGTTTTCAGCTTGGCCTGAACCGCAGTTCGCAGCTGCTTCCTCAGCAAGGCTTTGGGCATTTGCTCTGTCACGTCAGGGAAATAGATCTGCGGAAGAACTGGTGCCTCTTGGGCCTTGCTTTCCCGGGCTCCATGGTCGCATCCTGGGTTCACCCTGCCAGGTCGAACTACGCAGACAAAGCCACCACACTGCAGCAGCGTGCATGGCCTAGGATGACACTCCATGCCAACTGCCATCTCCTGGCGTAGTAAGGCTTGGCTTTTTGCACTGGCATTCAGGCGGACTCGGGGACTAGGCCAGTGCCTTCCCCTTATGAAAGGAGAGGCGACAGGATCCCTGCACAGTGCCCGTGCACTGGGAAGGAGGGCTGTGGGGGACTATCCCCACTTCTTCCAAGACACAAACCCTGCCCCCCCAACGCTTCCACATCTTGGAATAGGATGGCATCTGAATGCCCATTCTTCCAGGGACCTGTATCTGCGAGCTCCGGTTATGGCGCCTTGTGGCAAGCCCACGTCTGCCCTGGGGTCAGGGGCCACGGAGATGCTGTACCCTTGGGACAAGAGGCAAAGAACATGCCTGCCTTCTGCCCAGACTCCTTCCTCAGAGTGGAGTATGCGCGCCTGCCCTAGCTGTCCCCTCGTTCTTCTAAAGCCAGGCTTCCGTCTCTACGCACAGGGAGAGGGTGACGTTTGTCTTGCCACCGTCCCGGTGTTCTCGCCAGGGCAGGCTCTCATGCTTTGCGACTGTTTCCCGACAACAAGGCCAACGGCTCCTTCTCTTCTGCCGGGGAGGCGTTCTGCTCCTTCCCCAAACTTGCTCCTGGGATCACGGTGACAGCCGTGTCCCTATCCTTAAGGCCCTTTCTACATGTGAATCCACGCTTCTCTCTCAGGCAGTGGGGTTGCAAGGGCCAAGAAAATTTCGCTCCATGGGGGTTTCTTCCACCGTGCTGGGGAGACTAGCTCAGGCAAGCAGCAGCAGCATCCCACCAACCCGATTCAGATTTCCCAATGAATGCTGTGCTTTCCCAGAGGAGAAGCCTGGGCAAAGAGGCTTTCGCTGTATGGTGGTTTCTCCCACTTTGAGTCTTGACCTAGGCAATCAAGAGGAGCAGCACACAGAACCGACTCTGATTTCTCAGCAAATGGAGAGGGTGGCACTTGTCTTGCCACCTGCCCGCTATTCTCGCCTATGCAGGCTCACCTGTTTCATGACTTTTCCTTAAGGCTGTTTCCACAGGCGCAACCAAGCCTCTCTCTCAGGCAGAGGGGATGCCTGGGCAAAGAGGATTCACTCCATGTGCGTATATTACAACGTGCTTCGGAGACTATGTTCATGCAAGCGGCATCAGAATCACACAAAACCGACTCTAATTTGCCAAAAATGCTGTGCGTTCCTAGAGGGGATGCCCAGGAAAAGAGGCTTTCGATATAGGCAGGATTCTCCCACCGTGCTGTCAATACTGGACTAAAGCATGCAACAACAGCAGCCCACAGAACCGACTCTTTTTTCCTACGATTGCTATTCTTTCGCAGAGGTTTTCAGCTTTCCCTGAAACGCACTTCGCTCCTGCTTCCTCAGCAAGGCTTTGGGCGTTTGCTCTCTCGCATCAGGGAAGTAATCTGCGTGAGAGCTGGTGCCTCTTGGGCCTTGCTTTCAAGGCTCCATGGTCCCACTCTGAGTTCACCCTGCCAGGCTGAAATACGCAGATACAGCCACAACCCTCTAGCAGCATGCGTGGCCTAGGATGAACTCCATGCCAACTGACATCTCCTGGGGTAGTAACGCTTGGCTTTTTGCTCTGGCGTTCAGGCAGACTCGGGGAATAGGCGAGTGCCTTCCCCATAGGAGAGGAGAGGCGACAGGATCCCTGCACAGAGTCCGTGCACTGGGATGGGGAGCTGGGGGGGACTGTCCCCACTTCACGCCCGACACACCCCCTGCCACCCACAACGCTGCCACATCTTGGAGGAAGATGGCATCTGACTGCCCTTTCTTCCAGGGAGCTGTATCTGCAAGTTCCGGGTATGGCGCCTGGTGGCAAGCCCACGTCTGCCCTAGGGACAGGTGGCCGTGGAGATGCTGTCCCGTTGGGACAAGAGGCACAGAACAGGCTTGCCGTCTGGCCAGACTCCTTCCTCAGAGGGGATTATGCGCGCCTGCCCTAACCGTTCCCTCCTGTCTTCCTTAAGCCAGGCTTCCGTTCTACGCACAGGGAGCGGGTTACGATTGTCTTGCCACCATCCCGATGTTCTCGCCAGGGCAGGCTCTCCTGCATTGCGACTGTTTCGCGACAACAGGGCCAACGGCTCCTTCTATTCTCCCGCGGAGATGTTCTGCTCCTTCCCCAGACTTGCTACTGGGAGCACGGTGACAGTCGTGTCCCTATCCCTAAGGCCCTTTCCAGCTGTGCATCCACGCTTCTCTCTCAGGCAGTGGGGATGCTAGAGCCAAGAGAATTTCGCTCCATGCGGGTTTCTTCCACCGTGCTGCGGAGACTAGCTCAGGCAAGCGACAGCAGCATCCACAAAGCGACTCAGATTTCCCAACGAATGCTGTGCTTTCCCAGAAGAGAACACATGGCAAAGAGGCTTTCGCTGTATGGTGGTTTCTCCCACCTTGAGACTTGGCCTAGGCAAGCACGAGCAGCAGCCCTCAGAAGCCACTCTGATTTCTCAGCAAATGGAGACAGTGACATTTCTGCCAGCTGCCCTTTGTTCTTGCCATGGCAGGCTCTCCTGTTTCATGACCGTTTCCAGAGAGCAAGAACAAGGGCCCCTTCTCTTCTCACGGAGCGGCATGCTACACCTGGCCCATCAATGCTCACAGGGAGCACAGTAACAGACGTTTCCCTTTCTTTTGGCTGTTTCCACAGGCGCAACCACCCTTATCTCTCAGGCAGAGGGGATGCCCAGGCAAAGAGGATTACGCTCCATGCGGGTTTATTACACCGTGCTTCGGAGACTATGTTCAGGCAAGTGTCATCAGCATCGCACAGAACCGACTCTGATTTGCTGTATACTGGTTTCTCCCACCTTGAGACTTGGCCTAGGCAAGCATGAGCAGCAGCCAGAATCACCAACTCTGATTTCTAAGCAATCGGAGAGGGTGACACTTGTCTTGCCACCAGCCAGCTATTCTTGACTATGCAGGCCCTGCTGTTTTATGACTTTTCATTAAGGCTGTTTCCACAGGCGCAACCACGATTCTCTCTCAGGTAGAGGGGATGCCCGGGCAAAGAGGATTTCGCTACAAGCGGGTTTATTCCACTGTGCTTCAGAGACTAGCTCAGGCAAGCAGCAGCAGCATCCCACAAAGCGACTCAGATTTCCCAACGAATGCTTTGCTTTCCCTGAGGAGAGGCCTGGGCAATGAGTATTTCCTGTATGTTGGTTTCTCCCACCTTGAGAATTGGCCTAGGCAAGCACGAGTAACAGCCCGCAGAAGTGACTCTGATTTCTCAGCAAATGGAGAGGGTGACACTTGTCGTGACAGCTGCCCACTGTTCTTGCCATGGAAGGCTCTCCTGTTTCATGACCGTTTCCAGACAGCAAGCCCAATGGCCCCTTCTCTTCTCCTGCAGCGCCGTGCAATGCCTGGCCCAACAATGGTCCCAGTGAGAACAGTAACAGACGTTTCCCTTTCCTTAAGTCTGTTTCCACAAGCGCAACCACGCTTCTCTCTCAGGTAGAGGGGATGCCAAGGCAAAGAGGACTATACTCCATGCGGGTTTATTACACCGTGCTTCGAAGACTGTGTTCAGGGAAGCGGCATCATCATCACACAGAACCGACTCTGATTTCCCAAAGAATGCTGTGCTTTCCCTGAGGGGATGCCCGGGGAAAAAGGCTTTCTCTCTATGCGGGTTTCCCCCACCGTGCTGCCAAAACTAGGCTAAGGCAAGCAGCAACAGCAGCCCATAGAACCGACTGTTTTTTCCCAGCGACTGCTATGCTTTCCCAGAGGTTTTCAGCTTGGCCCGATCCGCACTTCGCTGCTGCTTCTTCAGCAAGGCTTTGGGCGTTTGCTCTGTCGCGTCAGGGAAGCAGATTTGCGGGACAGCTGGTGCGTCTTGGGCCTTGCTTTCCCGGGCTCCATGGTCGCATCCTGGTTTCACCCTGCCAGGCCGATCTACGCAGACACAGCCACCACCCTGTAGTAGTGTGCGTGGCCTAGGAAGACAGTCCATGCCAGCTGCCATCTCCTGGCTTAGTAATATTTTGCGTTTTGCTCTGGCGTTCACGCAGACTTGGGGACTAGGCGAGTGCCTTCCCCATAGGAGAGGAGAGGCGACAGGATCCCTGCACAGCGCCCATGCACTGGGATGGGCAGCTTTTGGGGACTGTCCCCACTTCTTCCCCGACACACCCCCTGCCATCACCAACGCTGCCACATCTTGGAGGATGATGGCATCTGACTGCCCTTTCTTCCAGGGAGCTGTATCTGCGAATTCCGGTATGGCGCCCGGTGGCATGCCCACGTCTGCCCTAGGGACAGGTGGCCTTGGAGATGCTGTCCCCTAGGAACCAGAGGTACAGAACAGGCCTGCCTTCTGCCCCGACTCCTTCCTCAGAGTGGAGTCGCGCGCCTGCCCTAGGCGCCCCCTCGTGTCTTCCTTAAGCCAGGCTTCCGTCTCTACGCACAGGGAGCTTGTGACGCTTGTCTTGCCACCGTCCCGCTGTTCTCGCCAGGTCAGGCTCTCATGATTTGCGACTGATTCCCGACAACAAGGCCAACGGCTCCTCCTCTTTTCCCGGGGAGACATTCTGCTCCTTCCCCAGACTTTCTCCTGGGAACACGGTGACAGCCGTGTCCTTATCCTTAAGGCCCTTTCCAGATGTGCATCCACCCTTCTCTCTCAGGCAGTGGGGATGCTAGGGCCAAGAGAATTTCGCTCCATGCGGGTTTCTTCCACCGTGCTGTGGAGACTAGCTCAGGCAAAAAGCAGCAGCATCCGACAAACCCGATTCAGATTTCCCAAAGAATGCTGTGCTTTCCCAGAGGAGAATCCTGGGCTTCTCCTGTATGGTGGTTTCTCCCACCTTGAGACTTGGCCTAGGCAAGCACGAGCAGCAGCGCGCAGAAGCGACTCTGATTTCTCAGCAAATGGAGAGGGTTACAAATGTCGTGCCAGCTGCCCTCTGTTCGTGCCATGGCCAGTGAAAGAACCCCTTCCTCCTTGGTAAGGTTTGTTTTAGCAACTTTTTGTCCCCATAGCCTGATGGCAACACATTGTCTGTGGTCACCCGGTCTGTCAAAGGAGAGACAAATGAGAAATGAAATGTACCGGGACTTTCCAGAGTGCTATCCCAAGGAACCGCCAGAACACCCTGACCCCAACGCCCAATCATGCCTGAATCAAATTGATTAATTAGACTCCTGTAACCATACATATCTGCTTCTGTAGGATCGCTTCCCGCCACCGCTTCCTGCCAGAACAAACCGTTACAGTGCCTAACAATGCTTGATTTAGGTTAACCAATCAGATTCCTGTAACCAAGCATCTGCTTCTGTAAACTCGCTTCCTGCCACCCCAACCTTGCCCTATATAATCTGCTCCCCAACTTAGCCCGGCACGCTCAGCCCACAAAGGCTGATGCGTCCGCAGGCGCCTGTGTAACCAATAAACCTCTTGCAATTTGCATCCAGTGGAGGCATGCTGTTTGATTCTTGGGTGCGACTCCAGGATCTTTCATTTGGAGGTTCCACCGAGATCTCATGATGTCTCACCCAAGACTCTAGCCAGTCCCCACCGGGAGGTAAGCTGGCCACTATCTGTGTCTCTGTCATCTATGTCTCTGTCATCTGTGTCTCTGTCTCTCTGATTGTATGTTATGTTCTTGTCTTTATGTTCTGTACAACAACGTTGTTGCTCTGTAGTAGGGGCAGGATTGAGAAGGAGTTGACGACCTCGGACTTCTCCCCTGCCACCTCGGGGACGCCTCGGGGTGTCTGAAGAGGTCCATTATCTTGGGCCACCTGTCGGTCAGAGAGGATCTCGCGTTCCTCCTGACTGTAACCCTTACGGTCAGGGAGGATCTCACGTTCCTTCTGACCGTAACCCTGTCGGTCAGGGAGGATCTCGCGTTCCTCCTGACCGTAACCCCGTCGGTCAGGGAGGATCTCGTGTTCCTCCTGACCGTCTCTTGTGTCCAGACTGTCCTGTTGACGTCCTAAGTGTCTATATGTTCTTTGCATCAGTTATAAAGGTAACATTCTATTTAGGGAAAAATGTCTGATCCGTTTGAATCTGAGGAATGTATGACTGTATGAATGTTTATGTGGCTCCACCGCCTTTGGCTACGGAGTCTGAGTGGGCTGCACCCTGAGTCTCGCGGAGCGTCATATGGCATAACGGTCATCTACTCCATGGAGTAGCCTGGTCCGGGGTTTATACGGATAGACCATAGCTAAGACACTCCTAAGTTCCCGCGAGGGACGCGAGCAGGACAGCACCTGAAAGATCCCCCTCCCTTGTCTGCGACATCATTCATGATGGGAGGGAAACCCAGAAAACTCCTATCTTAAGACTGTACACTTAAAAATAAAATTAAAAACGGAAAGACACTGGCATAAAAAGCTGGTTTTCTTTCTGTTTAAAAGGGCAAAGTTTTCTTAGATTAATTGATCTGTTAAAAAAATGTAAATGGTTTTCTCTTTGCCAGCCCAGAAAACCCAACTTCTATGTTCTGTTTTATCAGGTGTTTAACATTCCTAATTATATTTAGGCATGTGTTTTAAAACTTTCTAAGGTTTTAGCAATTGTTGACAAGATTTAAACCAATAATAAGCCTTGGGTTACATTTGGGAAAATGCTATAATTATTCTAGAGATTCTATACGTTTCCTAAAGTTTTAATGTTTTGAAAGATCATCACTTGATATTGTAATTACGGAAATGCTATATATCACAGAATTAAACTGATTTCCTTGCAGCTAAATTGTAAACTCCCGTCTCTTCAGCTCTAACCATATACATTCCGAGTTTTTGTCATTTATAATGGTTTTAATTCTCTTGTAAAATGAGTTTTATCTTAAAGGAGATTCATATAAAGGTCTTTCAAGACAAGTAGATATTTCATATACTTGAAAATCCTAAAACTGAAATGGGTAAGAATTTCCAAAACTAACTAAAGCTGCATTCACCAGATTTAGTAAAATGAGACTAAATGAACTAAAAGATTATAGTATTATGTCTCTTAATGTTTTGTCTTGTTTTAGACATTGCTGGTTCTCTAATGTTTGCTCTTCCAGACTAGGGATACTTTTTCTTAAGTTATCTGTAACTCATAGAAATGTAAAAGTGCTCATTTGTAAACGAATCAAGGCATTCAACTTTTCTCTCTATCTGAACCCTCTGAAACCAAAAGGTCTCAGTAAGTATTCTTTCTTCCATGGCAATCAGTCATTTGCATAAGTTCAATAAGAATCTGTTCTCCTTCTAACAGGACAGCACTGGAAAATGATTATTTTACCAAGGCTTTGACTGGGATATCATATTTGAAAAGTTTCAGATATGACCAGACAGCTTTAAGGAACTAAGGTTGACTTTATAAAACCTGGAGCCATAAAGCCCCTTGGGACTGTTGGCCTGATACCTTGCTTACAGAGTTCCCAGCAGCCTCACCAGGTGAGTAAAGAATGTCACTCCTTGGTAGGTGCAGTCTCAGAAGAGGCATATGCCCAAATCGACAGGTATTGCAGGCATGCCTGATGGCAAGTACATGGCTTGGCTTCTGGCCTGGAGAGGCTACTAGAAGTTCAACCTAGAGATTCCTTATAAAAAGTTCCAGCAAAGCAGATTCTAAAAGATCTATTGATCACACTCACTGTTCTTGCTGAGCTTATGTAAATAATGGGCCAAATTTGTTAAAACTGGACTTGTTTCACAAGTAAATTAGTCCTGATTTGGCCATCTCTGAAAATAAAGGTTATTTTAGAGAGAAAAATTATGTTTTAATAACACACCTTTATGGATGTTAAATTCTAGACTTAGTTGTCTTTAAATGTTTGTTTACCTAAGCTAAACAATTTGAGGTAAACTTGAGAGAAGTTACACAATAGCTTCTTTAGTCGATCTTATTTTGTGGGGATATTAGCAGAAACCCATGGCACATGATTAAACAACTGGAAAAATGGAATTAATTCCCCTACAATTGTATAACTTAACTAACACCTTGTTGATGGCTGGGATAATGAAATTGCCTAAAAGCCAGCCTATCACACTCCATAGGATTAACTATGGACTTGTGGAGGCAATGGATGACCCCACTTTCTTTATGAGTGGATTAAATAATGCATGGGGGACTCCCCTTATCTTTTGACAAGTTTTCTCACTTGCCAGTGATCCTCTGTAGTCAGAATATTGTTAAGCCTGGACCACTCAAAGGTCTTCTTATTGGTTTCAGCCCTTAGTCATATTTATCCTAAAAGCCACCTCTGTTAAGGTACAATTGCAAACAGATGCTTTAGCTAAGTCTCTCTCAGTGAATAGTTAAGTTCCTGGTTTGAAAGAGGGCTATGGCCAAATCTCCTTTTCAGGCTTCTCATTCTTATCGCCTTATTAACTTTAATATGTTGCTTTGTTCAGTGTTTCTCTACTTGGTTCCGAGACTCCATTGCTGCAATGACTTCACCAGGCAGATGATCCTTACCACGCGCAAAGATACTTCTTCACTGTCAGCGCTTGATTCAGCTGCCTCCGCCTTTCGTAACTCCCCTATACATTCCTCCACTGATCAATGTTGACCTCAGTAGGTAGAGACAGCTCTACGCCCCTATTCAGCAGGAAGAAGTTACAGAAGATGAGACCTTCCACCTTCAACCACCTTAAAGATTTAAGGATCAAAATTGTTCAGGAGGCTGGCTGAAGAGGGAGCAGGGGCTGGCGCCTTGCACCCCCTCTCCACCCACTCCCCTTGGTAATATATGTGACATTTCACAGGCACCCCTGACTGTCCTGTATCCGGATCTCTGTAAATTGGCTGTGGGGTTTTGGGACATAGGCTAACACGATGATCCCCATAAGCCACCAACATCCCCTACGAGTAAAGGAATGTCGCCCCCTAACCAGGGATGTGGAAATGGACCACGACACTACAAACTTAGTGCCAGGCACTCCCCTTTTATGTCTGCCCCGCGCCGAGAAATAGTATTGCTAGCGGACGGGCCTATAAATGTAAAGGCCCTGATGTCTTCTACTGCGCGGCCTGGGGATGTGAAACTATGGGTGATGTCTATTGGAAACCCACCTCACATTGGGATTTTATCACTGTTACAGCCAATTACTCCCATGAGATAAAACTGTCCCCGGGGGCTCGTCCTGGGTACTGGGACCAAGCAAACGACGGAAAATACTGTAAAAATGCATGGTGTCACCCGCTTAAGATTACCTTCACAGAGTCTGGAAAGAAAGCAGTTCACTGGACAAAAGGGTAGAGCTGGGGCCTTAGACTCTATAAGGAAAATTATGACTATGAGAAACAAAATAGATATCGAAGAGAGCCCCTTACCTTAACATTAGCTATATTACTAGGAGTTGGGGGAATAGCGGCAGGTATCGGAACGGAAACTTCTGCCCTACTTCAAAGCAACCAGCTTATGCATTTGCAGGCCGCCATGACTGCTGATTTAGAAGCTATAGAAAAATCAATCACTGCCTTAGAAAAATCCATAACCTCCCTCTCTGAGGTGGTTCTGCAAAATAGGAGGGGACTAGACTTATTGCTCTTAAGAGAAGGAGGATTATGCGCAGCCCTCAAGGAAGAATACTGTTTTTATGCTGATCATACTGGGATTGTTAAAGAAACCATGAATAAACTCAGAGAGAGACTAGCCCAAAGAAAAAAGGATTTTGAATCCCACCAGGGCTGATTTGAAGGTTGGTTTAATCGATCTCCTTGGTTCACCACATTACTGTCCACCATTTTAGGGCCCCTTATTATACTTTTACTAATTCTCTCAATCGGCCCTTGTATCTTAAATAAACTCGTACAGTTCATGAAAGATCGCTTGTCAGTAATCCAGACAATGGTGCTGACACAGCAATATCAACTAATTAAACAGACCGGCTCTCAAGCTGACTTACTTCATGAACAAAGCGAATGGATATAGGATTCTATCCATGATAAAGAAAAAGCAGGGAATGAAAGACCCCCTTCCTCCTTGGAAGGTTTGTTTTAGCAACCTATTGAAAGACCCCCTTCCTCCTTGGTAAGGTTTGTTTTAGCAACCTATTGTCCCCATAGCCTGATGGCAACACATTGTCTGTGGTCACCCGGTCTGTCAAAGGAGAGACAAATGAGAAATGAAATGTACCGGGACTTTCCAGAGTGCTATCCCAAGGAACCGCCAGAACACCCTGACCCCAACGCCCAATCATGCCTGAATCAAATTGATTAATTAGACTCCTGTACCCATGCATATCTGCTTCTGTAGCATCGCTTCCCGCCACCGCTTCCCGCCAGAATAACCGTTACAGTGCCTAACAATGCTGATTTAGGTTAACCAATCAGATTCCTGTAACCAAGCATCTGCTTCTGTAAACTCGCTTCCTGCCACCCCAACCTTGCCCTATATATGTGCTCCCCAACTTAGCCCGGCACGCTCAGCCACAAAGGCTGATGCGTCCGCAGGCGCCTGTGTAACCAAGAAACCTCTTGCATTTTGCATCCAGTGGAGGCGTGCTGTTTGATTTTTGGGTGCGACTCCAGGATCTTTCAGCAGGCTCTCCTGTTTCATAACCTTTTCCAGACAGCAAGGCCAAGGGCCCCTTGTCTTCTCCCGGAGCGGCGTGCTACAGCTGGCCCAGCAATGATACCAGGGGGCACCGTAACAGACGTTTCCCTTTCCTTAAGGCTGTTTCCACAGGTGCAATCACGCTTCTCTCTCAGGTAGAGAGGATACCCAGGCAAAGAGGATTACGCTCCATGTGGGTTTATTACACCGTGCTTCGAGAGTACGTTCAGGCAAGCGGCATCAGCATCGCATAGACCCGACTCTGATTTCCCAAAGAATGCTGTGCTTTCCTAGAGGGATGCCCAGGCAAAGAGGCTTTCGCTCTAAGCGGGATTCTCCCACCGTGCTGCCAAAACTAGGCTAAAGCAAGCAGCAACAGCAGCACACATAGCAGACTCTTTTTTCCAAGCAATTGCTATGCTTTCACAGAGGTATTCAGCTTGGCGTGAACCGCACTTCGCTGCTGCTTCCTCAGCAAGAATTTGGGCATTTGCTCTGTCGTGTCAGAGAAGTAGATCTCCGGGACAGCTGGTGCCTCTTGGGCCTTGCTTTCCCGGGTTCCATGATCGCACCATGCGTTTACCCTGCCAGGCCTAACTACGCAGACACAGCTTCAAGCCTGTAGCAGCGTGCGTGGGATAGGGTGACAGTCCATGCCAACTGCCATCTCCTGGTGTAGTAAGGTTTGGCTTTTGCTCTGGCGTTCAGGCGGACTCGGGGAATAGGCCAGTGCCTTCCCCTTAGGAAAGGAGAGGCAAGAGGGTCCCTGCACAGCGCCCGTGCATTGGGATGGGGAGCTGCGGGGGACTCTCCACACTTCTTCCCCGACACACCCCCTGCCACCACCAATGCTCCCACATCTTGGAGGAAGATGGCATCTGACTGCCCATTATTCCAGGAAGCTGTATCTGCAAGTTCCGTGTATGGCGCCTGGTGGCATGCCCACGTCTGCCCTAGGGACAGGTGGCCTTGGAGATGCCATCCACTTGGGACAAGCGGCACAGAAAGGGCCTGCCTTCTGACCAGACTCCTTCCTCAGAGTGGAGTATGCGCGCCTGCCCTTGCCGTCCCCTCGTGGCTTCTTAAGCCAGGTTCCGTCTCTACGCACAGGGAGCGGGTGACGATTGTCCTGCCACCATCCCGCTGTTCTCGCCAGGGCAGGCTCTCCTGCTATGCGACTGTATCCCGACAACAAGGCACACGGCTCCTTCTCTTCGTCCAGGGAGGCGTTCTGCTCCTTCCCCAGACTTGCTACTGGGAGCACGGTGACAGACATGTCCTTATCCTTAAGGCCCTTTCCAGATGTGCATCCACGCTTCTCTCTCAGGCTGTGGGGATGCTAGGCCCCAAAGAATTTGGCTCCATGCGGGTTTCTCCCTCCGTGCTGCGGAGACTAGCTCAAGCAATCAGCAGCAGCATCCCACAATCCCGATTCAGATTTCCCAACGAATGCTGTGTGTCCAGGAGGAGAAGCCTGGGCAAAGAGGCTTTCGCTGTATGGTGGATTCTCCCACTTTGAGAATTGGCCTAGGCTAGCACGAGCAGCAACCCGTAGACCCGAGTCTGATTTCTAATCAAACGGAGAGGTTGACACTTGTCTTGCCACCCGCCCGCTATTCTTGCCTATGCAGGCTCTCCTGTTTCATGACTTATCCTTAAAGCTGTTTCCACAGGCGCAACCACGCTTCTCTCTAAGGTAGAGGGGATGCCCAGCAAAGAGGATTTCGCTCCATACGGTTTTATGACACCGTGCTTCAAGACTATATTCAGGCAAGCGGCATCAGCATTGCACAGAACCGACTCTGAATTCCCAAAGAATGCTGTGCTTTCCTAGAGGGGATGCCCAGGCAAAGAGGCTTTCGCTCTATGCGGGATTCTCCCACCGTGCTGCCAATACAATTCTAAAGCAAGCAGCAACAGCAGCCCACAGAACCGACTCTTTTTTCCTAGCGACTGCTATGATTTCGCAGAAGTTTTCAGCTTGGCCTGAACCGCACTTCGCTTTTGTTTCCTCATCAAGGCTTTGGGCGTTTGCTCTGTCGCGTCAGGGAAGTAGATCTGCTGGAGAGCAGGTGCCTCTTGGGCTTTGCTTTCTGGGCTCCAGGTCGCACCCTGGGTTCACCCTGCCAGTCCGAACTATGCAGACACAGCCTCAACCCTGCAGCAGCGTGCGTGTCCTAGGATGTCATTCCATGCCAACTGCCATCTCCTGGCGTAATAAGGCTTGGCTTTTTGCTCTGGTGTTCTGGCTGACTCGGGGACTAGGCCAGTACCTTCCCCATAGGAGAGGAGAGGCGACAGGATCCCTGCACAGCGCCCGTGCACTGGGATGGGGAACTGTGGGTGATTGTGCCACTTCTTCCCAGACACACCCCCTGCCACCCCTAACTCTATCGCATCTTGGAGGAAGATAGCATCTGACTGCCCTTTCTTCCAGGGAGCTGTATCTGCGAGTTCAGGGTATGGCGCTTGGTGGCAAGAACACGGCTGGCCTAGGGACAGGTGCTCTTGGAGATGCTGTCCCCTTGGGACAAAAGGCACAGAAAAGGCCTGCCATATGCCCGGACTCCTTCCTCAGAGTGGAGTATTCGCGCCTTCCTTAGCCGTCCCCTCGTGTCTTCCTAAAGCCAGGCTTCCGTCCCTTCACACAGGAAGCGGGTGAGGCCTGTCTTGCGACCGTTCTTCTGTTCTCTCCTGGAAGGCTCTCCTGCTTTGCGACTGTTTCTCGACAACAAGGCCAACGGCTCTTTTCTGTTCTCCAGGGGAGGCGTTCTTTTCCTTCCCCAGACTTACTCTTGGGGATCACGGTGACTGCTGTGTCCCTATCCTTAAGGCCCTTTCCAGATGAGCATCCACGCTTCTCTCTCAGGCAGTGGGGATGCTAGGGCCAAGAGAATTTCGCTCCATGCGGGTTTCTTCCACTGTGCTGCGGAGACAAGCTCAGGCATGCAGGAGCAGCATCCCACAAACCCGATTCAGATTTCCCAAGAATGCTGTGCTTTCACAGAGGAGAAGCCTGGGCAAAGAAGCTTGCGCTGTTTGCTGGTTTCTCCAACCTTGAGGCTTGGCCTAGGCAAGCACGAGCAGCAGCCCGCAGAACCAACTCTGATTTCTAAACAATCGGAGAGATTGACACTTGTCTTGTTTCGCGCCCGCTATTCTTCCCTATGCAGGCTCTCCTGTTTCATGACTTTTCCTTAAGGCTGTTTCCACAGGCGCAATCACGCTTCTCTCTCAGGAAGAGGGGTTGCCCAGGCAAAGAGTATTATGCTCCATGTGGGTTTATTACACCGTGTTCGGAGACTATGTTCAGGCAAGCGGCATCAACATCGCACAGAACCGACTCTGATTTCCCAAAGAATGCTGTGCTTTCCCTGAGGGGATGCCCGGGCAAAAAGGCTTTCGCTCTATGCGGCTTTCTCCCACAGTGCTGCCAATACTAGGCTAAGGCAAGCAGCAACAGCAGCCCACAGAACCGACTCTTTTTTCCCAGCGACTGCTATGCTTTCCCAGAGGTTTTCAGCTTGGCCCGATCCGCACTTCACTGCTGCCTCTTCAGCAAGGCTTTGGGCGTTTGCTCTGTCGCGTCAGGGAAGTAGATCTGCGGGAGAGCTGGTGCGTCTTGGGCTTTGCTTTCCCGGGCTCCATGGTCACACCCTGGGTTCATCATGCCAGGCCCAACTACGCAGACAAAGCCACAAGCCTGCGGCAGCGTGCGTGGCCTAGGATGACACTCCATGCCAACTGCCATCTCCTGGCGTAGTAAGGCTTGGGTCTAGCTCTGAAGTTCAGGCGGACTCGGGGACTAGGCCAGTGCCTTCCCCATAGGAGAGCAGAGGCGACAGGATCCCTGCACAGAGCCCTTGCACTGGGATAGGGATCTGTGGGGGACTGTCCCCACATCTTCCCCGACACAACTCCTGCCACCCCCAACGCTGCCACATCTTGGAGGAAAATGGCTTCTGACTGCCCTTTCTTCCAGGGAGCTGTATCTGCAAGTTCCAGTTATGGCGACTCAGATTTCCCTACGTATGCTGTATTTTCCCAGAGGAGAAGCACGGGCAGAAATGCTTTCGCTGTATGGTGGTTTCTCCCACCTTGAGACTTGGCCTAGACAAGCACGAGCAGCAGCCCACAGAACCGACTCTGATTTCTATGCAAACGGAGAGCGTGACATTTTTTGCCACCCGCCTGCTATTCTTGCCTATGCAGGCTCTCCTGTTTCATGACTTTTCCTTAAGGCTGTTTCCCAAGGCGCTACCACGCTTCTCACTCGGTAGAGGGGATGCCCGGGCAAAGAGGATTTCGCTCCATGCAGGTTTATTACTCCGTGTTTCGGAGACTATTTTCAGGAAAGCGGCATCAGCATCGCACAGAACCTACTCTGATTTCCCAAAGAATGCTGTGCTTTCCTAGAGGGGATGCCCAGGCAAAGAGTATTTCGCTCTATGCGGGATTCTCCCATCGTGCTGCCAATACTAGGCTAAAGCAAGCAGCAACAGCAGCCCACGGAACCGACTCTTTTTCGTAGCGATTGCTATGCTTTCGCAGAGGTTTTCAGCTTGGCATGAACTACACGTCGCTGCTGCTTCCTCAGCAAGGCTTTGGGCGTTTGCTCTGTCGCGTCACGGAAGTAGATCTGCGGGAGAGCTGGTCCCTCTTGGGCCTTGCTTTCCAGGGCTCCATGGTCGCACGCTGGGTTCACCCTGCCAGCCCGAAATACGCAGACACAGCCACAACACTGCAGCAGCGTGCGTGGCTTACAATGACACTCCATGCCAACTGCCATCTCCTGGCTTAGTAAGGCTTGGCTTTTAACTCTGGCGTTCATGCAGACTCAGGGACTAGGCCAGTGCCTTCCCCTTAGGAGAGGAGAGGTGACAGGATCCTTGCACAGCGCCCGTGCACTGGGATGGGGAGCTTGGGGGACTGTCCCCACTTCTTCCCCGACACACCCCTGCCACGCCCAACGCTGCCACATCTTGGAGGAAGATGGCAACTGACTGCCCTTTCTTCCAGGGAGCTGTATCTGCGTGTTCCGGGTATGGAGCCTGGTGGCAAGCCCACGTCTGCCCGAGGGACAGGTGGCCTTGGAGATGCTGTCCCCTTGGGACAAGAGGCACAGAACAGGCCTGCCTTCTGCCCAGATCCTTCCTCAGAGTGGAGTATGCGCGATTGCCCTAGCCGGCTCCTCCTGTCTTCCTAAAGCCAGGCTTCCTTCCCAACGCACAGGAAGCGGGTGAGGTTGTCTTGCCACTGTCCTGCTGTTCTCGCCAGGGCAGGCTCTCCTGTTTTGCGACTGTTTCCCGACAACAAGGCCAACGGCTCCTTCTCTTCTTCCAGGAGGCGTTCTGCTCCTTCCCCAGACATGCTCTTGGGGAGCATGGTGACAGCCGTTTCCCTATCCTTAAGGCCCTTTCCAGATGTGCATCCACGCTTCGCTCTCAGGCATTGGGATGCTAGGGCCAAGAGAATTTCGCTCCATGCGGGTTTCTTCCACCGTGCTGCGGAGACTAGCTCAGACAAGTAGTAGCATAATCCCACAAACTCGTTTCAGATTTCCCAACAAATGCTGTGCTTTCCCAGAGGCGAAGCCTGTGCAATGAGGCTTTCGCTGTATGCTGGTTTCTCCCACCTTGAGACTTAGCCTAGGTAAGCACGACCAGCACCCCGCAGAAGTGACTCTGATTTCTCAGCAAATGGAGAGGGTGACACTTGTCATGCCAGCTGCCCGCTGTTCTTGCCATGGCAGGCCCTCCTGTTACATAACCGTTTCCAGAGAGCAAGGCCAAGGGCCCCTTCTCTTCTCCCGGGGGGCGTGCTAGGCCTGGCCCAGCACTGCTCCCAGGGAGCAATAAAAGACGTTTCCCTTTCCTTAAGGCTGTTTCCACAGGCGCAACCACGCTTCTCTCACAGGCAGAGGGGATGCCAAAAAAAGGATTACGCTCCGTGCGGGGTTATTACACCGAGCTTCGGAGACTATTTTCAGGAAAGCGGCATCAGCATCGCACAGATCCGACTCAGATTTCCCAAATATTGCAGTGCTTTCCTAGAGGGGATGCCCAGGCAAAGAGGCTTTTGCTCTATGCGGGATTCTCCCACCGTGCTTCCAATACTAGGCTAAAAGAAGCAGCAACAGAAGCCCACGGAACCGACTCTTTTTTCCTAGCGATTGCTATGCTCTCACAGAGGTTTTCAGCTTGGCTGAACCGCACTTCGCTGCAGCTTCCTCAGCAAGGCTTTGGGCGTTTGCTCTGTCGCGTCAGGGAAGTAGATCTGCGGGAGAGCTGTTGCCTCTTGGGCCTTGCTTCCCGGGCTCCATGGTCGCATCCTGGGTTCACACTTCCAAGGCGAACTACGCAGACACAGCCACAAGCCTGCAGCAGAATGCGTGGCCTAGGATGACACTCAATGCCAAGTGCCATCTCCTGGCGTAGTAATGCTTGGCTTTTGCTCTGGCGTTCAGGCGGATTCGGGGACTAGGCCAGTCCTTCCCCTTAGGAAAGGAGAGGCACCAGGATCCCTGCACATCGCCCGTGCAGTGGGATGGGGAGCTGTGGAGGACTCTCCCCACTTCTTCCCCGACACACCCCCAGCCACCCTCCACAGTGCCATATCTTGGAGGACGATGGCAACTGACTGCCCTTTCTTCCAGGGAGCTGTATCTACGAGTTCTGGGTATGGCGCCTGGTGGCAAGCCCACGTCTGCCCTAGGGACAAGTGGCCTTGGAGATGCTGTCCCCTTGGGACAAGAGGCAGAGAAGAGGCCTGCCTTCTGCCCAGACTCCTTCCTCAGAGTGGAGTATGCACACCTGCCCTAGCCGTCCCCTCGTGTATTCCTAAAGCCTAGCTTCCGTCTCTACGCACAGGGGGCGGGTGACGCTTGTCTTGCCACCATCCCGCTGTTCTCACCAGGGCAGGCTCTCCTGCTTTGCGACTGTTTCCCACAACAAGGCCAACGGCTCCTTCTCTTCTCCTGGGGAGGCGTTCTGCTCCTTCCCCAGACTTGTTCCTGGGGAGCGCGATGAAAGCCGTGTCCCTATCCTTAAGGCCCTTTCCAGATGTGCATCCACGCTTCTCTCTCAGGCAGTGGGGATGCTAGGGCCAAGACAATTTCGCCTCATGCGGGTTTCTTCCACCGTGCTACTGAGACTAGCTCAGGCAAGAAACAGCAGCATCCCACAAGCGACTCAGATTTCCGAACGAATGCTGTGCTATCCCAGAGGAGAAGCCTGGGCAAAGAGGCTTTCGCTGTATGGTGGTTTCTGCCACCTTGAGACTTGGCATAGGAAAGCACGAGCAGCATCCCGCAGAAGCGACTCTGTTTTCTCAGCAAATGGAGAGGGTGACACTTATCGTGCAAGCTGCCCGCTGTTCTTGCCATGGCAGGCTCTCCTATTTCATTATCGTTTCCAGACAGGAAGGCCAAGCGCCCCTTCTCTCTCCCGGAGCAGCGTGCTACACCTGGCCCAGAAGTGCTCCCAGGGAGCACAGTAACAGACGTTTCCCTTTCCTTAAGTCTGTTTCCACAGGCGCAACCACGCTTCTCTCTCAGGCAGAAGGGATGCCGAGGCAAAGAGGATTATGCTCCATGCGGGTTTATTACACCGTGCTTCGGAGACTATGTTCAGGCAAGCGGCATCAGCATCGCACAGAACCGATTCAGATTTCCTAAATAAGGCAGTGCTTTCCCTGAGGGGTTGCCCGGGGAAAAAGGCTTCGATCTATGCGGGTTTCTCCCACCGTGCTGCCAATACTAGGCTAAGTCAAGCAGCAACAGCAGCCCACAGAACCGACTCTTTTTTCCCAGCGACTGCTATGATTTCCCAGAGGTTTTCAGCTTGGCCCGATCCGCACATCGCTGCTGCTTCTTCAGCAAGTCTTTGGACGTTTGCTCTGTCGCATCAGGGTAGTAGATCTGCGGGAGAGCTGGTGCGACATGGGCCTTGCTTTCCCGGGCTCCATGTTCGCATCCTGGCCGAACTACGCAGACACAGCCACCACCCTGCAGCAGCGTGCATGGCCTAGGTTGACAGTCCATGCCAACTGCATCTCCTGGCTTAGTAAGGCTTGGCTTTTTGCTCTGGCGTTCAGGCGAACTCGGGGACTAGTCTGTGCCTTCCCCTTAGGAAAGGAGAGGCGACAGGATCCCTGCACAGCGCCCGTGGACTGGGTTGGTGAGTTGTGGGGAACTGCCCCACTTCTTCCCCGACACACCCCCTGCCACCACCAACACTGCCACATCTTGGAGAAAGATGGCATCTGACTGCCCTTTCTTCCTGGAGCTGTATCTGCGAGTTCCGGGTATGGCGCCTGGTGGCAAGCCCACGTCTGCCCTAGGGACAGGTGACCTTGGAGATGATGTCCCCTTGGGACAAGAGGCACAGAACAGGCCTGCCTTCTGCCAGACTCCTTCCTCAGAGTGGAGTATGCGTGCTTGCCCTAGCCATCCTCTTGTGTCTTCCTAAGCCAGGCCTCCATCTCTATGCACAGGAAGCGGGTGACACATGTCTTGCCACCGTACTCTCTGTTCTCACCAGGGCAGGATCTCCTGCTTTGCGACTGTTTCCCAACAATAAGGCCAACGGCTCCTTCTCTTCTCCTGGGGAGCCGTTTTGCTCCTTCCCCTGACTTGCTCTTGGGGAGAACGGTGAGATCCCTGTCCCTATCCTTAAGGCCCTTTCCCGATGTATATCCAGCTTCTCTCTAAGGCAGTGGGGATGCTAGGGACAAGAGAATTTCGCTCCATGCGTGTTTCTTCCACCGTGCTGCGGAGACTAGGTCAGGGAAGCAGCAGCATCCCACAAACCCAATTCAGATTTTCCAACTAATGCTGTGCTGTCCCAGAGGAGAAGCCTGGGTAAGAGACTTTCGCTGTATACTGGTTTCTCCCACTTTGAGACTGGACTAGGCAAGCAGGAGCAGGAGCCGGCAGAAGCGACTCTGATTTCTCAGCAAATGGAGAGGGTGACACAGGTCGTGCTAGCTGCCCGCTGTTCTTGCCATGGTAGGCTCTCCTGTTTCATAACCGTTTCCAGACATCAAGGCCAAGGGCCCCTTGTTTCTCCTGGAGCGCCGTGCTACGCCTGGCCCAGCAATGCTACCAGGGAGCACCATATCAGACGTTTCCCTTTGCTTAAGGCTTTTTCCACAGGCGCAACCACGCTTCTCTCTCAGGTAGAAGGGATGCCCGGGCAAAGAGGATTACGCTCCCTGCGTGTTTATTACACCGTGCTTCGGAGACTATGTTCAGGCAAGCGGCATAAGCATCGCACAGAACCGACTCTGATTTCCCAAAGAATGCTGTGCTTTCCTAGAGGGCATGCCCAGGCAAAGAGTATTTCGCTCTATGCGGGATTTTCCCACCGTGCTGCGAAATCTAAGCTAAAGCATGCAGCAACAGCAGCCCACAGAACCGACTCTTTTTTCCTAGTGATTGCTAAGCTTTCCCAGAGGTTTTCAACTTGGCCTGAACCGCACTTCGCTGCTGCTTCCTCAGCAAGACTTTTGGTGTTTGCTCTGTCGCGTCAGGGAAGTAGATCTGCGTGAGAGCTGGTGCCTCTTGAGCCTTGCTTTTCCGAGCTCCATGGTCGGACCCTGGGTTCACCGTGCCAGGCCGAACTACGCAGACATAGCCGCAAGCCTGCAGCAGCGTGCGTGGCCTAGGATGACACTCCATGCCAACTGCCATCTCCTGGCGTAGTTAGGCTTGACTTTTGGTCTTGCACTCAGGCGGACTCGGGGACTAGGTCAGTGCCTTCCACATAGGAGAGGAGAGGCGGGAGGATCCATGCACAGCGCCCGTGAACTGGGAGGGGTAGCTGTGGGGGACTGTCCCCACCTCTTCCCTGATACACCCCCTGCCACCTCCAACGCTGCCACATCTTGGAGGAAGATGGCATCTGACTGCCCTTTCTTCCAGGGAGCTGTATCTGCGAGTCCCGGGTATGGCGCCTGGTGGCATGCCCACGTCTGCCCTGGGACAGGTGGCATTGGAGATGCTGTCCCCTTGGGACATGAGGCACAGAACAGGCCTGCCTTCTGCCCAGACTCCTTCCTCAGAGTGGAGTATGCCCACCTGCCCTAGCCGTCCCCTACTGTCTTCCATAAGCCAGGCTTCCGTCTCTACACACAGGGAGCGGGTGACGATTGTATTGCCATCATCCCGCTGTTCTCGCCAGGGCAGGCTCTCCTGCTTTGCGACTGTTTCCCAACAACAAGTCAACGGCTCCTTCTCTTCTCCCGGTGAGGCATTCTGTTCCTTCCCCAGTCTTTCTCCTGGGAGCACGGTGACAGCCGTGTCCCTATCCTTAAGGCCCTTTCCAGATGTTCATCAACGCTTCTCTCTCAGGCTGTGGGGATGCTAGGGCCAAGAGAATTTCACTCCATGCGGGTTTCCTCCACCTTGCTATGGACACGAGCTCAGGGAGAAGAAGCAGCACACCCAAAGCGACTCAGATTTCCCAACGAATGCTGTGCTTTCCCATAGTAGAAGCCTGGTCAAAGAGGCTTTCACTGTACATTGGTTTCTCCTACCTTGAGACATTCCTTAGGCAAGAACGAGCAGCAGCCCGCAGAAGTGACACAGATTTCTTAGCAAATGGAGAGGGTTACACTTGTCGTGCCAGCTGTCCACTGTTCTTGCCATGGCTGGCTCTCCTGTTTCATGACCGTTTCCAGACAGCAAGTCCAAGGTCCCCTTCTCATCACGGAGCGGCGTGTTACGCCTGGCCCAGCAATGCTCCTAGGGAGCACAGTAACCGACGTTTCCCCTTCCTTAAGGCTGTTTCCACAGGCACAACCACGCTTCCCTCTCAGGCAGAGGGGATGCCCTGACAAAGAGGATTACGCTCCATGCAGGTATATTACACGGTGCATCGGAGACTATGTTCAGGCAAGCGGCATCAGCATCGCACAGAACCGACTCTGATTTCCCAAAGTATGCTACACTTTCCCTGAGGTGATGCCCGGGGAAAAAGGCTTTCGCTCTATGCGGGTTATTCCCACCGTACTGCCAATATTAGGCTAAGGCAAGCAGCAACAGCAGCCCACAGAACCGACTCTTTTTTCCCAGCGACTGCTATGCTTTCCCAGAGGTTTTAGCTTGGCCCGATCCGCACTTCGCTGCTGCTTCTTCAGCAAGGCTTTGGGCATGTGCTCTGTCGCGTCAGGGAAGTAGATCTGCGGGAGAGCTGGTACGTCTTGGGCCTTGCTTTCCCGGGCTCTATGGTCGCATCCTGGGTTCACCCTGCCAGGCCGAACGACGCAGACACAGCCACCAACCTGCAGCAGCGTGCGTGACCTAGGATGACAGTCCATGCCAGCTGCCATCTCCTGGAATAGTAAGGCTTGGCTTTTGCTCTGGTGTTAAGCGGACTCAGAGACTAGGCCAGTGCATTCCCCTGAGAAAGGAGAAGCGACAGGATCGCTGCACAGCACCCGTGCACTGGGATGCGGAGCTGTGGGTGACTGGTTCCACATCTTCCTCGACACACCCCCTGCCGACCACAACGCTGTCACATCCTGAGGGAGATGCAATCTGACTGTCCTTTCATCCAGGGAGCTGTATCTGCGAGTTCCGGGTATGGCGCCTCGTGGCATGCCCACGTCTACCCGAGGGAAGGGGGCCTTGGAGATGCTGTCCCCTTGGGACAAGAGGCACAGAACAGGCCTGCCTTCTGCCCAGACTCCTTCCCCAGAGTGGAGTATGCGCGCTTGCCCTACCTGTCCCCTCTTGTCTTCCATAAGCCAGGCTTCCATCTCTACGCAGAGGGAGCGGGTGACGATTGTCCTGCCACCATCCCGCTGTTCTCGCCAGGGCAGGCTCTTCTGCTTTGTGACTGTTTTTCGACAACAAGGCCAACGGCTCCTTCTGTTCTCCCGGGTAGGCGTTCTGCTCCTTCCGCAGACTTGCTCTTGGGGAGCACGGTGACAGCCGTGTCCCTTTCATTAAGGCCCTTTCCAGATGTGCATCCACGCTTCTCTCTCAGACAGTGGGGTTGCTAGGGCCAAGAGAATTTCGCTCCATGCGGGTTTCTTCCACCCTGCTGTGGAGACTAGCTCAGGCAAGCAGCATCAGCATCCCACAAACCCGATTCAGATTTCCCAACGAATGCTGTGCTTTCCCAGAGGAGAAGCCTGGGCAAAGAGCCTTTCGCTGTAATGTGGTTTCTCCCACCTTGAGACTTGGCCTAGGCAGCACGAGCAGCAGCCTGCAGAACCGACTCTGATTTATAAGAAAACGGAGAGGGTGACACTTGTCTTGCCACCTGCCCGTTATTCTTGCCTATGCAGGCACACCTGTGTCATGACTTTTCCTTAAGGCTGATTCTACACGTGCAACCACGCTTCTCTCTCAGGTAGAGGGGATGCCAGGGCAAAGAGGATTTCGCTCCAGGTGGCTTTATTACACCGTGCTTCGGAGACTATGTTCAGGCAATCGGCATCTGCATCGCACAGAACTGACTCTGATTTCCCAAAGAACGCTGTGCTTTCCCTGAGGGGATTCCCAGGGAAAAAGGCTTTCGCTCTATGCGGGATTCTCCCACCGTGCTGCCAATACTAGGCTAAAGCAACTAGCAACAGCAGCCTACAGAACCGACTCTTTTTTCCTAGCATTCGCTATTCTTTCGCAGAGGTTTTCAGCTTGGCCTGAACCGCACTGCGCTGCTGCTTCTTCAGCAAGGTTTTGGGCATTTGCTCTGTCGCGTCAGGGAAGTAGATTTGCGGGAGAGCTGGTGCGCCTTGTTCCTTGTATCCCGGGCACCATGGTCGTACCCTGGGTTCACCCTGCCAGGCAGAACTCGCAGACACAGCCAGAAGCCTGCAGCAGCGTGCGTGGCCTAGGATGACACTCCATGCCAACTGCCATCTCCTGTCCCTTAAGGCTTGGCTTTTTGCTCTGGCGTTCAGGCAGACTCAGGGACTAGGTCATTGCCTTCCCCATAGGAGAGGTGAGGCGACAGGATCCCTGCATACCGCCCGTGCACTGGGATGGGAAGCTGTGGGGGACTGTCCCCACTTCCTCACCAAACACCCCCTGCAAAGCCAAACGCTGCCACATCTTGGAGGAAGATGGCATCTGATTGCCCTTTCTTCCAGGGATCAGTATCTGAGAGTTCCGGGAATGGCTCATGGTGCTTGGCCCACCTCTGCCCTAGGGAGAATTGGCCTTGGAGATGCTGTCCCCTTGGGACAAGAGGCACAGAACAGGCCTGCCATCTTCCCAGACTCCTTCCTCAGAGTGTAGTATGCGTGCCTGCCCTAGCCGTCCCCTCGTGTCTTCCCTAAGCCAGGCTTCCGTCTCTACGCACAGGGAGCGAGTGACACTTGTCTTGCCACCGTCCCGCTGTTCTCGCCAGGGCAGGCTCTCCTGCTTTGTGACTATTTCCGGACAACAAGGCCCACAGCGCCTTCTCTTCTCCAGGGTAGGCGTTCTGCTCCTTCCCAAGACTTGCTCTTGGGGAGCACGGTGAAAGCCGTGTCCCTTTCATTAAGGCCTTTTCTAGATGTGCATCCACGCTCTCACTCAGGCCGTGGGGATGCTAGGGCCAAGAGAAATTCACTCCATGCGGGTTTCTTCCACCGTGCTGCGGAGACTAGCTCAGGCAAGCAGCAGCAGCATCCCACAAACCCGATTGAGATTTTCCAACGAATGCTGTACTTTCCCAGAGGAGAGCCTGGGCAAAGAGTCTTTCGCTGTATGCTGGTTTCTCCCACTTTGATACATGGCCTAGCCAAGCAGAAGCAGCAGCGTACAGAACCGAGTCTGATTTCTAAGCAAACGGAGAGGGGGAAACTTGTCTTCCAATCGCCCGCTATTTTTGGCTATGCAGCCTCTCAGGTTTCAGGACTTTTCTTTAAGGCTGTTTACACATTCGCAACCCCGCTTCTCTCTCAGGAAGAGGGGATGCCGGGGAAAGAGGATTTCACTCCATGAGGGTTTATTACACCGTGCTTCGGAGACTATTTTCAGGTAAGCGGTATCAGCATCGCACAGAACCGACTCTAATTTCGCAAAGAATGCTGTGCTTTCCTAGAGGGGATGCCCAGGCAAAGAGGCTTTCGCTCTATGCGGGATTCTCCCACCGTGCTGCCAATACAAGGCTAAAGCAAGCAGCAACAGCAGCCCACAGAACCGACTCTTTTTTCCTAGCGTTTGCTATGTTTTCGCAGAGGTTTTCAGCTTGGCCTGAACTGCACTTCGCTGCAACTTCCTCAGCAAGGATTTGGGCTTTTGCTCTGTCACTTCAGGGAAATAGATCTGCGGGAGAGCTGGTACGTCTTGGGCCCTGCTTTCCCGGGCTCCATGGTCGCACCCTGGGTTCACCCTGCCAGCCCGCAATACGCAGACACAGCCACAAAACTGAAGCAGCGTGCGTGGCCTAGGAGGACACTCCATGCCAACGGCCATCTCCTGGCATAGTAAGGTTTGACTTTTTGCTCTGGATTACAGGGGGACTCGGTGACTAGGCCAGTGCCTTACCTTAGTAAAGGAGAGGCGACAGGATCCCTGCACAGTGCCCGTGCACTGGGATGGTGAGTAGTGGGGGACTGTCCCCACTTCTTACCTGACACACCCCGGGCCAACCCCAAAGCCGCCACATCTTGGAGGAAGATGGCATCTGACTGCCCTTTCCTCCATGGAGCTGTATCTGCGAGATCCTGGTATGGAGCCTGAGGCAAGCCCACGTCTGCCGTAGGGACAGGTGGCCTTGGAGATGCTGTCCCCTTGGGACAAGAGGCACAGAACCAGCCTGCCGTCTGCCCAGACTCCTTCCTGAAGGCGGAGTATGCGCGCCTGCCCTAGCCGTCCCCTCGTGTCTTCCTAAAGCCAGGCTTCCATCCCTACGCACAGGAAGCGGGTGAGGCTTGTCTTGCCACCGTCCCGCTGTTCTCGCCAGGGCAGATTCTCCTGCTTTGCCACTGTTTCCTGACAACACGGCAAACGGCTCCTTCTCTTCACCCGTGGAGGCGTTCTGCTCCTTCCCCAGAATTGCTCTTGGGGAGCACGGTGACTGCCGTGTCCCTATCCTTAAGGACCTTTCTAGATATGCATCCACACTTCTCTCTCAGGCAGTGGGGTTGCTAGGGTCAAGCATTTCGCTCTATGCGTGTTTCTTTAACCGAGCGGCGGAGACTAGCTCAGGCAAGAAGTAGCAGCATTCCACAAACCCGATTGAGATTTACCAACGAATGCTGTGCTTTCCTAGAAGAGAAGACTGGGCAAAGAGGCTTTCTCTGTATGCTGGTTTCTCCCACTTTGAGACTTGGCCTAGGCAAGCAGGAGCAGCAGCCCGCAGAACCGACTCTGATTTCTAAGCAGACGGAGAGGGTGACACTTGTCTTGCCACCCGCGCTCTTCTTGCCAATGCAGGCTCTCCTTTTACATGACCCTTTCCAGACAGCAAGGCCAAGGGCCCCTTCCCTTCTCCTGGATCGGCGTGCTACGCCTGGCCCAAACAGGCTCTGAGGGAGTGCAGTGACAGACGTTTCCCTTTACTAAAGGTTGTTTCCACAGGTGCAACCACGCTTCTCTCTCAGGCAGAGGGGATGCACGGGCAAAGAGGATTTCGTCCATGCGGGTTTTTTACACCGTGCTTCGGAGACTATGTTCAGGCAAGCGGCATCAGCATCGCACAGAACCGACTCTGATTTCCGAAAGAATGCTGTTCTTTCCTCGAGGGGATGCCCATGCAAAGAGGCTTTCGATCCCTGCAGGATTCTCCCACCATTCTGCCATTATTAGGCTAAGGCAAGCAACAACAACAGCCCACAGAACTGACTCTTTTTTCCTAGCGAATGCTATCCTTTCGCAGAGGTTTTCAGTTTGGTCTGAACCGCACTTCGCTGCTGCTTCCTCAGCAATGCTTTGGGAGTTCGCTCTGTTGCTTCAGGGAAGTAGATCTGCGGGAGTGATGGTGCCTCTTGGGCGTTGTTTTCCCGGACTCCATGGTGGCACCTTGGGATCACCCTGCCAGGCTGAACTACGATGACACAGCCACAACCCTGCAGCAGCGTGCGTGGCCTATGATGACACTCCATGCCAACTATCATCTCCTGGCGTAGTAAGATTGGCTTTTTGCTCTGGCGTTCTGGCAGTCTCAGAAACAAGGCGAGTGCCTTCCCCATAGGAGAGGAGAGGCGAGAGGATCCCTGCACAGCGCCCGTGCACTGGGATGAGGAGCTATGGGGGACTCTTCCCCCTTCTTCCCCGACACACCCCCTGCCACCCCAATAGTTGCCCCATCTTGGAGCAAGATGGCATCTGATTGCCCTTTCTTCCAGGGATCTGTATCTGTGAATTCCGGGTATGGAGCCTGGTGGCAAGCCCCCGTATGCCCTAGGGACAGGTGTCCGTGGAGATGCTGTCCCCTTGGGACATGAGGCACAAAACTGGCCTGCCGTCTGCCCAGACTCCTTCCTCAGAGTGGAGTATGCACGCCTGACCTAGCCGTCCCCTCCTGTTTTCCTAAAGCCAGGCTTCCATCTCTACGCACAGTGAGCGGGTGACGCTTGTCTTTCCACCCTCCCGCTGTACTCCCAGGGCAGGCTCTCCTGCTTTGCGACTGTTTCCCGACAACAAGGCCAACGGTTCCTTCTCTGTCCTGGGGAGGCATTCTGCCTCTTCCCCAGACTTGCTCTTGGGGAGCACGGTGACAGCCGTGTCCCTATCCTTAAGGCCCCTTTCAAGATATGCATCCACGCTTCTCTCGCAGGCAGTGGGGATGCTAGGGCCAAGAGAATTTCGCTCCATGCGAGTTTCTTCTACTGTGCTACGGAGACTATCTCAGGCAAGCAGCAGCAGCATCCCACAAACCCGATTCAGATTTCCCAACGAATGCTGTGCTTTCCCAGAGGAGAAGCCTGGGCAAAGAGGCTGTAACTATATGCTGATTTCTCCCACCTTGAGACTTGGCCTAGGCAAGCACGAGCAGCAGCCCGCAGAACGGACTCTGATTTCAAAGCAAACGGAGCGGGTGACATTTGTCTTGCCACACGCCTGCTGTTCTTGCCATGGCAGGATCTCCTGATTCATGACTTTCCTTAAGGATGATTCCACAGGTGCAACCACGCTTCTCTCTCGGGTAGAGCAAATGCCCGGGCAAAGAGGATTTCACTCCAAGCGGGTTTATTACACCATGCTTCGGAGACTATGTTCAGGCAAGAGGCATCAGCATCTCACAGAACCGACTCTGATTTCCCAACGGATGCTGTTCTTTCCCTGAGGTGAAGTCTGGGAAAAGAGGCTTTCGCTGTATGCTGGTTTCTCCCACCTTGAGACTTGGCCTAGGCAAGCACGAGCAGCAGGGCACAGAACCGACTCTGATTTCTAAACAAACGGAGAGGGTGACCCTTGTCTTGCCACCCGCCCGTTATTCTTGCCTATGCAGGCTCTCCTGTTTCATGACTTTTCCTTAAGGCTGTTTCCACAGGCGCAACCACGCTTCTCTCTCAGGTAGAGGGGATGCCCGGTCAAAGAGGATTTCGCTGCATGCGGGTTTATTACACCGTTCTTCAGAGACTATGTTCAGGCAAGCGGCATCAGCATCACACAGAACCGACTCTGATTTCCCAAAGAATGCTGTGCTTTCCTAGAGGGGATGCCCAGGCAAAGAGCTTTTGCTCTATGAGGGATTCTCCCACCGTGCTACCAATACTAGGCTAAAGTAAGCAGCAATATCAGCCCACACAACCGCCTCTTCTTTTCTAGCGTTTGCTATGCTTTCGCAAAGGTTTTCAGCTTGGCCTGAACCGCACTGCGCTGCTGCTTCCACAGAAAGGATTTGGGCATTTGCTCTGTTGCGTCAGGGAACTAGATCTGTGGTAGAGCTGGTGCCTCTTTGTCCTTGCTTTCCCGGGCTCCATGATCGCATCCTGTGTTCACCCTGCCAGGGCGAACTACGCAGACACAGTCACAGGACTGCAGCTGCGTGCGTGGCCTAGGATGACAGTCCATGCCAACTGCCATCTCCTGGCGTAGTAAGGCTTGGCTTTTTGCTCTGGCGTACAGGCGGACTTGGAAACTAGGCCAGTGCATTCCCCTTAGGAAAGGATAGGCGACAGGATCCCTGCACAGCACCCGTGCACTGGGATGGGGAGCTGTGGAGGACTGTCGCCACTTCTTGCCCCACACACCCCCTGCCAACCACAACGCTGCCACATCTTGTAGGAAGATGGCATCTAACTGCCCTTTCTTCCAGGGAGCTCTATCTACGAGTTCCAGTTATGGAGCCTGGTGGCAAGCCCACGTCTGCCATAGGGAAAGTTGGCCTTGGAGATGCTGTCCCCTTGGGTCAAGAGTCATAGAACAGGCCTGCCTTCTGCTCAGACTCCTTCCTCATAATGGAGTATGCACGCCAGCCCAAGCCATCCCTTGTGTCTTCCTAAACCAAGGCTTCCGTCTCTTAGCTCAGGGAGCGGGTGACGATTGTCTTGCCACCGTCCGCTGTTCTCGCCAGGGCAGGCTCTCCTGCTTTGCGACTGTTTCCTGACAACAAGGCCAACGGCTCCTTCGCTTCTCGCGGGGAGGCGTTCTGCTCCTTCCCCAGACTTGCTCTTGGGGAGCACGGTGACAGCCGTGTGCCTATCCTTAAGGCCCTTTCCAGATGATCATCCACGCTTCTCTCTCAGGCAGTGGGGATGCTGGGGCCAAGAGAATTTCGCTCCATGCGCGTTTCTTCAAACGTACTGCGGAGACTAGCTCAGGCAAGCAGCAGCAGCATCCCACAAACCCGTTTCAGATTTCCCAACGAATGCTGTGTTTAACCAGAGGAGAAGCCTGGGCAAAGTGGCTTTCACTGTATGGTGGTTTCTCCCACATTGAGACTTGGGCTAGGCAAGCACGAGCAGCAGCCCGCAGAACCGACTCTGATTTCTAAGCAAACGGAGAGGGTGACACTTGTCTTGCCACCTGCCCGCTGTTCTTCCCTATGCAAGCTCTCCTGTTTCATGACTTTTCCTTAAGGCTGATTCCTTAGGCGCAACCACGCTTCTCTCTCAGGTAGAGGCGATGCCCGGGCAAAGAGGTTTTCGCTCCATACGGGTTTATTACACCCTGCTTTGGAAACTATGTTCAGGCAAGTGACATCAGCATCGCACAGAACCGACTCTGATTTTCCAAAGAATGCTGTGCTTTCCTAGAGGGGATGCCCAGGCAAAGAGGTTTTCGCTCTATGCGGGATGCTCCCACCGTGCTGCCAATAGTAGGCTAAAGCAAGCAGCAACAGCAGCCCACAGAACCGACTCTTTTTTCCCAGCGATTGCTATGCTTTCGCAGAGGTTTTCAGCATGGCCTGAACCGCACTTCGCCTCTAATTCCTCAGTAAGGATTTGGGCGTTTGCTCTGTCGCATCAGGGAATTAGATCTGCGGGAGAGCTAGTGATTCTTGGGCCTTGCTTTCCCGGGCTCTATGGTCGCATCCTGGGTTCACCCTACCAGGCGGAACTATGCGGACACAGCCATAAGCCTGCAGCAGCGTGCGTGGCCTATTATGACAATCCATGCCACTGCCATCTCCTGGCGTAGTAAGGCTTGGCTTATGATCTGGCGTTCAGGCAGACTCGGGGACTAGGCCAGTGCCTTCCCCATAGGAGAGGAGAGGCGACAGTATCCCTGCACAGAGCCCGTGCATTGCGATGGGGAGCTGTGGGGGACTGTCCCCACTTCTTCCCCGACACACACCCAGCCACCCCCACACTGCCACATCTTGGACTATGATGGCATCTGACAGCCCTTTCTTCAGGGAGCTGTATCTGCGAGTTCCGGGTATAGCACCTGGTGGCATGCCCACGTCTGCCCTAGGGACAGGTGTCCTTGGAGATGCTGTCCCCTTGGGACAAGAGGCACAGAACAGGCCTGGCTTCTGCCCAGACCCCTTCCTCAGAGTGGAGTATGCGCACCTGAACTAGCCGTCCCCTCGTGTCTTCCTTAAGCCAGGCTTCCGTCTCTACGCACAGGGATCGGGTGACGATTGTCTTGCCACCATCCCGCTGCTCTCGCCATGGCAGACTCTCCTGCTTTGTGACTGTTTCTCGACAACAAGGCCAACGGCTCCTTCTCTTCTCACGGGGAGGCGTTCTGCTCCTTCCGCACACTTGCTCCTAGGAGGACGGTGACAGCCGTGTCCCTATCCTTAAGGCCCTTTCCAGATGTGCATCCACGCTTCTCTCTCAGGCAGTGGGGATGCTAAGGACAAGAGAATTTCGCTCCATGCTGGTTTCTTCCACCGTGCTATGGAGACTAGCTCAGGCAAGAAGCAGCAGCATCCCACAAAGCGCCTCAGATTTCCCAACGAATGCTATGCTTTCCCAGAGGAGAGGCCTGGGCAAAGAGGATTTCGCTGTACGCTGGTTTCTCCCACCTTGAGACTTCGCCTAGTTAAACACGAGCAGCAGCCCGCAGAAGTGACTCTGATTTCTCAGCAAATGGAGAGGATGACACTTGTCATGCCAGCTGCCCGCTCTTCTTGCCATGGCAAGTTCTGTTTCAGTACCGTTTCCAGACAGCAAGGCCAAGGGCCCCTTCTATTTTCCTGGACCGGCGTGCTACAGCAGGCCCAGCAATGCTCCCAAGGAGCACAGTAACAGACGTTTCCCTTTACTGAAAGCTGTTTCCGCTGGTGCAACCACGCTTCTCTCTGAGACAGAGAGGATGCCCAGGCAAAGAGGATTATGCTCCATGTGGCTTTATTACACCGTGCTTCGGAGACTAAGTTCAGGTAAGCAGCATCAGCATCGCACAGAACCGAATCTGATTTCCCAAAGAATGCTATGCTTTCCCTGAGGGGATGCCCGGGGAGAAAGGCTTTCGCTCTATGAGGGTTTATTCCACTGTGCTGCCAATTATGGCTAAGGCAAGCAGCAACAGCAGCCCACAGAACCGACTCTTTTTTCCCAGTGACTGCTATGCTTTAGAAGAGGTTTTCAGCTTGGCCCGATCCGCTCTTCGATACTGCTTCTTCAGCAAGGCTTTTGCCATTTGCTCTGTCGCGTCTGGGAAGTAGATCTGCAGGAGAGCTGGTGCGTCTTGGCCCTTGCTTTCCCGGGCTCCGTGGTCGCATCCTGGGTTTACACTGCCTCGCCGACTATGCAGACACAGCCACCAGCCTGAAGCATCATGCGTGGCCAGGGTGACAGTCCATGCCAACTATCATCTCCTGGCATAGTAAGGCTTGGCTTTTTGCTCTGGCGTTCAGGCAGACTCGGGGACTAGGCCAGTGCCTTTACCTTAGGAAAGGAGAGGCGACAGGATCCGTGCACAGCACCCGTGCACTGGGATGTGGAGCTGTGGGGGACTCTCCCCACTTCTTCCGCGACACACACCCTGCCTCTCCTAACGCTGCCACATCTTGGAGGAAGGTGGCATCTGACTGCCCTTTCTTCCAGGGAGCTGTATCTGCGAGTTCCGGGTATGGCGCCTGGTGGCAAGCCCACGTCTGCCCTAGGGATAGGTGGACTTGGAGATGCTGTCCCCTTGGGAAAAGAGGCACAGAACAGGCCTGCCTTCTGCCCAGACTCCGTCCTCAGAGTGGAATATGCGCTCCAGCCCTAGCCGTCCGCTCGTGTCTTCCTAAAGCCAGGCTTCCGTCTCTATGCACAAGACGCTTGTCTTGCCACATTCCCGGTGTTCTCGCCAGGTCAGGCTCTCCTATTTGCGACTGTTTCCCGACAACAAGTCCAACGGCTCCTTCTCTTCTCCTGGGGAGGCATTCTGCTCTTCCCCAGACTTGCTCTTGGGGAGCACGGTGACAGCCGTGTCCCTAGCCTTAAGGCCCTTTCCAGATGTGTATCCACGCTTCACTCTCAGGCAGTGGGGATGCTAGGGCCAAGAGAATTTCGCTCCATGCGGGTTTCTTCCACCATGCTGCGGAGACTAGCTCAGGCAAGCAGAAGCAACATCCAACAATGCGACTCAGATTTCCCAACGAATGCTGTGCTTTCCCAGAGGAGAGGCCTGGGCAGAGAGGCTTTCGCCTTACGCTGGTTACTCCCACCTTGAGTCTTGGCCTAGGCAAGCATGAGCAGCAGCCCGCAGAAGTGACTCTGATTTCTCAGCACTTGGAGAGGGTGACACTTGTCGTGCCAGCTGTCCGCTGTTCTTGCCATGGCAGGCTCTCCTGTTTCATGACCGTTTCCAGGCAGCAAGACCAAGGGCCACTTCTCTTCTCCCGTAGCGGAGTGCTATGCCTGGCCCAGCAATTCTCCCCGGGAGCACAGTATCAGATGTTTCCCTTTCCTTAAAGCTGTTTCCACAAGCGCACCACGCTTCTCTCTCAGGCAGAGGGGATGCCCAGGCAAAGAGGATTACGCTCCATGCGAGTTTTTTACGCCGTGCTTCGGAGACTGTGTTCAGGGAAGCGGCATCAGCATCACACAGAACCGACTCTGATTTCTGAAAGAATGCTGTGCTTTCCCTGAGGGGATGCCCGGGGAAAAAGGCTTTCACTCTATGGGGGTTTCTCCCACAGTGCTGTCAATACTAGGCTAAGGCAAGCAGCAACAGCAGCCCTCAGAACTGACTCATTTTTCCCAGCGAGTGCTATGCTTTCCAAGAGGTTTTTAGCGCGGCCCGATCCGCACTTCGCTACTGCTTCTTCAACAAGACTTTGGGCGTGTGCTCTGATACGTCAGGGAGTAGATCTGTGGACGAGCTGGTGCATCTTGGGCCTTGCATTCCCGGGCTCCGTGGTCGAATCCTGGGTTCACCCTGCCAGGCCGAACTACGCAGACACAGCCACCACCCTGCAGCAGTGTGCGTGGCCTAGGATAACAGTCCATGCCAACTGCCATCTCCTGGCGTAGTCAGGCTTCGCTTTTTTCTCTGGCATTCAGGCGGACTCGGGGAGTAGGCCAGTGCTTTCTTATTAGGAAAGGAGAGGCGACAGGATCCCTGCACAGCGCCTGTGTCCTGGGATGGGGAGCTGTGGGGGACTGTCCCCACCTCTTCCCTGACACACCCCGTGCCACCTCCAACGCTGCCACATCTTGGAGGAAGATGGCATCTGACCGCTCTTTTCCAGGGAGCTGTATCTGCGAGTTCCGGGTATGGCGCCTGGTGGAAAGCCCACGTCTGCCCTGGGACAGGTGGCATTGGAGATCTATCCCATTAGGGACAAGAGGCTTAGAAGAGGCCTGCCTTCTGCCCAGAATCCTTCCTCAGAGTGGAGTATGCGCACCTGCCCTAGCCGTCCCCTCGTGACTTCCTTAAGCCAGGCTTCCGTCTCTACACACAGGGAGTGGGTGTCGATTGTCTTGCCACCATCCCGCTGTTCTTGCCAGGGCAGGCTCTCCTGCTTTGCGACTGTTTCCGGACAACAAGTCAACGGCTCCGTCTCTTCTCCTGGTGAGGCGTTCTGCTCCTTCCCCAGTTTTTCTCCTAGGAGCACGGTGACAGCCGTGTCCCTATCCTTAAGGTCCTTTCCAGTTGTGCATCCACGCTTCTCTCTCAGCCTGTGGGGATGCAAGGGCCAAGAGAATTTCGCTCCATGCGGGTTTCCTCCACCGTGCTACGGAGACGAACTCATGAAGAAGCAGCAGCACTCCCAAAGCGATTCAGATTTCCCAACGAATGCTGTGCATTTCCAGAGGAGAAGCCTGGTCAAAGAGGCTTTCACTGTACATTGGTTTCTCCTACCTTGAGACATTCCCTAGGCAAGCACGTGAAGCAGCCCGCAGAAGCGACACTGATTTATTAGCAAATGGAGAGGGTGACACTTGTCGTGACAGCTGTCCGCTGTTCTTGCCATGGCAGGCTCTCCTGTTTCATGACCGTTTCCAGACAGCAAGGCCAAGGGCCCCTTTTCATCCAGGAACGGCGTGCTACGCCTGGCCCATCAATGCTCTAAGAGAACACAGTAACCGACGTTTCCCGTGCCTTAAGGCTGTTTCCACAGGCTCAACCGCGCTTCTCTCTCAGGCAGAGGGGATGCCCAGGCAAAGAGGACTACGCTCCATGTGGGTATATTACACGGTGCTTCAGAGACTATGTTCAGGCAAGCGGCATCAGTATCGCACAGAACCGACCCTGATTTCCCAAAGAATGCTGTGCTTTCCCTGAGGGGATGCCCGGGGAAGAAGGCTTTCGCTCGATGCGGGTTTCTCCCACCGTGCTGCCAATACTAGGCTAAGGCAAGCAGCAACAGCAGCCCACAGAACCGACTCTTTTTTCCCAGCGACTGCTATGCTTTCCCAGAGGTTTTCAGCTTGGCCAGATCCGCACTTTGCTGCTGCTTCTTTAGCAAGGCTTTGGGAGTGTGCTCTGTCGCGTCAGGGAAGTAGATCTCTGGGAGTGCTGGTGCGTCTTGGGCCTTGCTCTCCCGGGCTCCATGGTCGCATCCTGGTTCACCCAGCCAGGTCGACATATGCAGACACAGCCACCACCCTGCAGCAGCGTGCATGGCCTAGGATGACACTCCATGCCAACTGCCATCTCCTGGCGTAATAAGGCTTGGTTTTTGATCTGGAGTTAGGCGGACTCGGAGACTAGGCCAGTGCCTTCCCCTTAGAAAGGATAGGCGATAGGATCCTTGCACAGCGCCCGTGCAATGGGATGAGGAGCTGTGGGGACTGTCCCACTTCTCCCCAGTTACAGCCCCAGCCACCCCCAAAGCTCCCACATCTTGGAGGAGGATGGTATCTGACTGCCCTTTCTTCCAGGGAGCTGTATCTGCGAGTTCCATGTACGGCACCTGGTGGCAAGCCCACGTCTGCCCTAGGGACAGGTGGCCTTGGAGATGCTGTCCCCTTGGGACAAGAGGCACAGAACAGGCCTGCCTTCTGCCCGGACTCCTTCCTCCGAGTGGAGTATGCGCACCTGCCTTAGCCGTTCCCTCTTGTCTTCCTTAAGCCAGGCTTCTGTCTCTACGCACAGGGAGGGGGTGAAGATTGTCTTGCCACCAACCCGCTGTTCTCGCCAGGGTAGGTCTCCTGCTTTGGGACTGTTTCCCGTCAACAAGGCCAAGGGCTCCTTCTCTTCTCCCGGGGAGGCGTTCTGTTCCAGTCCCAGAGTTGCTCCTAGGAGCACGTGACAGCCGTGTCCCTATCCTTAAGGCCTGTACCAGATGTGCATCCTCGATTCTCTCTCAGGCAGTGGGGATGCTAGGGCCAAGAGAATTTCGCTCCTTGCGGGTTTCTTCCACCGTGCTGCGGAGACTAGCTCATGCAAGCAACAGCAACATCCCACAAAGTGCATCAGATTTCCCAACGAATTCTCTGCATTCCCAGAGGAGAAGCCTGGGCAAATTGGCTTTCACTGTATGGTGGTTTCTCCCACCTTGAGACTTGGCCTAGGCAAGCACGAACAGCAGCCCGCAGAAGCGACTCTGATTTCTCAGCAAATGGAGAGGGTGACACTTGTCTTGCCACCCGCCCGATATTCTTGCCTATGCAGGCTCTCCTGTATCATGACTTTTCCTTTAGGCTGTTTCCACAGGTGCAACCACACTTCTCTCTCAGGTAGAGAGGATGCCCAGGCAAAGAGGATTACGATCCATGCAGGTTTACTCCACAGTGCTTCGGAGACTATGTTCAGGGAAGTGGTATCAGCATCACACAGAACAGACTCTGATTTCCCAAAGAATGCTATGCTTTCCCTGAGGGGATGCCCGGGGAAAAAGGCTTTCGCACTATGCCGGTTTCTCCCACCATGCTGCCAATACTAGGCTAAGGCACGCAGTAACAATATCCCACACTACCGACTCTTTTTTTCCCAGCACTGCTATGCTTTCCCAGAGGTTTTCAGGTTGGCCCGATCCGCACTTCGCTACTGCTTCGCAGCAAGGCTTTGGGCGTTTGCTCTGTCGCGTCAGGGAAGTAGATCTGCGGAAGAGCTGGTTCCTCTTGGGCATTGATTTCCCGGGCTCCGAGGACGCAACCTGGGTTCACCCTGCCAGGCCGAACTACGCAGACCCAGCCACAAGCCTGCAGTAGCGTGCATGGCCTAGGATGACACTCCATGCCAACTGCCATCTCCTGGCATAGTAAGGCTTGGCTTTTTGCTCTGGTGTTCTGGCGGACACCTGGACGAGGCCAGTGCCTACCCCTTAGGAGAGGAGAGGTGACAGGATCCCGGCACAGCACCCGTGCACTCGGATGGAGAGCTGTCGGGGACTGTCCCCATTTCTTGCCCGACACACCCCCTGTCACCCCCAACGCTGCCACGTCTTGGAGGAATATGGCGTCTGACTGCCCTTTCTTCCAGGGAGCTGTATCTGTGAGTTCCGGGTATGGAGCCTGGTGGCAAGCCCACGTCTGCCCTATGGAAAGGTCGCCTTGGAGATGCTGTCCCCTTGGGACAACAAGCACAGAACAGGCCTGCCTTCTGCCCAGTCTCCTTCCTCAGTGTGGAGTATGCGCGCCTGCCCTAGCCGTCCCCTCGTGTAATCCTTAAGCCAGTCTTCCGTCTCTACTCACACGGAGCGGGTGACGATTGTTTTGCAGCAATCCAGCTGTTCTCGTCAGGGCAGGCTCTCCTACTTTGCGACTGTTTCCCGACAACAAGGCCAACGGCTCCTTCTCTTCTCCTGGGGAGGCATTCTGCTCCTTCCCCAGACATTTTCTTGGGGAACACGGTGACAGCCTTGTCCCTATCCATAAGGCCCTTTCCTGATGTTCATCCACGCTTCTCTCTCAGGATGTGGGGATGCTAGTGCCAAGAGAATTGCAGTCCAGGCGGGTTTCTTCCACCGTGATGCGGAGACTAGCTCAGCCAAGCAGCAGCAGCATCACACAAACCCGATTCAGATTTCCCAACGAATGTTGTACTTTCCTATAATAGAAGCCTGGGACAAAGAGGCTTTCTCTGTATGCTGGTTTCTCCCACTTTCAGACTTGGACTAGGGAAGCAGGAGCAGCATCCCGCAGAACTGACTCTGATTTTTAAGCAAACGGAGAGGGTGACACTTGTCTTGCCACCCGCCCGCTATTCTTGCCTATGCAGGCTCACCTGTTTCTTGACTTTTCCTTAATGCTGTTTTCACAAGCGCTACCACGCTTCTCTCTCAGGTAGAGGGGATGCATGGGCAAAGAGGATTTTTGCTCCACGGATTTATTAAACCGTGCTTCGGAAACTATGTTCAGGCAAGCAGCATCAGCATCGCACAGAACCAACTCTGATTTCCCAAAGAATGCTCTGCTTTCCTAGAGGGGATGCCCAGGCAAAGAGGCTTTCACTCTATATGGGAATCTCCCACCGTGCTGCCAATACTAGGCTAAAGCAAGAAGAAACAACAGCCCACAGAACCGACTCTTTTTTACTAGCGATTGCTATGCTTTTGCAGAAGTTTACAGATTGGCATGAACCGCGCTTCGATGTTGCTTCCTCAGCAATGATTTGGGCGTTTGCTCTGTCGCGTCAGGGAAGTAGATCTGTAGGAGAGCTGGTTCCTCTTGGGCCTTGCTTTCCCGGGCTCCATGGTCGCACCCTGGGTTCACACTCCCAGGACGAACTACGCAGACACAGCCACAACCCTGCAGCAGCGTGTTTGGCCTAGGATGACACTCCATGCCAACTGCCATCTCCTGGCTTAGTAAGGCTTGGCTTTTTCTCTGGCGTTCAGGCGGACACGGGCACTAGGCCAGTGCCTTCCCCTTAGGAGAGGAGAGGTGACAGATCCTTGCACAGCGCCTGTGCACTGGGATGGGGAGCTGTGGGGGACTGTCGCCACTTCTTCCCCGACACACGCCCTGCCACCCTCAACGCTGCCACATCTTTGGGGAAGATGGCTTCTCACTGCCCTTTCATCCAGGGAGCTGTATCTGTGAGTTTCTTGTATGGCGCCTGGTGGCAAGCCCACGTCTGCCCTAGGGACAGGTGGCCTTGGAGATGCTGTCCCCTTGGGACAAGAGGCACAGAACAGGCCTAACTTCTGCCCAGACTCCTTCCTCAGAGTGGAGTATTCGCGCCTGCCCTAACCGTCCCCTCGTGTAATCCTTAAGCCAGGCTTCCATCTCTACGCACAGGGAGCGGGTAACGTTTGTCTTGCCACGGTCCCGCTGTTCTCTCCAGGGCAGGCTCTCCTGCTTTCCGACTGTTTCCCGACAAGAAAGCCAACGGCTCCTTCTCTTGTCCCAGGGAGGCGTTCTGTTCCTTCCCCAGATTTTCTCTTGGGGTGCATGGTGACAGCCGTGTCCCTATCCTTAAGGCCCTTTCCAGATGTTCATCCATGCTTCTCTCTCATGCAGTGGGGATGCTAGAGCCAAGAGAATTTCGCTCCATGTGGGTTTCTTCCACCGAGCTGCGGAGACTAGCTAGGCAAGCAGCAGCAGCATCCCACAAACCCATTCAGATTTCCCAACGAATGCTGTGCTTTCCCAGAGGAGAAGCCTGGGCAAAGAGGCTTTCGCTGTATGGTGGTTTCTCCCATCTTGAGACTTGGCCTAGGGTAGCAGGAGCAGCAGCCCACAGAACTGACTCTGATTTCTAAGCAAACAGAGAGGGTGAAACTTGTCTTGCCACGCACCCGCTATTATTGCCTATGTAGGCTCTCCTGTTTCATGACTTATCCTTAAGGCTGTTTCCAGAGGCGCATCCACGCTTCTCTCTCAGGTAGAGGGGTTTGTTAGGGTCCGTCATCAAAGGAACGAGACTGATACAAAGCGAAGGTCAAGCAAAACTTTCTTTTGCGCCAAGCATCAGGAATCAAACGACCGGTCAGAGCTACCTCTTATGAAAAGGCGGTGACGATGATCCCAACACGGTCACTTCCAAGAAGGCCACTCTGGACCAGGCCACTCTAGATGACGCTGCTGCTCCGCAGATGAGGCCGCTCCATGATTGGAGCTGCTCCCAAGAAGAGGCCACTCCCATGACAAGGCAACTGCTCAATGAAGTTGCTCCCCGGACAAGGCCGCTCCCAAGAAGAGGCTGTTCTGGACAAGACCACTTCCTGGATGAGGCCACTCCCAGTGACGAAGAAGCAACAATGACAAGGAGGACAACCCGATGACACAGATCTGCTCCCCACGATGCTACTCTGACCAGGCTTCCACCCGGAGGAAGCCACCACTGCGGACAAGGCCACTTGTTGTTCGGGGTGGCGAGGCATTCTGCGGCGAGGCTGCTGGTATCTAGGGGCCGTTGGCATCTCAGGGCTGCTTGCGCCTCGAGACCGCTGGCATCTAGGGGCTACAGGTGTCAGGACCGCCGACTGCTGGCATCCAGGGGCTGTAGTCATCAGGACCGCTGGACTGCGCGGGTCTCGGCAGCTCGCCGGGCTTTGAAGGCAGGGCTGCCAGAGGATACAGGCTGCTGGCGGCGACTCGGGGCCGCCGGAGGCTGGAAGCTGCAGGCGGCGGCTTGGGGCGGCGGGAGGCAGGACAACCGTGCTGCCAATACTTGGCTAAGGCAAGCAGCAACAGCACCCACAGAACCGACTATTTTTTCCCAGCGACTGCTATGCTTCTCAGAGGTTTTCAGCTTGGCCCGATCCGCACTTCGCCGTTGCTTCTTAAGCAATGCTTTTAGCGTTTGCTCTCGCGACAGGGAAGTAGATCTGCGGGAGAGCTGGTGCCTCTTGGGCCTTGCTTTCCTGGGCTGCATGGTCGCATCCTGGATTCACCCTGCCAGGCCTAACTACGCATACACAGCCACCACCCTGCAACTGCGTGCGTGGCCTGGATGACAGTCCATGCCAAATGCCATCTCCTGGCATAGTAAGGCTTGGCTTTTTGCTCTGGCCTTAATGCGGACTCGGGGAATAGGCCAGTGCCTTCCCTTTAGGAAAGAAGAGGCGACAGTATCCCTGCACAGCTCCCATGCACAGGGATGGTGAGCTGTGGGGGACTTCGCCACTTCTTCAAAGACACACACCCTGCCACCCACAACGCTGCCATATCGTGGAAGAAGATGACATCTGACTGCCCTTTCTTCCAGGGAGAGGTATCTGCGTGTTCCGGGTATGGCGCCTGGTGGTAAGCCCACGTATGCCCTAGGGACAGGTAGCCTTGGAGATGCTTTCCCCTGGGAACAAGAGGCACAGTACAGGCCTGCCTTCTGCCCAGACTCCTTCCTCAGAGTGGAGTATGCGCGCCAGCCCTAGCCGCACAGAACCGACTCTGATTTCCCAACGAATGCTGTGCTTTCCCAGAAGAGAAGGCTGGGCTAAGAGGCTTTCACTGTTTGCTGGTTTCTCCCACCTTGAGATTTGGCCTAGGCAAGCACGAGCAGCAACCCGCAGAACCGACTCTTATTTCTAAACTAACGCAGAGGGTGACACTTGTCTTTCCAAACGTTCACTATTTTTGCCTATGCAGGCTCTCTTGTTTCAGGACTTTTCCTTAAGGCTGTATCCACAGGCGCAACCACGGTTCTCTCTCAGGTAGAGGGGATGCCCGTACAAAGAGGATTTCGCTCCATGCGGGTTAATTACACCGTGCTTCGGAGACTATGTTCAGGCAAGCGGCATCAGCATTGCACAGAACCGAATCTGATTTCAAAAAGAATGCTGTGATTCCCTAGAGCGATGCCCAGGCAAGAAGGCTTTCGCTCTATGCGGGATTCTCCCACCGTGCTGCCAATACCAGGCTAAGGCAAGCAGCAACAGCAGCCCACAGAACCGACTCTATTTTCCTAGCGACTGCTATGCTTTCGCAGAAGTTTTCAGCATGGCCTGAAACGCACTTCGCTGTTGCTTCCACAGCAAGGCTTTGGGCCTTTGCTCTGTCGCGTCAGGGAGTAGATCTGCAGGAGAGCTGGTGTCCCTTGGTCCTTGCTTTCCCGGGCTCCATGGTCGCATCCTGGCTTCACCCTGCCAGGCCGAACTACGCAGATCCAGCCACAACCCTGCAGTACGGTGCGTGGCCTAGGATGACAGTCCATGCCAACTGCAATCTCCTTGCGTAGTAAGGTTTGGCTTTTTGCTCTGACGTTCAGGCGGACTCGTGGACTAGGCCAGTGCCTTCCCCTTAGGAGAGGAGAGGCGACAGGATCCCTACACAGCGCCCGTGCACTGGAATAAGGATCTGTGGGGGACTGGCCCCACTTTTTCCCCGACACACCCGCTGCCACCCCCAACGCTGCCACCTCTTGGAGGAAGATGGCATCTGACTGCCCATTCTTCCAGGGAGCTTTATCTGCGAGTTCCCCGTATCGAGCCTGGTGGCAAGCTCATGTCTGCCCTAGGGACAGGTGGCCGTGGAGATGCTGTCCCCTTGGGACAAGAGGCACAGAACAAGAATGCCGTCTGCCCAGACTCTTTCCTCAGAGTGGAGTATGCGCGCCTGTACTAGCCGTCCCCTCGAGTCTTTCTAAAGCCAGGCTTCTGTCCCTACGCACAGGAATTGGGTGATGCATGTCCTGCCACCCTCCCGCTGTTCTCGCCAGGGCAGGCTCTCCTGCTTTGCGACTGTTCCCGACAACAAGGCCAACGGCTCCTTCTCTTCTCCCGGGGAGGCGTTCTGCTCCTTCCCCAGACTTGCTCTTGTGGAGCATGGTGACAGCCGTGTCCTTATCCTTAACGCCCTTTCCAGATGTGCATCTACACTTCTCTCTCAGGCATTGGGGATGCTAGGCCTGAGAGAATTTGGCTCCATGCCGGTTCTTCCACTGTACTGCGGAGACTAGCTCAGGCAAGCAGCAGCAGCATCCCACAAACCCATTTCAGATTTCCCAACGAATGCGGTGCTTTCCCAGAGAAGAAGCCTTGGCAAAGAGGCTTTCGCTGTATGCTGGTTTCTCCCACCTTGATACTTGGCCTAGGCAAGCACGAGCAGCAGCCCGCAGAACCGACTCTGATTTCTAAGGAAACAGAGGGTGACACTTGTCTTGCAAACCGCCCGCTATTCCGTCCTATGCAGGCTCTCCTCTTTCATGACTTTTCCTTAAGGCTGTTCCGGGTATGGCGCCTGGTGGAAGGCCCACATCTGCCCTAGGGACAGGCGGCCTTGGTGATGCTGTCCCCCTGGGACAAATGGCACAGAACTGGCCTGCTTTCTGCCAAGACTCCTTCCTCAGAATGGAGTATGAGCGTCTGCCCTAGCCGTCCCCTCGTATCTTCCTTAAGCCAGGCTTCCGACACCACGCACAAGGAGCGGGAGTCGATTGTCTTGTCACCATCCCGCTGTTCTCGCCAGGGCAGGATCTCCTGATTTTCGACTGTTTCCCGACAAAAAGGCCAACGGCTCCTTCTCTTCTCCCGGGGAGGCGTTCGACTTCTTCCCCAGACTTGCTCCTGGGAGCATGGTGACAGCCATGTCCCTATCCCTTAGTCCCTTTCCAGATGTGCATCCATGCTTCTCCCTCAGGCAGTGGGGATGCTAGGGCCAAGAGAATTTCGGTCCATGCGGGTTTCTTCCACTGTGCTGCATAGACTAGCTCAGGCAAGGAGCAGCATCCCACAAACCTGATTCAGATTTCCCAAAGAATGCTGTGCTTTCCCAGAGGAGAAGCCTGGGCAAAGAGGCTTTCACTGTACGGTGGTTTCTCCCACCTTGAGACTTGGCCTAGGCAAACACGAGCAGCAGCCCGCAGAACCGACTCTGATTTCTAAGCAAACGGAGAGGGTGACACTTGTCTTGCCACCCGCCCGCTATTCTTGACAATGCAGGCTCTCCTGTTACATGAACCTTTCCAGACAGTAAGGCCAACGGCCCGTTCTCTTCTCGTGGAGCGGCGTGCTACGCCTGGCCCAGACATGCTCTCAGGAAGTGCAGTGACAGATGTTTCCCTTTCCTTATGGCTGTTTCCACAGGCGCAACCACGTTTCTCTATCAGGCAGAGGGGATGCCTGGGTAAAGTGGATTTCGATCCATGCGGGTTTATTACACCGTGCTTCGGAGACTATGTTCAGGCAAGCGGCATCAGCATCGCACAGAACCGACTCTGATTTCCCAAAGAATGCTATGCTTTCCTAGAGGGGATGCCCAGGCAAAGAGGTTTTCGCTCAATGCGGGATTCTCGCACAGTGCTGCCAATAGTAGGCTAAGGAAATAGCAACAACAGCACACAGAACCGTCTCATTTTTCCTAGCGACTGCTATGCTTTCGCAGAGGTTTTCAGCTTGGCCTGAACCGAACTTCCTTGCTGCTTCCTCAGTAAGGCTTTGGGCGTTCACCCTGTCGCGTCAGGGAAGTAGAACTGCGGGAGAGCTGGTTCCTCTTGGGCTTTGCTTTCCCGGGCTCCATGGTCAGACCCTGGGGTCATACTGCCATGCTAAACTACGCAGACACAGCCACAACCCTACAGCAGCATGCGTGGCCTAGGATGACACTCCATGCCAACTAACATCTCCTGGCCTAGTAAGGCTTGGCTTTTTGCTCTGGCGTTCAGGCGGACTCGGGGACTAGGCCAGTGCCTTCTCCTTAGGAAAGGAAAGGCGACAGGATCCCTGGACTGCGCCCGTGCACTTGGATGGGGAGCTGTGGGGGCTGTCCCCACTTCTTCCCCGACAGACCTCCTGCCACCCCCAAGGCTTCCACATCTTGGAGGAAGATGGCATCCGACTGACCTTTCTTTTAGGGCACTGTATCTTCGAGTTCCGGGTATGGAGCCTGGTGGCAGGCCCTCGTCTACCCTAGGGACAGGTGGCCGTGGAGATGCACTCCCCTTGGGAAAAGATGCACAAAAGAGGCCTGCCGTCTGTCCAGACTCCTTCCTCGATGTGGAGTTGCGCGCCTGCCCTAACCGTCCCCTCGTGTCTTCCTAAAGCCAGGCTTCCGTCCCTATGCACAGGTATCGGGTGACGCATGTCTTCCCACTGTCCCGCTGTTCTCGCAAGGGCAGGCTCTCCTGCTATGCGACTGTTTCCCGACAACAAGGCCAACGGCTCCTTCTCTTCTCCCGGGGAGGCGTTCTGCTCCTTCCCCAGACTTTTTCTTGGGGAACACGGTGCCAGCCGTGTCCCTATCCTTAAGGCCCTTAATAGATGTGCATCCACGCTTCTCTCTCAGGATGTGGGGATGCTAGTGCCAAGAGAATTGCAGTCCAGGCGGGTTTCTTCCACCGAGATGCGGAGACTAGCTCAGCCAAGCAGCAGCAGCATCATACAAACCCGATTCAGATTTCCCAACGAATGTTGTACTTTCCCATACTAGAAGCCTGGGAAAATAGGCTTTCTCTGTATGCTGGTTTCTCCCACTTTCAGACTTGGACTAGGCAAGCAGGAGCAGCATCCCGCAGAACCAACTCTGATTTTTAAGCAAACGGAGAGGGTGACACTTGTCTTGCCACCCGCCCGCTATTATTGCCTATGCAGGCTCACCTGTTTCTTGACTTTTCCTTAATGCTGTTTTCACAGGCGCTACCACACTTCTCTCTCAGGTAGAGGGGATGCATGGGCAAAGAGGATTTTTGCTCCATACGGATTTATTACACCGTGCTTTGGAGACTATGTTCAGGCAAGCGGCATTAGCATCGCACAGAACCGACTCTGATTTCCCAAAGAATGCTCTGCTTTTCTAGAGGGGATGCCCAGGCAAAGAGGCTTTCACTCTATATGGGAATCTCCCACCGTGCTGCCAATACTAGGCTAAAGCAAGAAGAAACAACAGCCCACAGAACCGACTCTCTTTTCCTAGCAATTGCTATGCTTTTGCAGAAGTTTACAACTTGGCCTGAACCGCACTTCGCTGTTTGTTCCTCAGCAATGATTTGAGCGTTTGCTCTGTCGCGTCAGGGAAGTAGATCTGCAGGAGAGCTGCTTCCTCTTGTGCCTTGCTTTCCGGGCTCCATGGTCACACCTTGGGTTCACCCTCCCAGGCCGAACTACGCAGACACAGCCACAACCCTGCAGCAGCGTGTTAGGCCTAGGATGACACTCCATGCCAACTGCCATCTCCTGGCTTAGTAAGGCTTGGCTTTTTCTCTGGCGTTCAGGCTGACACGGGGACTAGGCCAGTGCCTTCCCCATCGGAGAGGAGAGTCGACCGGATCCCTGCACAGCGCCCGTGCACTGGGATGGGGAGCTATTGGGGACTGTCGCCACTTCTTCCCCGACACACGCCCTGCTACCCCCAACGCTGCCACATCTTTGGGGAAGATGGCTTCTCACTTCCCTTTCATCCAGGGAGCTGTATCTGCGAGTTCCGTGTATGGCGCCTGGTGGCAAGCCCACGGCTTCCCTAGGGACAGGTGGCCTTGGAGATGCTGTACCCTTGGGACAAGAGGCACAGAACAGGCCTGCCTTCTTCCCAGACTCTTTCCTCAGAGTGGAGTATTCGCGCCTGCCCTAACCGTCCCCTCATTTCTTCCTTAAGCCAGGCTTCCATCTCTACGCACAGGGAGCAGGTAACGATTATCTTGCCACGGTCCCGCTGTTCTCTCCAGGGCAGGCTCTCCTGCTTTCCGACTGTTTCCCGACAAGAAAGCCAACGGCTCCTTCTCTTGTCCCAGGGAGGCGTTCTGCTCCTTCCCCAGATTTTCTCTTGGGGTGCATGGTGACAGCCGTGTCCCTATCCTTAAGGCCCTTTCCAGATGTTCATCCATGCTTCTCTCTCATGCAGTGGGGATGCTAGAGCCAAGAGAATTTCGCTCCATGTGGGTTTCTTCCACCGAGCTGCGGAGACTAGCTAGGCAAACAGCAGCAGCATCCCACAAACCCGATTCAGATTTCCCTACAAATGCTGTGTTTTCCCAGAGGTGAAGCCTGGGCAAAGAGGCTTTCGCTGTATGGTGGTTTCTCCCACCTTGAGACTTGGCCTAGGGTAGCAGGAGCAGCAGCCCGCAGAACCGACTCTGATTTCTAAGCAAACGGAGAGGGTGAAACTTGTCTTGCCACGCACCCGCTATTATTGCCTATGTAGGCTCTCCTGTTTCATGACTTTTCTTAAGGCTGTTTCTAGAGGCGCAACCACGCTTCTCTCTCAGGTAGAGGGGTTTGTTAGGGTCCGTCATCAAAGGAACGAGACTGATACAAAGCGAAGTTCAAGCAGAACTTTATTTTGTGCCAAGCATCAGGGATCAAATGACCGGTCAGAGCTACCTCTTATGAAAATGCGGTGACGATGATCCCAACACGGTCACTTCCAAGAAGGCCACTCTGGACGAGGCCACTCTAGATGACGCTGCTGCTCCGCAGATGAGGCCGCTCCATGATTGGAGCTGCTCCCAAGTAGAGGCCACTCCCATGACAAGGCAACTGCTCAATGAAGTTGCTCCCCGGACAAGGCCACTCCCAAGAAGAGGCTGTTCTGGACAAGACCACTTCCTGGATGAGGCCACTCCCAGTGACGAAGAAGCAACAATGACAAGGAGGACAACCCGATGACACAGATCTGCTCCCCACGATGCTACTCTGACCAGGCTTCCACCCGGAGGAAGCCACCACTGCGGACAAGGCCACTTGTGGTTCGGGGTGGCGAGGCATTCTGCGGCGAGGCTGCTGGTGTCCAGGGGCCGTTGGCATCTCAGGGCTGCTTGCGCCTCGAGACCGCTGGCATCTAGGGGCTGCAGGTGTCAGGACCGCCAACTGCTGGCATCCAGGGACTGTAGGCATCAGGACCGCTGGACTGCTCAGGTCTCGGCAGCTCGCCGGGCTGCTGAAGGCAGGGCCGCCGGAGGATACAGGCTGCTGGCGGCGACTCGGGGCCGCCGGAGGCTGGAAGCTGCAGGCGGCGGCTTGGGGCCGCGGGAGGAAGGACCACCGGAAGCTGGAAGCTGTAGGCGGCTGGAGACTGCAGGCGGCGGCTCGGGGCAGCCGGAGGCTGGAAGCTGCAGGCGGTGGCTTGGGGCCGCGGGAGGCAGGACCACCGGAAGCTAGAAGCTGCAGGCGTCTGGAGACTGCGGGCGGCTGCTGGGGCCGTGGGAGGCGGGGCCTCAGGCGGCGGCTCTGGCCGCCGGAGGCTGGAGGCTGCAGGCGGTGGCTCGGGGCCGCTGGAGGCTGGAGGCTGCAGGCGGCGGCTCGGGGCCGCCGGAGGCTACAGGCGGCGGCTCGGGGCCGCCGGAGGCTTGACCGCCAGAGGCGTGGGCTCCGGCGTCTCGAGGCTGCAGGCGCGGCTCGGGGCTGCTGGAAACTGTAGGCGGTGGCTCGGCGCCTCGGGTGGCTGGAGACTGCAAATGCGGTTGTAGCTCTTACAAGAGCTGTTACAGCTCCTCTATTCACCATTGATTCCCCTGCTCTCCGCCGACCCCACCGCTCACCTGCAGCAGCCCCTGACAGCCTGGCAAAGCAACCTTTAAGGGGGTGGCTGACCCCGCCCCCACACAGGCGGCCAATTGAATTCCAATTTCACAAGTGGCTATACATATGCCTCACTGATTGGATGTCTCCACTCAGTCTGCCCCACCCTTACATTCAGGGTCCACAAGCAAGTTCCTCTGGGAGGGGCAGACCCTTACAAGGATATCTGGACAAAGAGGATTTTGTTTCATGCGGATTAATTACACCGTGCTTTGGAGACTATGTTCTGGCAAGCGGCATCAGCATCGCACAGAACCGACTCTGATTTCAGAAAGAATGCTGTGTTTCCTAGAGGGGATGCCCAGGCAACGAGTCTATCGCTCTATGCAAGATTCTCCCACCGTGCTACCAATACTAGGCTAAAGCAAGCAACAACAGCAGCCCACGGAACCGACTCTTTTTTCCTAGCGATTGCTATGCTTTCACAGAGGTTTTCAGCTTCGCCTGAACCGCACTTCGCTGCTGCTTCCTCAGCAAGGCTTTGGGCGTTTGCTCAGTCGGTACAGGAAAGTAGATCTGCGGGAGAGCTTGTAACTCTTGGGCCTTGCTTTCCAGGGCTGCATGGTCCCACCCTGGGTTCACCCTGCCAGGCCAAACTTCACAGACACAGCCACAACCCTACAGCAGAGTGCGTGGACCAGGAAGACACTCCATGCCAACTGCCATCTCCTGGCGTAGTAAGGCTTGGCTTTTTCTCTGGCGTTCAGGTAGACTCGGGGACTAGGCCAGTGCCTTCCCCATAGGAGAGGAGAGGTGACAGCATCCCTGAACAATGCCCGTGCACTGGGATGAGGAGCTGTTGGGGACTTTCTCCCCTTTTCCCCGACACACCCTCTGCCACCCCCAACGCTGCCACATCTTGGAGGAAGATGGCATCTGACTGCCCTTTCTTCCAGGGAGCTGTATCTGTGAGTGCCGGGTATGGCGCCTGGTGGCAGGTCCACGTCTGCCCTAGGGACAGGTGGCCATGGAGATGCTGTCCCCTTGGGACAAGAGGCACAGAACAGGCCTGCTTTCGGCCCAGACTCCTTCCTCAGAGTGTTGTATGCGCGCCTGCCCTAATTGTCCAGTCGTGTCTTCCTTAAGCCAGGCTTCCGTCTCTATGCACAGGGAGCGTGTGACGACTGTCTTGCCACCATCCCGCTGTTCTCGCCAGGGCAGGCTCTCCTGCTTTGTGACTGGTTGCCGACAACAAGGCCAACGGCTCCTTCTCTTCTCCCAGGGAGGCGTTCTGCTCCTTCCCCAGACGAGCTCTTGGAAAGCACGGAGACAGCTGTGTCCCTATCCTTAAGGCCCTTTCCAGATGTGCATCCACGCTTCTCTCTCAGGCTGTGGGGATGCTAAGGCCAAGAAAATTTCCTCCATGGGGGTTTCTTCCACCGTGCTGCGCAGACTACCTCAGGCAAGCAGAAGCAACATCCCACAAACCCAATTCAGATTTCCCAACGAATCCTGTGTTTCCCAGAGGAGAAGCCTGGGCAAGGAGACTTTCGCTGTATGCTGGTATGTCCCACCTTGAGACTTGGCCTAGGCAAGCACGAACAGCAGCCCGCAGAAACGACTCTGATTTCTAAACAAACGGAGAGGGTGACATATGTCTTGCCACCCGCCTGCTATTCTTGCCTATGCAAGCTCTCCTGCTTCATGACTTTTCCTTAAGGCTGTTTCCACAGGCGCAACCATGCTTCTCTCTCAGGTAGAGGGGATGCCAGGGCAAAGAGGATTTCACTCCATGCGGGTTTACTACACCGTGCTTCGAGACTATGTTCAGGCAAGTGGCATCAGCATCGTACAGAAGCGACTCTGATTTCCCAAAGAATGCTGTGCTTTCCTAGAGGGGATGCCCAAGCAAAGAGGCTTTTGCTCTAAGCGGGATTCTCCCACCGTGCTGCCAATACTAGGCTAAGGCAAGAAGCAACAGCAGCCCACAGAACTGACTCTTTTTTCCCAGCGACTGCTATGCTTTCCCAGAGGTTTTCAGCTTTGCCTGATCCGCACTTCGCTGCTGCTTCTTCAGCAAGGTTTTGGGCGTGTGCTCTGTCGCGTCAGGAAAGTAGATCTACGGGAGAGCTGGTGCGTCTTGGGCCTTGCTTCCCGGGCTCCATGGTCACATCCTGGGTTCACCCTGCCAGGCAAAACTACGCAGACTCAGCCACCACACTGCAGCGGGGTGTGTGGCCTCGGATGACAGCCCATGCCACCTGCCATCTCCTTGCGTAGTAAGGCTTGGCTTCTTGCTCTGGCGGAAGTCCTGAAGGCGGACTCGGGGACTAGGCCACTGCCTCCTCTTAGGAAAGGAGAGGCGACAGGATCCCTGCACAGTGACCGTGCACTGTGATGGGGAGTTGTCTGGGACTGTCCATACTTCTTCCCGACACACCCCCTGCTACCCCCAAGGCTGCAACATCTTGTTGGAAGATGGCATCTGACGACCCGTTTTTCCAGGGAGCTGTAACTGAGAGTTCCGGGTATGGCGCCTGATGCCATGCCAACGTCTGCCCTAGGGAGAGGTGGCCTTGGAGATGCTGTAACCTTGGGACAAGAGGCACAGAACAGGCCTGCCTTCTGCCCAGAGTCCTTCCTTAGAGTGAAGTATGCGCTCATGCCCTAGCCATCCCCTCGTGTCTTCCTAAAGCCAGGCTTCCGTCACTACGCACAGGGAGCGGGTGACGATTGTCTTTCCACCATCCCGCTGTACTCGTCAGGGCAGGCTCTCCTGCTTTGCGACTGTATCCCGACAAGAAGGCCAACGGCTCCTTCTCTTCTCCCGGGGAGGCGTTCTGTTCCTTCCCCAACTTGCTCCTGGGAGCACCGTGACATCCGTGTCCCTATCCTTAAGGCCCATTCCTGATGTGCATCCACGCTTCTCTCTCAGGCAGTGGGGATTCTAAGGCCAAGAGAATTTCGCTCCATGCGGGTTTCTACCACCGTGCTACGGAGAATAGCTCAGGCAAGAAGCAGCAGCATCCCAAAAAGCGACCCAGATTTCTCAAGGATTGCTGTGCTTTCCCAGAGGAGAAGCCTGGGCAAAGAGGCTTTCGCTGTATGGTGGTTTCTGCCACTTTGAGGCTTGGCCTAGGCAAGCACGAACAGCAGCCCGCAGAAGTGACTCTGATTTCTAAGCAACCGGAGAGGGTGACACTTGTCTTGCCACGCGCCCGCTATTCTTGCCTATGCAGGCTCTCCTGTTTCATTACTTTTCCTTAGGCTTTTTCCACAGGTGCAACCACGCTTCTCTCTCAGGAAGAGGGGATGCCCGGGAAAAAGTGGATTTCGCTCCATGCGGGTTTATTACACTGTGCTTCGGAGACTATGTTAGGTAAGCGGCATCAGCATCGCACAGAACCGAAACTGATTTCCCAAAGAATGCTGTGCTTTCCTAGAGGGAATGCCCAGGCAAAGAGGCTTTCTCTCTATGCGGGTTCCTCCAACCGTGCTGCCAATACTAGGCTAAGGCAAGCAGCAACAGCAACCCACAGAACCGACTCTTTTTTCCTAGCCCTTGCTATGCTTTCGCAGAGGTTTTCAGTTGGCCTGAACCGCACTTCGCTGCTGCCTCCTCACCAAGGCTTTGGGCGTTTGCTCTGTCGCTGCAGGGAAGTAGATCTGCGGGAAAGCTGGTGCCTCTTGGGCCTTGCTTTTCCGAGCTCCATGGTCGCACCTTGGGTTCACCCTGCTAGGCCGAACTACGCAGACACATCCACAACCGGCAGCAGCGTACATGGCCTAGGATGACACTCCATGCCAAATGCTATCTAATGGTGTAGTAAGGCTTGGCTTTTTGCTCTGGCATTCAGGCGGACACGGAGACTAGGCCAGTGCCTTCCCCTTAGTAGAGTAGAGGCGACAGGATCCCTGCAGAGGGCCCGTGTACTGGGATGGGGAGCTGTGAGGGACTGTCCACACTTCTTCCCCGACACACCCCCTGCTACCCCCAACGCTGCCACATCTTGGAGGAAGATGGCATCTGACTGCCCTTTCTTCCAGGGAGCTTTATCTGCGAGTTCCGGGTATGGCGCCTGGTGGCAGGCCCACGTCTGCCCTAGGGACAGGCGGCCTTGGAGATGCTGTCGCCTTGGGAAAAATGTCACAGAACAGGCCTGCCGTCTGCTCAGACTCCTTCCTCAGAGTGGAGTATGCGCGCCTGCCCTAGCTGTCCCCTTGTGCCTTCCCAAAGCCAGGCTTCCGTCCCTCTGCACAGGAAGCGGGTGACGCTTGTTTTGCAACCATCCCGCTGTTCTCTCCAGTGCAGGCTCTCCTGCTTTGCGACTGTTTCCCGACAACAAGACCAACGGCTCCTTCTCTTCTCCCAGGGAGGCGTTCTGCTCCTTCCCCAGACTTGCTCCTGGGAGCACGGTGACAGCCGTGTCCCTATCCTTAAGGCCCTTTATAGATGTGCATCCACGCTTCTCTCTCAGGCATTGGGGATGGTATGGTCAAGAGAATTTCACTCCATGCGGGTTTCTTCCACCGTGCTGCAGAGACAAGATCAGGCAAGCAGCAGCAGCATCCCATAAACCCGATTCAGATTTCCCAAGGAATGCTGTGCTTTTCCAGAGGAGAAGCCTGGGCAAAGAGGCTTTCGCTGTATGCTGGTTTCTCCCACTTTGAGCCTTGGCCTAGGCAAGCAGGAGCAGCAGCCCGCAGAACCGACTCCAATTTCTAAGCAAACAGAGAGGGTGACACTTTTCTTGCAACCTGCCCGCTATTCTTGCTATTGCAGGCTCTCCTGTTCCATGACCTTTTTCATACCGCAAGGCCAAGGGCCCCTTCTCTTCTCCTGGAGCGGCGTGCTACGCCCGGCCGAGATATGCTCTCAGGGAGCGCAGTGACAGAAGTTTCCCTTTCCTTAAGGCTGTTTCCACAGGCGCAACCGTGCTTCTCTCTCAGGCAGAGGAGCTGCTGGGGCAAAGAGGATTTCGTTCCATGCGGGTATATTACACCGTGCTTCGGAGACTATGTTCAGGCAAGCGGCATCAGCATCGCACAGAACCGACTCTGATTTCCCAATCAATGCTCTGCTTTCCTAGAGGGGATGCCCAGGCAAAGAGGCTTTCACTCCATGCGCGATTCTCCAACTGGGCTGCCAATACTAGGCTAAAGCAAACAGCAACAGCAGCCCACTGAACCGACTCTTTTTTCCCAGCGACTGCTATGTTTTCGCAGAGGTTTTCCGCTTGGCCTTAAACGCACTTCGCTGCTTCTTCCTCAGCAAGACTTTGGGCGTTTGCTCTGACGCATCAGGTAAGTAGATCTGCGGGAGAGCTGGTTCCTCATGGGCCTTGCTTTCCCGGGCTCCATGGTCGCACCCTGGGTTCAGCCTGCCAGGCCGAACTACGCAGACACATCCACAACCCTGCAACAGCGTGCGTGGCCTAGGATGACACTCCATGCCAACTGCCATCTCCTAGCCTAGTAAGGTTGGCGTTTTGCTCTGGTGGTCAGGCGGACTCGGGGACTAGGCCAGTGCCTTCCCCATAGGAGAGGAGAGGCGACCGGATCCCTGCACAGCGCCCGTGCACGGGGATGGGGACCTGTGGGGGACTGTCCCCACTTCTTCCCCGACACACGCCCTGCCACCCCCAACGCTGCCACATCTTGGAAGAAGATGGCATCTGACTGCCCTTCTTCCAGGGAGCTGTATCTGCGAGTTCCGGGTATGGCGCCTGGTGGCAGGGCCACGTCACCCTACGGACACGTGTCCTTGGATATGTTGTCCCCTTTGTAAGAGGCACAGAACAGATCTGCCGTCTGCCCAGACTCCTTTCTCAGAGTGGAGTATGCGCGCCTGCCCTAGCCGTCCCCTCGTGTATTTCCAAAGCCAGGCTTCCATCCCTACACACAGGAAGCGGGTGACACTTGTCTTGCAACTGTCCGGCTGTTCTCGCCAGGGCAGGCTCTCCTCCTTTGTGACTGTTTCCGGACAACAGCCACCGGCTCCTTCTCTTATCCCGGGGAGGCGTTCTGCTCCTTCCCCAGATTTGCTCCTGGGAGCACAGTGACAGCTCTGTCCCTATCCTTAGGTCCCTTTATAGATGTGCATCCACGCTTCTCTCTCAGGCATTGGGGATGCTATGGTCAAGAGAATTTCGCTCCATGCGGGTTTCTTCCACCGTGCTGCGGAGACAAGTTCAGGCAAGCAACAGCAGCATCCCACAAACCCGATTCAGATTTCCCTTCGAATGCTGTGCTTTTCCAGAGGAGAAGCTTGGGCAAAGAGGCTTTTGCTGTATGCTGGTTTCTCCCACACTGAGACTTGGCCTAGGCAAGCAGGAGCAGCAGCCCGCAGAACCAACTCTGATTTCTAAGCAAACGGAGAGTGTGACACTTGTCTTGCCACCCGCCCGCTATTCTTGCCAGTGTAGGCTCTCCTGTTGCATGACCCTTTCCACACCGCAAGGACAAGGGCCACTTCTCTTCTCCTGGAGCGTCGTGCTACGCCTGGCCAAGACATGCTCTCAGGGAGTGCAGTGACAGACGTTTCCCTTTCCTTAAGGCTGTTTCCACAGGCGCCACAGCGCTTCTCTCTCAGGTAGAGGGGATGCCCGGGCAAAGACGATTTCGCTCCATGCGGGGTTATTACACCGTGCTTCGGATACTATGTTCAGCAAGCGACATCAGCATCGCACAGAACCGACTTTGATTTCCCAAACAATGCTGTGCTTCCCTAAAGGGATGCCCAGGAGAAGAGGCTATCACTCCATGCGCAATTCTCCCAGATGCTGCCAATACTAGGCTAAGGCCAGCAGCAACAGCAGCCCACAGAACCGACTCTTTCTTCCTAGCGACTGCTATGATTTCGCAGAGGTTTTCAGTTGCCCTGAACTGCACTTTGCTGCTTCTTCCTCAGCGAGGCTTTGGGCATTGGCTCTATCGCCTCAGGGAAGTAGATGTGCAGGAGAGCTAGTGCCTCTTGAGCCTTGCTTTCCCAGGATCCATGGTCGCACCCTTGGTTCAGCCTGCCAGGCCAAACAACGCAGATACATCCACAACCCTGCAGCATGCGTGGCCTAGGATGACACTCCATGGCAACTGCCACCTCCTGACGTAGTAAGGCTTGATTTTTGCTCTGGCGTTCAGGCAGACTCGGGGACTAGGCCAGTGCCTTCCCCATAGGAGAGGAGAGGCGACAGGATCCATGCACAGCGCCTGTGCACTGGGATGGGATCTGAGGGGAACTGTCCCCACTTCTTCCCCGACACACCCCCTGCCACCTGCAACGATGACACATCTTGGAGGAATATGGCATCTGACTGCCCTTTCTTCCAGGGAGCTTTATCTGCGAGTTCCGGGTATGGAGCCTGGTGGCAAGCCCACGTCTACCCTAGGGACAGGTGGCCTGGTGATGCTGTTCCCTTGGGTAAGAGGCACAGAACAGGCCTGCCTTCTGCCCAGACTCCTTCCTCAGAGTGGAGTATGTGCGCCTGCCCTAGCCGTCCCCTCGTGTCTTCCTAAAGCCAGGCTTCCTTCCCTACGCACAGGAAGCGGGTGCGGCTTGTCTTGCCACCGTCCTGCTGTTCTCGCCAGGGCAGGCTCTCCAGCTCTGCCACTGTTTCCGGACAACAAGGCCAACGACTCCATCTCTTCTCCCGGGGAGGCGTTCTGCTCCTTCCCCAGACTTGATCTTGGGGAGCACGGTGACAGCCGTGTCCCTATCCTTAAGGCCCTTTCCAGATGTGCGTCCACGCTTCTCTCTCAGGCAGGGGGGAAGCTAGGGCCAAGACAATTTCGCTCCATCCAGGTTTCTTCCACCGTGCTGCAGAGACTAGCTCAGGCAAGCAGCAGCATCCCACAAACCTGATTCAGATTTCCCAACGAATGCTGTGCTTTCCCAGAAGAGAAGCCTGGGCAAGAGGCTTTCGCTGTATGCTGGTTTCTCCCACTTTGATACTTGGCCTAGGCAAGCAGGAGCAGCAGCCCTCAGAACCGACTCTGATTTCTAAGCAAACGGAGAGGGTGACACTTGACTTGCCTCCCGCCAGCTATTCTTGCCTATGCAGGCTCTCCTGTTTCATGACTTTTCCTTAAGGCTGTTTTCACAGGCGTAACCACGCTTCGCTCTCAGGCAGAGGGGATGCCCGGGCAAAGAAGATTTCGCTCCATTCGGGTTTATCACACTGTGCTTCGGAGACTATATTCAGGCAAGCGACATCAGCATCGCACAGAACCGACTCTGAATTCCCAAACAATGCTGTTCTTTCCTAGAGGGGATGCCCAGGAGAAGAGGCTTTCACTCTATGAGGGATTCTCCCACTGTGCTGCCAATACTAGGCTAAGGCAAGCAGCAACATCAACCCACAGAACCGACTCTTTTTTCCTAGCGACTGCTAGGCTTTCGCCGAGGTTTTCAGTTGGCCTGAACCTCACTTCGCTGCTTCTTCCTCAGCGTGGCTTTGGGCATCGCCTCAGGGAAGTAGATGGGCAGGAGAGCTAGTGCCTCTTGAGCCTTGCTTTCCCAGGATCCATGGTCGCACCCTGGGTTCAGCCTGCCAGGCCGAACAAGGCAGAAACATCCACAACCCTGCAGCAGCGTGCGTGGCCTAGGATGACACTCCATGGCAACTGCCTCCTCCTGGCGTAGTAAGAGTTGGTTTTTAGCTCTGGCGTTCAGGCGGACTCGGGGACTAGGCAAGTGCTATCCCCTTAGGAAAGGAGAGGCGACCGCATCCCTGCACAGCGCCCGTGCACTGGGATGGGGAGCTGTGGGGGACTCTCCCCACTTCTACCCAGACTGACCTCCTGCCACCAGCAACGCTGCCACATCTTGGAGGAAGATGGCATTGACTGCCCTTTCTGCCAGGGAGCCGTATCTCCGAGTTCCGGATATGGCGCCTGGTGGCAAGCCCACGTCTGCCCTAGGGACAAGTGGCCTTGGAGATGCTGTCCCCTTGGGACAAGAGGCACAGAACAGGCCTGCCATCTACCCAGACTCCATCATCAGAGTGGAGTATGCACGCCTTCCGTAGCCGTCTCCTCGTGTCTTCCTTAAGCCAGGCTTCTGTCTCTACGCAGAGGGAGCAGGTGATGATTGTCGTGCCACCATCCCGCTGTTCTCACCAGGGCAGGCTCTCCTGCTTTGCGACTGTTTCCCGACAACAAGGCCAACGGCTCCTTCTCTTCTCCCGGGCAGGCATTCTTCTCCTTCCCCAGACTTGCTCCTGGGAGCACGGTGACAGCCGTGTCCCCATCCTTAAGGCCCTTTCCAGATGTGCATGCCCGCTTCTCTCTCCGGCCGTGGGGATGCTAGGGCCAAAGAATTTCACTCCAGGCAGTTTTCTTCCACCGTTCTGAGGAGACTAGCTCAGGCAATCAACAGCAGCATCCCACAAAGCGACTCAGATTTCCAAACGAATGCTGTGATTTCCCAGGGGGGAAGCCTGGGCAAAGAGGCTTTCGCTGTATGGTGGTTTCTCCCACCTTGAGACTTGTCCTAGGCAAGCACGAGCAGCAGCCCGCAGAAGCGACTCTGATTTTTCTGCAAATGGAGAGGGTGACAATTGTGCCAGGTGCCCATTGTTCTTGCCATGTCAGGCTCTCGTGTTTCATGACAGTTTCCAGACAGCTAGGCCAAGGGCCCCTTCTCTTCTCCCGGAGCGGCATGCTACGCCTGGCACAGCAATGCTCACAGGGAGCACAGTAACAGACTTTTCCCTTTTAAGGCTGTTTCTACAGGTGCAACCAGGCTTCTCTCTCAGGCAGAGGTGATGCCCAGGCAAAGAGGATTACGCTCCATGCGGGTTTATTACACCGTGCTTCGGAGACTATGTTCAGGCAAGCGGCATCAGCATCGCACGGAACCGACTCTGATTTCCCAAAGAATGCGGTGCTTACCTACGAACTACGCAGACACAGCCACCACCCTGCAGCCGCGTGGGAGGCCTAGGATGACAGTCCATGCCAACTGCCATCTCCTGGCGTAGTAAGGCTTGGCTTTTTGCTCTGGCGTTCAGGCGGACTTGGGGACTAGGCCAGTGCTATCCCCTTAGGAAAGGAGAGGCGACCAGATCCCTGCACAGCGCCCGTGCACTGGGGTGGGTCCTGTGGGGGACTGTCCCCACTTCTTCCCCGACACACCCCCTGCCACCCCCAACACTGCCACATCTTGGAGGAAGATGGCATCTGACTGCCCATTCTTCCAGGGAGCTGTATCTGCGAGTTCCGGGTATGGCGCCTGGTGGCAAGCCCACGTCTGCCCTAGGGACAGGTGGCCTTGGAGATGATGTCCCCTTGGGACAAGAGGCACAGTACAGGCCTAACTTCTGTCCAGAATCCTTCATCAGAGTGGAGAATGCGTGCCAGGCCGAGCCGTCCCCTCATGTCTTCCTAAAGCCAGCTTCTGTCTCTACGCACAGGGAGCGGGTGACGCTTGTCTTGCCACCGTCCCGCTGTTCTCACCAGGGCAGGCTCTCCTGCTTTTCAACTCTTTCCCAACAACAAGGCCAACGGCTCCTTCTCTTCTCCCGGGGAGGCGTTCTGCTCTTTCCCCAATCTTGCTCTTGATGAGCAAGGGAAAGCCGTGTCCCGATCCTTAAGAACCGACAATGATTTCTAAGCAAACGGAGAGGCTAACACTTGTCTTGCCACACGCCCGCTGTTCCTGCCATGCCAGGCTCTCCTGTTTCATGACATTGCCTTAAGGCTGATTCCACAGGCGCAAGCACGCTTCTCTCTCAGGTAGAGGGGATGCCCGGGCAAAGAGGATTTCGCTCCATGTGGGTTTATTACACCATGCTTCGAAGACTATTTTCAGGTAAGCGGCATCAGCATCGCACAGAACCGACTTGATTTCCCAACGAATGCTGTGCTTTCCCAGAGGAGAAGCCTGGGCAAAGAGGCTTTCGCTGTATGCTGGTTTCTCCCTCCTTGAGACTTGGCCTAGGCAAGCACGAGCAGCTGCCCGCATAACCGACTCTGATTTCTAAGCAAATGGAGAGGGTGACACTTGTCTTGCCACCTGCCCGCTATTCTTGCCTATGCAGGCTCTCCTGTTTCATGACTTTTTTAAGACTGTTTCCACAGGCGCAACCACACTACTCTCTCAGGTAGAGGTGATGCCCGAGCAAAGAGGATTTCGCTCCATGCGAGTTTATTACACCGTGCTTCGGAGACTATTTACAGGCAAGCGGCATCAGCATCGCACAGAACCGACTCTAATTTCCTATAGAATGCTGTGCTTTCCTAGAGGTGATGCCCAGGCAAGAGGCTTTCGCTTTATGCGGGATTATCCCACCGTGCTGCCAATACTATGCTAAAGCAAGCAGCAACAGCAGCCCACAGAACCAACACTTTTTTCCTTGCGATTGCTATGCATTCTCAGAGGTTTTCAGCTTGGCCTGAACCGCACTTCGCTGCTGCTACCTCAGAAAGGCTTTGGGCGTTTGCTCTGCCGCGTCAGGGAAGTAGATCTGCAGGAGATCTGGTGCTTCTTGGGCCTTGCTTTCCCGGGCTCCATGGTCGCATCCTGGGTTCACCCTGCCAAGCAAACTATGCAGACACAGCCAGAATCTTCCAGCAGCGTGCGTGGCCTAGGATGACCGTCCATGCCAACTGCCATCTCCTGGCGTAGTAAGGCTTGGCTTTTTGCTCTGGAGTTCAGAGGCACTCGGGTACTAGGCCAGTGCCTTCACTTATGAAAGGAGAGTCGACAGGATCCCTGCACAGCGCCTGTGCACTGGGATGGGAGATGTGGGGGAAGGTCCCCACTTCTTTCCCGACACACCACCTGCCACCCCAACGCTGCCACATCTTGGAGGAAGATGGCAACTGACTGCCCTTTCTTCCAGGTTGTTGTATCTTCGAGTTCCGGGTATAGCGCCTGGTGGAATGCCCACGTCTGCCCTAGGGACAGGTGGCCTTGGAGATGCTGTCCCCTAGGGACAAGAGGCACAGAACAGGCCTGCCATATGCCCAGACTCTTTCCTCAGAGTGGAGTATACACGACAGCCCTAGTCGTTACCTCGTGTCTTCCTTAAGCCAGGCTTCCGTCTCTACGAACAGGGAGCGGGTAACTCTTGTCTTGCTAGGGTCCCGCTGTTCTCGGCAGGGTATGCTCTCCTGCTTTGCGACTGTTTCACGACAACAAGGCCAACGGCTCCTTCTCTTCTCCCGGGGAGGCGTTCTGCTCCTTCCCCAGACTTGCTCTTGGGGAGCACGGTGACAGCCGAGTCCCTATCCTGAAGGCCCTTTCCAGAATGTATCCACGCTTCTCTCTCAGGCAGTGTGGATGCTAGGGCCTAGAGAATTTCTCTCCATGCGTGTTTCTTCCACCGTCCTGCGGAGACTAGCTCAGGCAAGCAGCAGCAGCATCGCACAAACCGGATCCAGATTTCCAAACGAATGTGTGCTTTCCCAGACGAGGAGCCTGGGCAAAGAGGCTTTCGCTATATGCTGGTTTCTCCCACCTTGAGACTTGGCCTAGGCAAGCACAAGCAGCAGCCCTCAGAACCGACTCGGATTTCTAAGCAAACGGAGAGGGTGACAATTGTCTTGCCACCTGCCAGCTATTCTTGCTTATGCAGGCTCTCCTGTTTCATGACTTTTCCTTAAGGCTGATGACACAGGCACAACCACGCTTCTCTCTCAGGTAGAGGGGATGCACGGGTAAAGAGGATTTCCCTCCATGCGGGTTTATTACACCGTGCTTTGGAGTCTTTGTTCAGGCAAGCGGCAGCAGCATCGCACAGAACCGACTCTGATTTCCCAGAGAATGCTGTGCTTTCCCTGAGGGATGCACGGGGAAAAAGGCTTTCGCTCTATGCGTGTTTTTCCACCGTGCTTCGGAGACTCGCTCAGGCAAGCAGAAGCAGCATCCCACAAACCCGTTTCAGATTTTCCAACGAATGCTGTGCTTTCCCAGAGGAGAAGACTGGGCAAAGAGGCTTTCGCTGCATGGTGGTTTCTCCCACCTTGAGACTTGGCCTAGCCAAGCACGAGCAGCATCCCGCAGAACCGACTCTGATTTCTAAGCAAACGGAGAGGGTGACACTTGTCTTGCCACCCGCCCGCTATTCTTGCCAATGCAGGCTCTCCTTTTTCATTACTTTTCCATGGCTGTTTCCGTAGGCGCAACCACGATTCTCTCTCAGGTAGAGGGGATGGCCGAGCAAAGAGGATTTCGCTCCATGCGGGTTTATTACACTGTTCTTCGGAGACTATGTTCAGGCAAGCGGCATCAGCATCGCACAGAACCGACTCCGATTTCCCAAAGAATGCTGTGGTTTCCCTGAGGGATGCACGGGGAAAAAGGCTTTCGCTCTATGCGGGTTTCTCCCACCGTGCTGCCAATACTAGGCTAAGGCGAGCAGCAACATCAGCCCACAGAACCGACTCTTTTTTCCCAGCGACTGCTATGCTTTCCCAGAGGTTTTCAGCTTTGCCCGATCCGCACTTCGCTGCTGTTTCTTCAGCAAGGCTTTGGGAGTTTGCTCTGCTGCATCAGGGAAGTAGATCTGCGGGAGAGCTGGTGCGTCTTGGGCGTGCTTTCCCGGCCTCTGTGGTCGCATCTTGTGTTCACCCTGCCAGGCCGAAGTACGCAGACACAGCCACCACCCTGTAGCAGTGTGCGTGGCCTAGGATGACAGTCCATGCCAACTGCCATCTCCTGGCATAGTAAGGCTTGGCTTTTTTCTCTGGCTTTCAGACGGACTCGGGGACTAGGACAGTGTCTTCCCCTTAGGAGAGGAGAGGCTACAGGATCCCTGCACAGCACCCGTGCACTGGCATGGGGAGCTGTGGGGGACTGTCCCCACTTCTTCCCCGACACACCCCCTTCCACCCGCAACGCTGCCACATCTTGGAGGAAGATGGCATCTGACTGCCCATTCTTCCAGGGAGCTGTATCTGCGAGTTCCGGGTATGGCGCCTGGTGGCAAGCCCACGTCTGCCCTAGGGACAGGTGGCCTTGGTGATGCTGTCCTCTTGGGACAATTAGCAGAGAACAGGCCTGCCCTCTGCTCAGACTCCTTCCTCAGAGTGCAGTATGTGCGCCAGCCCTAGCCAACACCTCGTGTCTTCATTAAGCCAGGCTTCTGTCTCGACGCACAGGGAGCGGGTGACGCTTGTCTTCCTACCGTCCCGCTGTTCTCGCCAGGGTAGGTTCTCCTGCTTTGCGACTGTTTCCCGACAACGAGGCCAATGGCTTCTTCTCTTCTCCCAGGGAGGCGTTTTGCTCCTTCCCCAGACTTGCTCCTGGGAGCACGGTGACAGCCATGTCCCTATCCTTAGGCCTTTCCAGATGTGCATCCACGCTTCTCTCACAGGCAGTGGGGATGCTAGGTCCAAGAGAATTTCGCTCCATGCCGGGATCTTCCACCGTGCTACGGAGACTAGCTCAGGCAAGAAGCAGCAGCATCCTACAAAGGGACTCAGATTTCCCAACGAAAGCTCTGCCTTCCCAGAGGAGAAGCCTGGGCAAATTGGCTTTCACTGTATGGTGGTTTCTCCCACCTTGAGACTTGGCCTAGGCAAGCACGAGCAGCAGCCCGCAGAAGTGACTCTGATTTCTCAGCAAATCGAGAGGGTGACACTTGTCGCGCCACCTGCCCGCTGTTCTTGCCATGGCAAGCTGTCCTGTTTCATGACCATTTACAGACAGCAAGGCCAAGGGCCCCTTCTCTTCTGCGGGAGCGGCGTGCTACGCCTCGCCATTTATGCTCCCTGGGAGCACAGTAACAGACGTTTCCCTTTCCTTATGGCTGTTTCCACAGGCACAACCACGCTTCTCCCTCAGACAGAGAGGATGCCCATGCAAAGAGTATTACGCTCCATGCGGGTTTATTACACCGTGCTTGGGCGACTATGTTCAGGCAAGCGGCATCAGCATCTCGTAGATCCGACTCTGATTTCCAAAAGAATGCTATGGTTTCCCTGAGGGTTGCCCGGGAATAAAGGCTTTCTCTCTATGCGTGTTTCTCCCACCATGCTGCCCATACTAGGCTACGGCAAGCAGCAACAGCAGCTCACAGAAGCGACTCTTTTTTTCCCAGCGATTGCTATGCTTTCTCAGAGGTTGACAGCTTGGCCTGATCCGCAATTCGCTGCTGCTTCTTCAGCAAGGCTTTGGGCATTTGCTCTGTCGCGTCAGGGAAGTAGATCTGCGGGAGAGCTGGTGCGTCTTGGGCCTTGCTTTCCCGGGCTCCATGGTCGCATCCTGGGTTCACCCTGCTGGGCCGAACTACGCAGACACAACCACCGCCCTGCAGCAGCGTGCGTGGCCTAGGATACAGTCCATGCCAACTGCCATCTCCTTGCGGAGTAAGGCTTGACTTTTTGCTCTGGCGATCAGGAGGACACGGGGACTAGGCAAGTGATATCCCCTTAGGAGAGGAGAGGTGACAGGATCCCTGCACAGCGCCCGTGCACTGGGATGGGGAGCTGTATGGACTGTCCCCACTTCTTCCCTGACACACCCCCTGCCAAAACCAACGATGCCACATTTTGGAGGAAAATGACATATGACTGCCCTTTCTTCCAGGGAGCTGTATCTTTGAGTTCCGGGTATGGCACCTGGTGGCAAGCCCACGTCTGCCCAAGGGACAGGTGGCCTTGGAGATGCTGTCCCCTTGGGACAAGAAGCTCAGAACAGGCCTGCCTTCTGCCCAGAGTCCTTCCTCAGAGTGGAGTATGCGCGCCAGCCCTAGCCATTCCCTCTGTCTTCCTAAAGCCAGCTTCTGTCTCTACGCACAGGGAGCGGGTGACGCTTGTCTTGCCACCGTCCCGCTCTTCTCGCCAGCGCAAGCTCTCTTGCTTTGCGACTGTTTCCCAACAGCAAGGCCAACGGCTCCTTGTCTTCTCCCGGGTAGGCGTTCTGCTCCTTTTCCAGATTTGCTCTTGGGGAGCACGGAGACAGCCGTGTCCCTATCCTTAAGGCCCTTTCCAGATGTGCATCCACGCTTCTCTCTCAGGCAGTGGGGGTGCTAGGGCCAAGAGAATTTCGCTCCATGCGGGTTTCTTCCACCGTGCTGCGGAGAATAGCTCAGGCAAGCAGCAGCAGCTTCCCACAAACCCGATTTAGAAATCCCAATGAATGCTGTGCTTTCCCAGAGGAGAAGAGTGGGCAAAGAGGCAATCGCCTTATGGAGGATTCTCCCACCTTGAAACATGGCCTAGGCAAGCACGAGCAGCAGCCCGCTAACCGACTCTGATTTCTACACGAACGGAGAGGTTGACACTTGTCTTGCCTCCCGCCCACTGTTCTTGTCATGTGAGGCTCTCCTGTTTCATGATTTTTCCTTAAGGCTGTTTCCACAGGCGCAACCACACTTCTCTCCCTGGTAGAGGGGATGCCCGGGCAAAGAGGATTACGCTCCCAGCGGGTTTATTACACCGTCCTTCGGAGACTATGTTCAGGCAAGTGGAATCAGCATCGCACAGAACCCACTCTGATTTCCCATCAAATGCTGTGCTTTCCTAGTGGGATGCCCAGGCAAAGAGGCTTTCGCTATGCGGGATTCTCCCACCGTGATGCCAATACTAGGCTAAAGAAAGCAGCAACAACAGCCCACAGAACCGACTCTTTTTTCCTTGTGATTGCTATGCTTTCGCAGAGGTTTTCAGCTCGGCCTGAACCACTTCGCTGCTGCTTCCTCAGCAAGGCTTTGGGCGTTTGCTCTGTCATGTCAGGGAAGTAGATCTGCGTGAGAGCTGGTGCCTCTTGGGCCTTGATTTCCCGGGCTCCATGGTCGCACCCTGTGTTCACCCTGCCAGGCCAAACTACGCAGACACAGCCACAAGCCTGCAGCAGCGTGTGTGGCCTAGGATGACAGTCCATGACAACTGCCATCTCCTGGCGTAGTAAGGCTTGGCTTTTTGCTCTGGCGTTCAGGCGGACTCGGGGACTAGGCCAATGCCTTCAACATAGGAGAGGAGAGGCGACAGGATCCCTGCACAGCGCCCGTGCACTGGGAAGGGGAGCTGTGGGGGACTGTCCCCACTTCTTCCCCGACACACCCCTGACACCCCCAACGCTGCCACATCTTGGAGGAAGATGGCATCTGACTGCCCTTTCTTCCAGGGAGATGTATCTGCGAGTTCCGGGTATGGCGCCTGGTGGCATGCCCACGCCTGCCCTAGGGAGTGGTGGCCTTGGAGATGCTATCCCCTTGGGACAGGAGGCACAGAAGAGGCCTGCCTTCAGCCCAGACTCCTTCTTCAGAGTGGAGTATGCGCGCAGCCCTAGCCGCCCCCTCGTGTCTTCCTTAAGCCAGGCTTCCGTTTCTACGCACATGTAGCGGGTGACGCTTACTTGCCACAGTCCCGCTGTTCTCGACAGGGCAGGCTCTCCTGTTTTGCGACTGTTTACCGACAACTAGGCCAACGGCTCCTTCTCTTCTCCCTGGGAGGCGTTCTGCTCCTTCCCCAGACTTTCTCCTGGGAGCACTGTGACAGCCGTGTCCCTATCCTTTAGGCCTTTTCCAGGAGTGCATACACGCTTCTCTCTCTGGCAATGAGGATGCTAGTGCCAAGAGAATTTCGCTCCATGCGGGTTTCTTCGATCGTGCTGCGGAGACTAGATCAGGCAACCAGCAGTAGCATCCCACAAACCCGATTCAGATTTCCCAACGAATGCTGTGCTTTCCCAGAGGAGAAGCCTGGGTAAAGAGCCTTTCGCTGTATTCTGGTTTCTCCCACTTTGAGACTTTGCCTAGACAAGCAGGAGCAGCAGCCCGCAGAACCGAGTCTGATTTCTAAGCAAACGGAGAGGGTGACACTTGTCTTGCCACACGCCCGCTATTCGTGCCAAAGCAGGCTCTCCTGTTACATGACCCTTTACAGACTGCAAGGCCAAGGGCCTCTTCTCTTCTCCGGGAGCGGAGTGTTATGCCTGGCCCAGACATGCCCTCGGGGTGTGCAGTGACAGACGTTTCCCTTTCCTTAAGGCTGTTTCCACTGGCGCAGCCACGCTTCTCTCTAGGCAGAGGGGATGCCCGGGCAAAGAGGGTTTCCCTCCATGAGGGTTAATTACACCGTGCTTCGGAGACTATGTTCAGGCAAGTGGCATCAGCATTGCACAGAACCGACTCTGATTTCCCATAGAATGCTGTGCTTTCCCTGAGGGGATGCCCAGGAAAAGAGGCTTTCGCTCTATGCGGGATTCTCCAACCATGCTGCCAATACAGGCTAAGGAAATCAGCACAGCAACCCACAGAACCGACTCTTTTTTCCCAGCGACTGCTATGCTTTCCCAGAGGTTTTCAGCTTGGCCAGATCCGCACGTTGCTGCTGCTTCTTCAGCAAGGCTTTGTGCGTGTGCTCTGTCGCGTCAGGGAAGTAGATCTCTGGGAGTGCTGGTGCGTCTTGGGCCTTGATTTCCCGGGCTCCATGGTCGCATCCTGGATTCACCCAGCTAGGCCGACCTATGCAGACACAGCCACCACCCTGCAGCAGCGTGCGTGGCCTAGATGACACTCCATGCCAACTGCCATCTCCTGGCGTAGTAAGGCTTGGCTTTTTGCTCTGGCGTACAGGCGGACTTGGAGACTAGGCCAGTGCCTTCCCCTTAGGAAATTAGAGGCGACACGATCCCTGCACAGCGCCCGTGCACTGGGATGGGGAGCTGTGGAGGACTGTCGCCACTTCTTGCCCTCACACCCCCTGCCAACCACAACACTGCCACATCTTGTAGGAAGATGGCATCTAACTGTCCTTTCTTCCAGGGAGCTCTTTCTACGAGTTCCGGTTAAGGAGCCTGCTGGCAAGCCCACGTCTGCCCTAGGGAAAGGTGGCCTTGGAGATGCTCTCCCCTTGGGTCAAGAGTCATAGAACAGGCCTGCCTTCTGCTCAGACTCCTTCCTCAGACTGGAGTATGAGCGCCAGCCCAAGCCATCCCCTCGTGTCTTCCTAAACCAAGGCTTCCGTCTCAATGCACAGGGAGCGGGTTACGATTGTCTTGCCACCTTCCCGCTGTTCTCGCCAGGGCAGGCTCTCCTGCTTTGCGACTGTTTCACGACAACAAGGCCAACGGCTCCATCTCTTCTCCCGGGGAGGCGTTCTGCTCCTTCCCCAGACTTGCTCTTGGGGAGCACGGTGACAGCCGTGTGCCTATCCTTAAGGCCCTTTCCAGATGATCATCCACGCTTCTCTCTCAGGCAGTGGGGATGCTAGGGCCAAGAGAATTTCGCTCCATGCGCGTTTCTTCAAACGTACTGCGGAGACTAGCTCAGGCAAGCAGCAGCAGCATCCCACAAACCCGTTTCAGATTTCCCAACGAATGCTGTATTTTACCAGAGGAGAAGCCTGGGCAAAGTGGCTTTCACTGTATGGTGGTTTCTCCCACATTGAGACTTGGGCTAGGCAAGCACGAGCAGCATCCCGCAGAACCGACTCTGATTTCTAAGCAAACGGAGAGGGTGGCAGTTGTCTTGCACCCCCCCCCGCTGTTCTTCCCTATGCAGGCTCTCCTGTTTTATGACTTTTCCTTAAGGCTGATTCCTTAGGCGCAACCACGCTTCTCTCTCAGGTAGAGGCGATGCCCGGGCAAAGAGGTTTTCGCTCCATACGGGTTTATTACACCCTGCTTTGGAGACTATGTTCAGGCAAGCGGCATCAGCATCGCACAGAACCGACTCTGATTTCCCAAAGAATGCTGTGCTTTCCTAGAGGGGATGCCCAGGCAAAGAGGCCTTTGCTCTATGCGGGATGCTCCCACTGTGCTGCCAATAGTAGGCTAAAGCAAGCAGAAACAGCAGCCCACAGAACCGACTCTTTTTTCCCAGCGATTGCTATGCTTTCACAGAGGTTTCAGCATGGCCTGAACCGCACTTCGCCTCTACTTTTTCAGTATGGATTTGGGCGTTTGCTCTGTCGCGTCAGGGAATTAGATCTGCGGGAGAGCTGGTGCTTCTTGGGACTTGCTTTCCCGGGCTCGATGGTCGCATCCTGGGTTCACCCTACCAGGCGGAACTATGCGGACACAGCCATAAGCCTGCTGCAGCGTGCGTGGCCTATTATGACAGTCCATGCCACTGCCATCTCCTGGCGTAGTAAGGCTTGGCTTATGATCTGGCGTTCAGGCAGACTCGGGGACTAGGCCAGTGCCTTCCCCATAGGAGAGGAGAGGCGACAGTATCCCTGCACAGAGAACGTGCATTGCGATGGGGAGCTGTGGGGGACTGTCCCCACTTCTTCCCCAACACACCCCCTGCCACCTCCACGCTGCCACATCTTGGAGTATGATGGCATCTGACTGCCCTTTCTTCCAGGGAGCTGTATCTGCGAGTTCCGGGTATAGCACCTGGTGGCATGCCCACGTCTGCCCTAGGGACAGGTGTCCTTGGAGATGCTGTCCCCTTGACAAGAGGCACAGAACAGGCCTGCCTTCTGCCCAGACCCCTTCCTCAGAGTGGAGTATGCGCACCTGAACTAGCCGTCCCCTTGTGTCTTCCTTAAGCCAGGCTTCCGTCTCTATGCACAGGGAGCGGGTAACGATTGTCTTTCCACCATCCCCCTGCTCTCGCCATGGCAGACTCTCCTGCTTTGTGACTATTTCCCGACAACAAGGCCAACGGTTCCTTCTCTTCTCCCGGGGAGGCGTTCTGCTCCTTCCGCAGACTTGCTACTGGGAGGACGGTGACAGCCGTGTCCCTATCCTTAAGGCCCTTTCCAGATGTGCATCCACGCTTCTCTCTCAGGCAGTGGGGATGCTAAGGACAAGAGAATTTCGCTCCATGCTGGTTTCTTCCACTGTGCTATGGAGACTAGCTCAGGCAAGAAGCAGCAGCATCCCACAAAACGCCTCAGATTTCCCAACGAATGCTGTGCTTTCCCAGAGGAGAGGCCTGGGAAAAGAGGCTTTCGCTGTACGCTGGTTTCTCCTACCTTGAGACTTCGCCTAGGTAAACACGAGCAGCAGCCCGCAGAAGTGACTCTGATTTTTCAGCAAATGGAGAGGATGACACTTGTCGTGCCAGCTGCCCGCTCTTCTTGCCATGGCAAGTTCTCCTGTTTCATGACCGTTTCCAGACAGCAAGGCCAAGTGCCCCTTCTATTTTCCTGGAGCGGCGTGCTACGCCAGGCCCAGCAATGCTCCCAAGGAGCACAATAATAGACGTTTCCCTTTCCTGAAGGCTGTTTCCGCAGGTGCAACCACGCTTCTCTCTCAGACAGAGAGGATGCCCAGGCAAAGAGTATTACGCTCAATGTGGCTTTATTACACCGTGCTTCGGAGACTAAGTTCAGGCAAGCAGCATCAGCATCACACAGAACTGAATCTGATTTCCCAAAGAATGCTGTGCTTTCCCTGAGGGGATGCCCGGGGAGAAAGGCTTTCGCTCTATGAGGGTTTCTTCCACTGTGCTGCCAATTATGGCTAAGGCAAGCAGCAACAGCAGCCCACAGAACCGACTCTTTTTTCCCAGCGACTGCTATGCTTTAGAAGAGGTTTTCAGCTTGGCCCGATCCGCTCTTCGATACTGCTTCTTCAGCAAGGTTTTTGCCGTTTGCTCTGTCGCGTCTGGGAAGTAGATCAGCGGGAGAGCTGGTGCGTCTTGGCCCTTGCTTTCCCGGGCTCCGAGGTCGCATCCTGGGTTTACCCTGCCTCGCCGAACTACGCATACACAGCCACCAGCCTGCAGCATCGTGCGTGATCTAGGATGACAGTCCTTGCCAACTGCCATCTCCTGGCGTAGTAAGGCTTGGCTTTTTGCTCTGGCGTTCAGGCAGACTCGGGGACTAGGCCAGTGCCTTTACCTTAGGAAAGGAGAGGCGACAGGATCCGTGCACAGCACCCATGCACTGGGATGGGGAGCTGTGGGGGACTCTCCCCACTTCTTCCGCGACACACACCCTGCCTCTCCTAACGCTGCCACATCTTGGAGGAAGGTGGCATCTGACTGCCCTTTCTTCCAGGGAGCTGTATCTGCGAGTTCCGGGTATGGCGCCTGGTGGCAAGCCCACGTCTGCCCTAGGGATATGTGGAATTGGAGATGCTGTCCCCTTGGGAAAAGAGGCACAGAACAGGCCTGCCTTCTGCCCAGACTCCTTGCTCAGAGTGGAGTATGCACTCCAGACCTAGCAGTCCGCTCGTGTCTTCCTAAAGCCAGGCTTCCGTCTCTATGCACAAGACACTTGTCTTGCGTCAGTCCCGGTGCTCTCGCCAGGTCAGGCTCTCCTGCTTTGCGACTATTTCCCAACAACAAGTCCAGCGGCTCCTTCTCTTCTCCTGGGGAGGCGTTCTGCTCTTCCCCAGACTTGCTCTTGGGGAGCACGGTGACAGCCATGTCCCTATCCTTAATGCCCTTTCCAGATGTGTATCCACGCTTCTCTCTCAGGCAGTGGGGATGCTAGGGCCAAGAGAATTTCGCTCCATGCGGGTTTCTTCCACCATGCTGCGGAGACTAGCTCAGGCAAGCAGAAGCAGCATCCAACAATGCGACTCAGATTTCCCAACAAATGCTGTGCTTTCCCAGAGGAGAGGCCTGGGCAGAGAGGCTTTCGCTGTACGCTGGTTACTCCCACCTTGAGTCTTGGCCTAGGCAAGCATGAGCAGCAGCCCGCAGAAGTGACTCTGATTTCTCAGCAAATGGAGAGGGTGACACTTGTCGTGCCAGCTGTCCGCTGTTCTTGCCATGGCAGGCTCTCCTGTTTCATGACCGTTTCCAGGCAGCAAGGCCAAAGGCCACTTCTCTTCTCCCAGAGCGGCGTGCTACGCCTGGCCCAGTAATGCTCCCCGGGAGCACAGTATCAGATGTTTCCCTTTCCTTAAAGCCGTTTCCACAAGCGCACCACGCTTCTCTCTCAGGCAGAGGGGATGCCCAGGCAAAGAGGATTACGCACCATGCGAGTTTTTTACGCCGTGCTTCAGAGACTGTGTTCAGGGAAGCGGCATCAGCATCACACAGAACCGACTCTGATTTTCCAAAGAATGCTGTGCTTTCCCTGAGGGGATGCCCGGGGAAAAAGGCTTTCACTCTATGGGGGTTTCACCCACACTGCTGTCAATACTAGGCTAAGGCAAGCGGCAACAGCAGCCCACAGAACCGACTCTTTTTTCCAGCGACTGCTATGCTTTCCCAGAGGTTTTTAGCGCGGCCCGATCCGCACTTCACTGCTGCTTCTTCAACAAGTCTTTGGGCGTGTGCTCTGTCGCGTCAGGGAGTAGATCTGTGTGCGAGCTGGTGCATCTTGGGCCTTGCATTCCCGGGCTCCGTGGTCGCATCCTGTGTTCACCCTGCCAGACCTTACTACGCAGACACAGCCACCACCCTGCAGCAGCGTGCGTGGCCTAGGATAACAGTCCATGCCAACTGCCATCTCCTGGCGTAGTCAGGCTTCGCTTTTTTCTCTGGCATTCAGGCGGACTCGGGGAGTAGGCCAGTGCTTTCTCATTAGGAAAGGAGAGGCGACAGGATCCCTGCACAGCGCCCGTGCCCTGGGATGGGGAGCTGTGGGGGACTGTCCCCACCTCTTCCCTGGCACACCCCGTGCCACCTCCAACGCTGCCACATCTTGGAGGAAGATGGCATCTACCGCTCTTTTCCAGGGAGCTGTATTTGCGAGGTCCGGGTATGGCGCCTGGTGGAAAGCCCACGTCTGCCCTGGGACAGGTGGCATTGGAGATCTGTCCTTTTGGGACAAGAGGCACAGAAGAGGCCTGCCTTCTGCCGAGAATCCTTCCTCACAGTGGAGTATGCGCACCTGCCCTAGCCGTCCCCTCCTGTCATCCTTAAGCCAGGCTTCTGTCTCTACACACAGGGAGTGGGTGTCGATTGTCTTGCCACAATCCCGATGTTCTTGCCAGGGCAGGCTCTCCTGCTTTGCGACTGTTTCCGGACAACAAGTCAACGGCTCCTTCTCCTTTCCCGGTGAGGCGTTCTGCTCCTTCCCCAGACTTGCTCCTGGGATCACGGTGACAGCCGTGTCCCTATCCTTAAGGCCCTTTCCAGTTGTGCATCCACGCTTCTCTCTCAGGCTGTGGGGATGCAAGGGCCAAGAGAAATTCACTCCATGCGGGTTTCCTCCACCGTGCTACGGAGACGAACTCAGGAAGAAGCAGCATCACCCCCAAAGTGATTCAGTTTTCCCAACGAATGCTGTGCTATCCCAGAGGAGAAGCCTGGTCAAAGAGGCTTTCACTGTATATTATTTTCTCCTACCTTGAGACATTCCCTAGGCAAGCACGAGAAGCAGCCCGCAGAAGCGACACTGATTTATTAGCAAATGGAGAGGGTGACACTTGTCGTGACAGCTGTCCGCTGTTCTTGCCATGGCAGGCTCTCCTGTTTCATGACTGTTTCCAGGCAGCAAGGCCAAGGGCCCCTTCTCATCCCGGAACGGCGTGCTACGCCTGGCCCATCAATGCTCTAAGGGAACACAGTAACCGACGTTTCCCCTTCCTTAAGGTTGTTTCCACAGGCTCAACCACGTTTCTCTCTCAGGCAGAGGGGATGCCCAGGCAAAGAGGACTACGCTCCATGTGGGTATATTACACGGTGCTTCGGAGACTATATTCAGGCAAGCGGCATCAGCATCGCACAGAACCGACCCTGATTTCCCAAAGAATGCTGTGCTTTCCCTGAGGGGATGCCCGGGGAAGAAGGCTTTCGCTCTATGCAGGTTTCTCCCACCGTGCTGCCAATACTAGGCTAAGGCAAACAGCACCAGCAGCCCACAGAACCGACTCTTTTTTCCCAGCGACTGCTATGCTTTCCCAGAGGTTTTCAGCTTGGCCAGATCCGCACTTTGCTGCTGTTTCTTCAGCAAGGCTTTGTGCGTGTGCTCTGTCGCGTCAGGGAAGTAGATCTCTGGGAGTGCTGGTGCGTCTTGGGCCTTGATTTCCCGGGCTCCATGGTCGCATCCTGGATTCACCCAGCTAGGCCGACCTATGCAGACACAGCCACCACCCTGCAGCAGCGTGCGTGGCCTAGATGACACTCCATGCCAACTGCCATCTCCTGGCGTAATAAGGCTTGGTTTTTGATCTGGCGTTAGGCGGACTCGGAGACTAGGCCAGTGCCTTCCCCTTAGAAAGGATAGGCGACAGGATCCCTGCACAGCGCCCGTGCAATGGGATGAGGAGCTGTGGGGACTGTCCCACTTCTCCCCAGTTACAGCCCCAGCCACCCCCAAAGCTCCCACATCTTGGAGGAGGATGGTATCTGACTGCCCTTTCTTCCAGGGAGCTGTATCTGCGAGTTCCATGTACGGCACCTGGTGGCAAGCCCACGTCTGCCCTAGGGACAGGTGGCCTTGGAGATGCTGTCCCCTTGGGACAAGAGGCACAGAACAGGCCTGCCTTCTGCCCGGACTCCTTCCTCCGAGTGGAGTATGTGCGCCTGCCTTAGCCGTTCCCTCTTGTCTTCCTTAAGCCAGGCTTCTGTCTCTACGCACAGGGAGGGGGTGAAGATTGTCTTGCCACCAACCCGCTGTTCTGCCAGGGTAGGCTCTCCTGCTTTGGGACTGTTTCCCGACAACAAGGCCAAGGGCTCCTTCTCTTCTCCCGGGGAGGCGTTCTGTTCCAGTCCCAGAGTTGCTCCTAGGAGCACGGTGACAGCCGTGCCCCTATCCTTAAGGCCCGTTCTAGATGTGCATCCACGATTCTCTCTCAGGCAGTGGGGATGCTAGGGCCAAGAGAATTTCGCTCCATGTGGGTTTCTTCCACCGTGCTGCGGAGACTAGCGCAGGCAAGCAACAGCAACATCCCACAAAGTGCATCAGATTTCCCAACGAATTCTCTGCTTTCCCAGAGGAGAAGCCTGGGCAAAGAGGCTTTCGCTGTATGGTGGTTTCTCCCACCTTGAGACTTGGCCTAGGCAAGCACGAGCAGCAACCCGTAGAAGCGACTCTGATTTCTCAGCAAATGGAGAGGGTGACACTTGTCTTGCCACCTGCCCGATATTCTTGCCTATGCAGTCTCTCCTGTTTCATGACTTTAACTTTAGGCTGTTTCCACAGGTGCAACCACGCTTCTCTCTCAGGCAGAGAGGATGCCCAGGCAAAGATGATTACGAACCATGTGGGTGTATTACACATTGCTTCGGAGACTATGTTCAGGGAAGCGGTATCAGCATCGCACAGAACAGACTCTGATTTCCCAAAGAATGTTGTGCTTTCCCTGAGGGGATGCCTGGTGAAAAAGGCTTTCGCACTATGCCGGTTTCTCCCACCGTGCTGCGAATACTAGGCTAAGGCATGCAAAACAATATCCCACACTACCGACTCTTTTTTTCCAGCACTGCTATGCTTTCCCAGAGGATTTCAGGTTGGCCCGATCCGCACTTCGCTACTGCTTCGCAGCAAGGCTTTGGGCATTTGCACTGTCGCGTCAGGGAAGTAGATCTGCGGGAGAGCTGGTGCCTCTTGGGCATTGCTTTCCCGGGCTCCGAGGACGCAACCTGGGTTCACCCTGCCAGGCCGAACTACGCAGACACAGCCACCACCCTGCAGCAGCGTGCGTGGCCTAGGATGACAGTCCATGCCAACTGCCATCTCCTGGCGTAGTAAGGCTTTGCTTTTTGTTCTGGCGTTCAGGCGGACTCGGGGACTAGGCCAGTGCCTTCCCCTTAGGAAAGGAGATGCGAGAGGATCCCTGCACAGCGCCCGTGCACTGGGAAGGGGATCTGTGGGGGACTGTCCCCACTTCTTCCCCGACACACACCCTGCCACCCCCAATGCTGCCAACTCTTGGAGCAAGATGGCATCTGACTGCCCTTTCTTCCGGGGAGCTGTATCTGCGAGTTCTGGTCATGGCACCTGGTGGCAAGCCCACTTCTGCCCTAGGGACAGGTGGCCTTGGAGATCCTGTCCCCTTGCACAGGATGCACAGAACAGGCCTGCCTTCTGCCCAGACTCATTCCTCTGAGTGGAGCATGCGCGCCTGCCTTAGCCGTTCCCTCTTGTCTTCCTCAAGCCAGGCTTCCGTCTCTATGCACAGGGAGCGGGTGAAGATTCTCTTGCCACAATCCTGCTTTTCTCTCCAGGGTAGGCTCTCCTGCTTTGCGAAGGTTTCCCGACAACAAGGCCAAGGGCTCCTTCTCTTCTCCCGGGGAGGCGTTCTGTTCCTGTCCCAGAGTTGCTCCTAGGAGCACGGTGACAGCCGTGTCCCTATCCTTAAGGCACTTTCCAGATGTGCATCCACGCTTCTCTCTCAGGCAGTGGGGATGCTAGGGCCAAGAGAATTTCGCTCCATGCGGGTTTCTTCCACTCTGCTGCAGAGACTACCTCAGGCAAGCAACAGCAGCATCCCACAAAGCGCCTCAGATTTCCCAACGAATTCTGTGCTTTCACAGAGGAGAATCCTGGGCAAAGAGGCTTTCGCTGTATGGTGGTTTCTCCAACCTTCAAACTTGGCCTAGGAAGTACGAGCAGCAGCCCGTAGAACACACTCTGATTTCTAAGCAAACGGAGATGGTGACACTTGTCTTGCCACCCGCCCGCTGTTCTTGCCATGGCAGGCTCTCCAGTTTTATGACTCTTCCTTAAGGCTGATTACACAGGGGCAGCCACACTTCTCTCTCAGGTAGATGGGATGCCCGGCAAAGAGGATTTCGCTCCATGCGGGTTTATTACACCGTGCTTCGGAGACTATGTTCAGGCAAGCGGCATCAGCATCACACAGAACCGACTCTGATTTCCCAAAGAATGCTGTGCGTTCCTAGAGGGGATGCCCAAGCAAAGAGGCTTTTGCTCTATGCGGGATTCTCCCACCATACTGCCAATACTAGGCTAAAGCAAGTAGCAACAGCAGCCCACTGATCCGACTCTATTTTCCTAGCGATTGCTATACTTTGTCAGAGGTTTTCAGCTTGGCCTGAAACGCTCTTCGCTGCTGCTTCCTCAGCAAGGCTTTGGGTGTTTGCTCAGTCGCGTCAGGGAAGTATATCTGCAGGAGAACTGGTGCCTTTGGGCCTTGCTTCCCGGGCCCCAGGGTTGCATCCTGAGTTCACCATGCCAGGCCGAACTACGCATAAACAGCCACCACCATGCAGCAGCATGCGTGGCCTAGGAAGATAGTCAATGCCAACGGCCATCCCCTGGCGTAGTAAGGCTTGGCTTTTTGCTCTGGCGTTCAGTCAGACTCGGGGACTAGGCCAGTGCCCTCCCCTTACGAGAGGAGAGGCGACAGGATCCCTGCACAGCGCTAGTGCACTGGCATGGGGAGCTGTGGGGGACTCTCCCAATTCTTCCCCGACACACCCCCTGCAACCACCAATGCTGCCACATCTTGGAGGAAGATGGCATCTGACAGCCCTTTCTTCCTGGGAGCTGTATCTGCGAGTTCCGGGTATGGCGCTTGGTGGCATGCCCACGTCTGCCCTAGGGACAGTTGTCCTTGGAGATGCTGTCCCCTTGGACAAGATGCACAGAACAGGCCTGCTTTCTGACCAGCCTCCTTCCTCAGAGTGGAGTATGCATGCCTGCCCTAGCCGTCCCCTCGTGTCTCCCTAAATCCAGTCTTCCATCTCTACGCACAGGTATCGGGTGACTCTTGTCTTGCCACCGTCCCGCTGTTCTCGCCAGGGCGGGCTCTCCTGCTTTGTGACTGTTTCCTGACAACAAGGCCAACGGCTCCTTCTCATCTTCCGGGGAGGCGTTCTGCTCTTTCCCCAGACTTGCTCTTGGGGAGCACGGTGACAGCCGTGTCCCTATCCTTAAGGCCCTTTCCAGTTGTGCATCCACGCTTCTCTCTCAGGCTGTGGGGATGCAAGGGCCAAGAGAAATTCACTCCATGCGGGTTTCCTCCACCGTGCTACGGAGACGAACTCAGGAAGAAGCAGCATCTCCCCCAAAGTGATTCAGTTTTCCCAACGAATGCTGTGCTTTCCCAGAGTAGAAGCCTGGGCAAAGAGTCTTTCACTGTATGGTGGTTTCTCCCACCTTGAGACTTGGCCTAGGCAAGAATGAGCAGCAGCCCGCAGAACCGACTCTGATTTCTAAGCAAACGGAGAGGGTGACACTTGTCTTGCCACCCGCCCGCTATTCTTGACAATGCAGGCTCTCCTGTTACATGAACCTTTCCAGACAGCAAGGCCAACGGCCCGTTCTCTTCTCATGGAGCGGCGTGCTATGCCTGGCCCAGACATGCTCTCAGGGAGCGCAGTGACAGACGTTTCCCTTTCCTTAAGGCTGTTTCCACAGGCGCAACCTTGTTTCTCTATCAGGCAGAGGGGATGCCCGGGCAAAGAGGACTTCGATCCATGCGGGTTTATTACACCGTGCTTCGGAGACTATGTTCAGGCAAGCGGCATCAGCATCGCACAGAACCGACTCTGATTTCCCAAAGAATGCTGTGCTTTCCTAGAGGGGATGACCAGGCAAAGAGGCTTTCGCTCAATGCGGGATTCTCGCACAGTGCTGCCAATAGTAGGCTAAGGAAATAGCAACAAGAGCACACAGAACCGACTCTTTTTTCCTAGCGACTGCTATGCTTTCGCAGAGGTTTTCAGCTTGGCCTGAACCGAACTTCCTTGCTGCTTCCTCAGTAAGGCTTTGGGCGTTCGCCCTGTCGTGTCAGGGAAGTAGAACTGCGGGAGAGCTGGTTCCTCTTGGTCTTTGCTTTCCCGGGCTCCATGGTCGCACCCTGGGGTCATACTGCCATGCTAAACTACGCAGACACAGCCACAACCCTACAGCAGCATGCGTGGCCTAGGATGAAGCTCCATGCCAACTGCCATCTCCTGGCGTAGTAAGGCTTGGCTTTTTGCTCTGGCGTTCAGGTTGACTCGGGGACTAGGCCAGTGCCTTCTCCTTAGGAAAGGAAAGGCGACAGGATCCCTGGACTGCGCCCGTGCACTTGGATGGGGAGCTGTGGGGGCTGTCCCCACTTCTTCCCCGACACACCTCCTGCCACCACCAAGGCTTCCACATCTTAGAGGAAGATGGCATCTGACTGACCTTTCTTCCAGGGCCCTTCATCTTCGAGTTACGGGTATGGAGCCTGGTGGCAGGCCCTCCTCTTCCCTAGAGACAGGTGGCGGTGGAGATGCACTCCCCTTGGGAAAAGATGCACAAAAGAGGCCTGCCGTCTGTCTAGACTCCTTCCTCGGTGTGGAGTTGCGCGCCTGCCCTAGCCGTCCCCTCGTGTCTTCCTAAAGCCAGGCTTCCGTCCCTATGCACAGGAAGCGGGTGACGCATGTCTTCCCACTGTCCTGCTGTTCACGCGAGGGCAGGCTCTCCTGCTTTGCGACTGTTTCCCGACAACAAGGCCAACGGCTCCTTCTCTTCTCCTGGGGAGGCATTCTGTTCCTTCCCCAGACTTTTTCTTGGGGAACACGGTGACAGCCTTGTCCCTATCCATAAGGCCCTTTCCTGATGTTCATCCACGCTTCTCTCTCAGGATGTGGGGATGCTAGTGCCAAGAGAATTGCAGTCCAGGCGGGTTTCTTCCACCGTGATGCGGAGACTAGCTCAGCCAAGCAGCAGCAGCATCACACAACCCCGATTCAGATTTCCCAACGAATGTTGTACTTTCCTATAATAGAAGCCTGGGACAAAGAGGCTTTCTCTGTATGCTGGTTTCTCCCACTTTCATACTTGGACTAGGGAAGCAGGAGCAGCATCCCGCAGAACCGACTCTGATTTTTAAGCAAACGGAGAGGCTGACACTTGTCTTGCCACCCGCCCGCTATTCTTGCCTATGCAGGCTCACCTGTTTCTTGACTTTTCCTTAAGGCTGTTTTCACAAGCGCTACCACGCTTCTCTCTCAGGTAGAGGGGATGCATGGGCAAAGAGGATTTTTGCTCCACGGATTTATTAAACCGTGCTTCGGAAACTATGTTCAGGCAAGCAGCATCAGCATCGCACAGAACCAACTCTGATTTCCCAAAGAATGCTCTGCTTTCCTAGAGGGGATGCCCAGGCAAAGAGGCTTTCACTCTATATGGGAATCTCCCACCGTGCTGCCAATACTAGGCTAAAGCAAGAAGAAACAACAGCCCACAGAACCGACTCTTTTTTACTAGCGATTGCTATGCTTTTGCAGAAGTTTACAGATTGGCATGAACCGCGCTTCGATGTTGCTTCCTCAGCAATGATTTGGGCGTTTGCTCTGTCGCGTCAGGGAAGTAGATCTGTAGGAGAGCTGGTTCCTCTTGGGCCTTGCTTTCCCGGGCTCCATGGTCGCACCCTGGGTTCACACTCCCAGGACGAACTACGCAGACACAGCCACAACCCTGCAGCAGCGTGTTTGGCCTAGGATGACACTCCATGCCAACTGCCATCTCCTGGCTTAGTAAGGCTTGGCTTTTTCTCTGGCGTTCAGGCGGACACGGGCACTAGGCCAGTGCCTTCCCCTTAGGAGAGGAGAGGTGACAGATCCTTGCACAGCGCCCGTGCACTGGGATGGGGAGCTGTGGGGGACTGTCGCCACTTCTTCCCCGACACACGCCCTGCCACCCTCAACGCTGCCACATCTTTGGGGAAGATGGCTTCTCACTGCCCTTTCATCCAGGGAGCTGTATCTGTGAGTTTCTTGTATGGCGCCTGGTGGCAAACCCACGTCTGCCCTAGGGACAGGTGGCCTTGGAGATGCTGTCCCCTTGGGACAAGAGGCACAGAACAGGCCTGCCTTCTGCCCAGACTCTTTCCTCAGAGTGGAGTATTCGCGCCTGCCCTAACCGTCCCCTCGTGTCTTCCTTAAGCCAGGCTTCCATCTCTACGCACAGGGAGCGGGTAACGTTTGTCTTGCCACGGTCCCGCTGTTCTCTCCAGGGCAGGCTCTCCTGCTTTGCGACTGTTTCCCGACAAGAAAGCCAACGGCTCCTTCTCTTGTCCCAGGGAGGCGTTCTGCTTCTTCCCCAGATTTTCTCTTGGGGTGCATGGTGACAGCCGTGTCCCTATCCTTAAGGCCCTTTCCAGATGTTCATCCATTCTTCTCTCTCATGCAGTGGGGATGCTAGAGCCAAGAGAATTTCGCTCCATGTGGGTTTCTTCCACCGAGCTGCGGAGACTAGCTAGGCAAGCAGCAGCAGCATCCCACAAACCCATTCAGATTTCCCAACGAATGCTGTGCTTTCCCAGAGGAGAAGCCTGGGCAAAGAGGCTTTCGCTGTATGGTGGTTTCTCCCATCTTGAGACTTGGCCTAGGGTAGCAGGAGCAGCAGCCCACAGAACTGACTCTGATTTCTAAGCAAACAGAGAGGGTGAAACTTGTCTTGCCACGCACCCGCTATTATTGCCTATGTAGGCTCTCCTGTTTCATGACTTTTCCTTATGGCTGTTTCCAGAGGCGCAACCACGCTTCTCTCTCAGGTAGAGGGGTTTGTTAGGGTCCGTCATCAAAGGAACGAGACTGATACAAAGCGAAGGTCAAGCAAAACTTTCTTTTGCGCCAAGCATCAGGAATCAAACGACCGGTCAGAGCTACCTCTTATGAAAAGGCGGTGACGATGATCCCAACACGGTCACTTCCAAGAAGGCCACTCTGGACGAGGCCACTCTAGATGACGCTGCTGCTCCGCAGATGAGGCCGCTCCATGATTGGAGCTGCTCCCAAGAAGAGGCCACTCCCATGACAAGGCAACTGCTCAATGAAGTTGCTCCCCGGACAAGGCCGCTCCCAAGAAGAGGCTGTTCTGGACAAGACCACTTCCTGGATGAGGCCACTCCCAATGACGAAGAAGCAACAATGACAAGGAGGACAACCCGGATGACACAGATCTGCTCCCCACGATGCTACTCTGACCAGGCTTCCACCCGGAGGAAGCCACCACTGTGGACAAGGCCACTTGTGGTTCGGGGTGGCGAGGCATTCTGCGGCGAGGCTGCTGGTATCTAGGGGCCGTTGGCATCTCAGGGCTGCTTGCGCCTCGAGACCGCTGGCATCTAGGGGCTACAGGTGTCAGGACCGCCGACTGCTGGCATCCAGGGGCTGTAGTCATCAGGACTGCTGGACTGCGCGGGTCTCGGCAGCTCGCCGGGCTGCTGACGGCAGGGCCGCCAGAGGATACAGGCTGCTGGCGGCGACTCGGGGCCGCCGGAGGCTGGAAGCTGCAGGCGGCAGCTTGGGGCCGCGGGAGGCAGGACAACCGGAAGCTGGAAGCTGCAGGCGGCGGTTGGGGCCGCGGGAGGCTGGACCACCGAGCTAGAAGCTGCAGGCGTCTGGAGACTGCAGGCGGCGGCTGGGGGCCGTGGGAGGCGGGCCCTCAGGCGGTGGCTCGGGCCGCCGGAGGCTGGAGGCTGCAGGCGGCGGCTCGGGGCCGCCGGAGGCTGGAGGCTGCAGGCGGCGGCTCGGGGCCGCCGGAGGCTGGAGGCTGCAGGCGGCGGCTCGGGGCCGCCGGAGGCTGGAGGCTGCAGGCGGCGGCTCGGGGCCGCCGGAGGCTGGACCGCCAGAGGCGGGGGCTCCGGCGTCTCGAGGCAGCAGGCTCGGCTCGGGGCTGCTGGAGACTGTAGGCGGCGGCTTGGCGCCGCGGGAGGCTGGAGACTGCAAACGCGGTTGTAGCTCTTACAAGAGCTGTTACAGCTCCTCTATTCACCGTTGACTCCATTATTTCTGCCGACCACACCGCTTTCCATACCGCTCTCCGCCGACCCCACCGCTCTCCTGCAGCAGACCCTGACAGCCTGGAAAAGCAACCTTTATGGGGGTGGCTGACCCCGCCCCCACACAGGCGGTCAATTGAATTCCAATTTCACAAGTGGCTATACATACGCCTCACTGATTGGATGTCTCCACTCAGTCTGCCCCACGTTACATTCAGGGTCCACAAGCAAGTTCCTCTGGGAGGGGCAGACCCTTACAGGGATACCTGGTCAAAGAGGATTTTGCTTCATGCGGATTAATTACACCGTGCTTCGGAGACTATGTTCAGGCAAACGGCATCAGCATCGCACAAAACCGACTCTGATTTCCCAAAGAATGCTGTGTTTCCTAGAGGGGATGCCCAGGCAACAAGGCTTTCGCTCTATGCAAGATTCTCCCACCGTGCTACCAATACCAGGCTAAAGCAAGCAACAACAGCAGCCCACGGAACCGACTCTTTTTTCCTAGCGATTGCTATGCTTTCACAGAGGTTTTCAGCTTGGCCTGAACCGCACTTCGCTGCTGCTTCCTCAGCAAGGCTTTGGGCGTTTGCTCTGTCGCTACATGGAAGTAGATCTGCGGGAGAGCTTGTAACTCTTGGGCCTTGCTTTCCAGGGCTCCATGGTCCCACCCTGGGTTCACCCTGCCAGGCCAAACTTCACAGACACAGCCACAACCCTACAGCAGAGTGCGTGGACCAGGAAGACACTCCATGCCAACTGCCATCTCCTGGCGTAGTAAGGCTTGGCTTTTTCTCTGGCGTTCAGGTAGACTCGGGAATAGGCCAGTGCCTTCCCATTAGGAGAGGAGAGGTGACAGGATCCCTGAACAGCGCCCGTGCACTGGGATGAGGAGCTGTTGGGGACTTTCCCCCCTTTTCCCCGACACACCCTCTGCCACCCCCAACGCTGCCACATCTTGAAGGAAGATGGCATCTGACTGCCCTTTCTTCCAGGGAGCTGTATCTGTGAGTGCCGGGTATGGCGCCTGGTGGCAGGTCCACGTCTGCCCTAGGGACAGGTGGCCATGGAGATGCTGTCCCCTTGGGAAAAGAGGCACAGAACAGGCCTGCTTTCGGCTCAGACTCCTTCCTCAGAGTGTTGTATGCGCGCCTGCCCTAATTGTCCAGTCGTGTCTTCCTTAAGCCAGGCTTCCGTCTCTATGCACAGGGAGCGTGTGACGACTGTCTTGCCACCATCCCTCTGTTCTCGCCAGGGCAGGCTCTCCTGCTTTGTGACTGGTTGCCGACAACAAGGCCAACGGCTCCTTCTCTTCTCCCAGGGAGACGTTCTGCTCCTTCCCCAGACTTGCTCTTGGGGAGCACGGTGACAGCCGTGTCCCTATCCTTAAGGCCCTTAATAGATGTGCATCCACGCTTCTCTCACAGGCAGGGGGGATGCTATGGTAAAGAGAATTTCGCTCCATGCGGGATTCTTCCACCGTGCTGCGGAGACAAGCTCAGGCAAGCAGCAGCAGCATCCCACAAACCCGATTCAGATTTCCCTTCGAATGCTGTGCTTTTCCAGAGGAGAAGCTTGGGCAAAGAGGCTTTTGCTGTATGCTGGTTTCTCCCACACTGAGACTTGGCCTAGGCAAGCAGGAGCAGCAGCCCGCAGAACCAACTCTGATTTCTAAGCAAACGGAGAGTGTGACACTTGTCTTGCCTCCCGCCCGCTATTCTTGCCAGTGTAGGCTCTCCTGTTGCATGACCCTTTCCACACCGCAAGGACAAGGGCCACTTCTCCTGGAGCGTCGTGCTACGCCTGGCCAAGACATGCTCTCAGGAAGTGCAGTGACAGACGTTTCCCTTTCCTTAAGGCTGTTTCCACAGGCGCAACAGCGCTTCTCTCTCAGGTAGAGGGGATGCCCGGGCAAAGACGATTTCGCTCCATGCGGGGTTATTACACCGTGCTTCGGAGACTATGTTCAGGCAAGCGACATCAGCATCGCACAGAACCGACTTTGATTTCCCAAACAATGCTGTGCTTTCCTAAAGGGGATGCCCAGGCAAAGAGGCTATCACTCCATGCGCAATTCTCCCAGATGCTGCCAATACTAGGCTAAGGCCAGCAGCAACAGCAGCCCACAGAACCGACTCTTTTTTCCTAGCGACTGCTATGAATTCGCAGAGGTTTTCAGTTGGCCTGAACCGCACTTCGCTGCGTCTTCCTAGGCGAGGCTTTGGGCATTGGCTCTGTCGCCTCAGGGAAGTAGATGTGCAGGAGAGCTAGTGCCTCTTGAGCCTTGCTCCCAGGATCTATGGTCGCACCCTGGGTTCGGCCTGCCAGGCCGAACAACGCAGAAACATCCACAACCCTGCAGCAGCGTGCGTGGCCTAGGATGACACTCCATGGCAACTGCCTCCTCCTGGCGTAGTATGAGTTGGCTTTTAGCTCTGGCGTTCAGGCGGTCTCGGGGACTAGGCAAGTGATATCCCCTTAGGAAAGGAGAGGCGACCGGATCCCTGCACAGTGCCCGTGCACTGGGATGGGGAGCTGTGGGGGACTCTCCCAACTTCTACCCAGACTGACCTCAGGCCACCAGCAATGCTGCCACATCTTGGAGGAAGATGGCATCTGACTGCCCTTTCTTCCAGGGAGCTGTATCTGCGAGTTCCGGTTATGGCGCCTGGTGGCAAGCCCATGACTGCCCTAGGGGCAGGTGGCCTTGGAGATGCTGTCCCCTTGGGACAAGAGGCACAGAACAGGCCTTCCTTTTGCCCAGACTGCTTCCTCAGAGAGGAGTATGCATGCCAGCCCTAGCCGTCCCCTCGAGTCTTCCTAAAGCCAGGCTTCCGTCTCTACGCACAGGGAGCTGGTGACGCTTGTCTTGCCACCGTCCCTCTGTTCTGGCCAGGGCAGGCTCTCCTGCTTTGGACTGTTTCCCGACAACAAGGCCAACGGCTCCTTCTCTTCTCCAGGGGAGGCGTTCTGCTCCTTCCCCAGACTTGCTCTTGGGGAGCACGGTGACAGCCGTGTCCCTATCATTAAGGCCCTTTCCAGATGTGCATCCACGCTTCTCTCGCAGGCAGTGCGGATGCTAGGGCCAAGAGAATTTCACTCTATTCGGGTTTCTTCCTCCGGGCTGTGGAAACTAGCTCAGGCAAGCAGCAGCAGCATCCCACAAACCCGATTCAGATTTCCCAACGATTGCTGTGTTTTCCCAGAGGAGAAGCCTGGACAAAGAGGCTTTCGCTGTATGCTGGTTTCTCCCACTTTGAGACTTACCCTAGGAAAGCACGAGTAGGAGCCTGCAGATCCGACTCTGATTTCTAAGCAAACGGAGAGGGTGACACATGTCTTGCCACCCGCCAGCTATTCTTGCCTATGCAGGCTCTTTTTTTTCATGACTTTTCCTTAAGGCTGCTTCCACCGGCGCAACCACACCTCTCTTTCAGGTAGAGGGAATGCCCGGGCAAAGAGGATTTTGCTCCATGCGGGTTTCTTCCACCTTGCTATGGAGACTAGCTCAGGCAAGCAGCAACTGCATCCCACAAAGTGACTCAGATTTCCCAGCGAATGCTGTGCTTTCCCAAAGGAGAGGCCTGCGCAAAGAGGCTTTCACTGTACGCTGGTTTCTCCCACCTTGAGTCTTGGCCTAGGCAAGCACGAGTAGCAGCCCACAGAAGTGACTCTGATTTCTCAGCAAATGGAAAGGGTGATACTTGTCGTGCCAGCCCCGCTGTTTTTGTCATGGCAGGCTCTCCTGTTTCATGACCGTTTCCAGACAGCAAGGACAAGGGGCACTTCTCTTCTCCCGGAGCGGTGTGCTACGCCTGGCCCAGCAATGCTCCCAGGGAGCACACTATCAGATGGTTCCCTTTCCTTAAGGCTGTTTCTACAGGCGCAACTGCGCTTCTCTCTCAGGCAGAGGGGATGCCAAGGCAAAGAGGATTACGCTCCATGCGAGTTTATTACACCGTGCTTTGGAAACTCTGTTCAGGCAAGCGGCATCAGCATCACACAAAACCGACTCTGATTTACCAAAGATTGCTGTGCTTTCCTAGAGCGATGCCCAGGCAAAGAGGATTTCGCTCTATGTGGGATCCTCCCTCCGTGCTGCCAATAATAGGCTTAAGCAAGCAGCATCAGAAGCCCAAGTACCGACTTTTTTTTTCCTAGCGATTGCTATGCTTTCGCAGAGGTTTTCAGCTTGGTCTGAACCGCACTTCGCTGCTGTTTCCTCAGCAAGGATTTGGGCCTTTGCTCTGTCCCGACAGGGAAGTAGTCTGCGGGAGAGCTGGTGGCTCTTGGGCCTTCCTTTCCCGGGCTCCATGGTCGCACCCTGGGTTCACACTGCCCGGCCGAAATACGCAGACACAGGCACAAGACTGCAGCAGCGTGCATGGCCTAGGATGACACTCCATGCCAATTGCCATCTCCTGGCGTAGTAAGGCTTGGCTTTTTGGTCTGGCGTTCAGGCGGACTCGGGGACTAGGCCAGTGCCTTCCCCATAGGAGAGAAGAGGCAAAAGGATCCCTGCACAGCACCCGTGTACTGGGATGGGGAGCTGTGGGGGACTCTCCCCACTTCTTCCCCGACACACCCCCTGCAACTCCCAACGCTGCCACATCTTGGAGGAAGATGGCATCTGACTGTCCTTTCTTCCTGGGAGCTGTATCTGCGAGTTCCGGATATGGCGCTTGGTGGCATGCCCATGTATGCCCTAGGGACAGGTGGCCTTGGAGATGCTGTCCCTTGGGAAAGGAGGCACAGAACAGGCCTGCCTTCTGCCCAGACTCCTTCTTCAGAGTGGAGTATGCGCGCCTGCCCTAGCCCTCCTCTCGTGTCTTCCTTAAGGCAGGCTTTCGTCTCTACACACAGGGAGCGGGTGATGCTTTTTTTGCCACCTTCCCGCTGTTCTTGCCAGGGCAGGCTCTCCTGCTTTGCGACTGTTTCCTGACAACGAGGCCAACGACTCCTTCTCTTCTCCCTTCGAGCCGTTCTGCCCCTTTCCCAGACTTGCTCTAGGGGAGCACGGTGACAGCCGTGTCCCTATCCTTAAGGCCCTTTCAAGATGTGCATCCACACTTCTCTCTTAGGCAATGGGGATGCTAGGGCCAAGAGAATTTCTCTCCAGGCGTGTTTCTTCCACTGTGCTGCGAGACTAGCTCAAGCAAGCAGAAGCAACATCCCACAAACCCGATTCAGATTTCCCAACGAATGCTGTGCTTTCCCAGAGGAGAAGACTGGGCAAAGAGGCTTTCGCTGTATGGTGGTTTCTCCCACCTTGAGACTTGGACTAGGCAAGCACGAGCAGTAGCCCGCAGAACCGACTCTGATTTCAAAGCAAAGGGAGAGGGTGACACATGTCTTGCCACTCGCCCACTATTCTTGTCTATGTAGGCTCTCTGTTCCATGACTTTTCCTTAAGGCTGTTTCCATAGGCGCAACCACGATTCTCTCTCAGGTAGAGGGGATGACCAGTCAGAGAGGATTACACTCCATGCGGGTTTATTACACCGTGCTTCGGAGACTATGTTCAGGCAAGCGGCATCAGCATCGCACAGAACCGACTCTGATTTCCCAAAGAATTCTGTGCTTTTCTAGAGGGGATGCCCAGGCAAAGAGGCTTTCACTCTAAGCGGGGTTCTCCCACTCTGTTGTCAATACTATGCTAAAGCAAGCAGCATCAGCAGCCCACAGAACCGACACTTTTTTCTTGCGATTGCTATGAATTCTCAGAGGTTTTCAGCTTCGCCTGAACTGCACTTCGCTGCTGCTTCCTCAGCAAGGATTTGGGTGTTTGCTCTGTCGCGTCAGGGAAGTAGATGTGCGGGAGAGCTGGTGCCTCTTGAACCTTGCTTTCCCGGGCTCCATGGTCGCATCATGGGTTCACCCTGCCAAGCAAACTATGCAGACACAGCAAGAAGCCTGCAGCAGCGTGCGTGGCCTAGAATGACCGTCCATGCCAACTGCCATCTCCTGGCGTAGTAAGGCTTGGCTTTTTGCTCTGGAGTTCAGAGGCACTCGGGTACTAGGCCAGTGCCTTCGCTTAGGAAAGGAGAGTCGACAGGATCCCTGCACAGCGCCTGTGCACTGGGATGGGAGATGTGGGGGAAGGACCCACTTCTTTCCCGACACACCACCTGCCACCCGGAACGCTGCCACATCTTGGAGGATGATGGCATCTGACTGCCGTTTCTTCCAGGGTGCTGTATCTTCGAGTTCCGTGTATAGCGCCTGGTGGAATGCCCACGTCTGCCCTAGGGACAGGTGGCCTTGGAGATGCTGTCCCCTAGGGACAAGAGGCACAGAACAGGCCTGCCTTCTGCCCAGACTCCTTCCTCAGAGTGGAGTATGCACGACAGCCCTAGTCGTTACCTCGTGTCTTCCTTAAGCCAGGCTTCCGTCTCTACGCACAGGGAGCAGTTAACTCTTGTCTTGCAAGGGTCCTGCAGTTCTCGGCAGGGCATGCTCTCCTGCTCTGCGACTGTTTCATGACAACAAGGCCAACGGATCCTTTTCTTTTCCGGAGAGGCGTTCTGCTCCTTCCCCAGACTTGCTCTTGGGGAGCACGGTGACAGCCGAGTCCCTATCCTGAAGGCCCTTTCCAGAATGTATCCACGCTTCTCTCTCAGGCAGTGTGGATGCTAGGGCCTAGAGAATTTCTCTCCATGCGTGTTTCTTCCACCGTCCTGCGGAGACTAGCTCAGGCAAGCAGCAGCAGCATCGCACAAACCGGATCCAGATTTCCAAACAAACGTGTGCTTTCCCCAGAGGAGGAGCCTGGGCAAAGAGGCTTTCGCTGTATGCTGGTTTCTCCCACCTTGAGACTTGGCCTAGGCGAGCACAGCAGCAGCCCTCAGAACCGACACGGATTTCTAAGCAAACGGAGAGTGTGACACTTGTCTTGCCACCCGCCAGCTATTCTTGCCTATGCAGGCTCTCCTGTTTCATTACTTTTCCTTAAGGCTGATTACACAGGCACAACCACGCTTCTCTCTCAGGTAGAGGGGATGCCGGGCAAAGAGGATTTCCCTCCATGCGGGTTTATTACACCGTGCTTCGGAGTCTATGTTCAGGCAAGCGGCATCAGCATCGCACAGAACCGACTCTGATTTCCCAAAGAATGCTGTGCTTTCCCTGAGGGATGCACGGGGAAAAAGGCTTTCGCTCCATGCGGGTTTCTTCCACCGTGCTTCGGAGACTTGCTCAGGGAAGCAGAAGCAGCATCCCACAAACCCGTTTCACATTTTCCAACGAATGTTGTGCTTTCCCAGAGGAGAAGACTGGGCAAAGAGGCTTTCGCTGCATGTTGGTTTCTCCCACCTTGAGACTTGGCCTAGGCAAGCATGAGCAGCAGCCCGCAGAAACGACTCTGATTTCTAAGCAAACTGAGAGGGTGACATATGTCTTGCCACCGCCCGCTATTCTTGCCTATGCAGGCTCTCCTGTTTCATTACTTTTCAATGGCTGTTTCCGTAGGCGCAACCACGCTTCGTTCTCAGATATAGGGGATGCCCGAGCAAAGAGGATTTCGCTCCATGCGGGTTTATTACACCGTGCTTCGGAGACTATGTTCAGGCAAGCGGCATCAGCATCGCACAGAACCGACTCTGATTTCCCAAAGAATGCTGTGCTTTCCCTGAGGGATGCACGGGGAAAAAGGCTTTCGCTCCATGCGGGTTTCTTCCACCGTGCTTCGGAGACTTGCTCAGGGAAGCAGAAGCAGCATCCCACAAACCCGTTTCACATTTTCCAACGAATGTTGTGCTTTCCCAGAGGAGAAGACTGGGCAAAGAGGCTTTCGCTGCATGTTGGTTTCTCCCACCTTGAGACTTGGCCTAGGCAAGCACGAGCAGCAGCCCGCAGAAACGACTCTGATTTCTAAGCAAACGGAGAGGGTGACACTTGTCTTGCCACACGCCCGCTATTCTTGCCTATGCAGGCTCTCCTGTTTCATTACTTTTCCATGGCCATTTCCGTAGGCGCAACCACGCTTCTCTCTCAGGCAGAGGGGATGCCCGAGCAAAGAGGATTTCGCTCCATACGGGTTTATTACACCGTGCTTCGGAGACTATGTTCAGGCAAGTGGCATCAGCATCGCACAGAACCGACTCTGATTTCCCAAAGAATGCTGTGCTTTCCCTGAGGGGATGCCCGGGGAAAAAGGCTTTCTCTCTATGCGGGTTTCCCCCACCGTGCTGCCAATACTAGGCTACGGCGAGCAGCAACATCAGCCCACAGAACCGACTCTTTTTTCCCAGCGACTGCTATGCTTTCCCAGAGGTTTTCAGCTTGGCCCGATCCGCACTTATTCAGCAAGGCTTAGGGCGTTTGTTCTGCTGCGTCAGGGAAGGAGATCTGCGGGAGAGCTGCTGCGTCTTGGGCGTGCTTTCCCGGCCTCTGTGGTCGCATCTTGTGTTCACCCTGCCAGGCCGAAGTACGCAGACACAGCCACAACCCTGTAGCAGCGTGCGTGGCCTAGGATGACAGTCCATGCCAACTGCCATCTCCTGGCATAGTAAGACTTGGCTTTTTTCTCTGGCGTTCAGACGGACTCGGGAACTAGGCCAGTGTCTTCCCCTTAGGAGAGGAAAGGCGACAGGATCCCTGCACCACGCCCGTGTACTGCATGGGGAGCTGTGGGGGACTGTCCCCACTTCTTCCCCGACACACCCCCTGCCACCCTCAACGCTGCCACATCTTGGAGGAAGATGGCATCTAACTGCCCTTTCTTCCACGGAACTGTATCTGCGAGTTCCGGGTATGGCGCCTGGTGGCAATCCCACGTCTGCCCTAGGGACAGGTGGCCTTGGAGATGCTGTCCCCTTGGGACAAGTTGCAGAGAACAGGCCTGCCCTCTGCTCAGACTCCTTCCTCAGAGTGCAGTATGCGCGCCAGCGCTAACCACCCCCTTGTGTCTTCCTTAAGCCAGGCTTCTGTCTCGTCGCACAGGGAGCGGGTGACGCTTGTCTTCCCACCGTCCCGCTGTTCTTGCCAGGGCAGGCTCTCCTGCTTTGCGACTGTTTCCCGACATCAAGGCCAACGGCTCCTTCTCTTCTCCCTGGGAGGCGTTCTGCTCCTTCCCCAGACTTGCTCCTGGGAGCACGGTGACAGCCGTGTCCATATCCTTTAGGCCTTTCCAGATGTGCATCCACGCTTCTCTCTAAGGCAGTGGGGATGCTAGGTCCAAGAGAATTTCGCTCCATGCCGGGTTCTTCCACCGTGCTACGGAGAGTAGCTCAGGCAAGAAGCAGCAGCATCCTACAAAGGGACTCAGATTTCCCAACGAAAGCTCTGCCTTCCCAGAGGAGAAGCCTGGGCAAATTGGCTTTCACTGTATGGTGGTTTCTCCCACCTTGAGACTTGGCCTAGGCAAGCACGAGCAGCAGCCCGCAGAAGTGACTCTGATTTCTCAGCAAATGGAGAGGGTGACACTTGTCGCGCCACCTGCCCGCTGTTCTTGCCATGGCCATGGTCCTGTTTCATGACCATTTACAGAGAGCAAGACCAAGAGCCCCTTCTCTTCTGCGGGAGCGGCGTGCTACGCCTAGCCCTCTAATGCTCCCAGGGAGCACAGTAACAGACATTTCCCTTTCTTTATGGCTGTTTCCACAGGCACAACCACGCTTCTCTCTCAGGCTGAGAGGATGCCCATGCAAAGAGTATTACGCTCCATGCGGGTTTATTACACCGTGCTTGGGCGACTATGTTCAGGCAAGCAGCATCAGCATCGCACAGATCCGACTCTGATTTCCCAAAGAATGATGTGCTTTCCCTGAGGGTTGCCCGGGAAAAAAGGCTTTCTCTCTATCCGTGTTTCTCCCACCATGCTGCCCATACTAGGCTAAGGCAAGCAGCAACAGCAGCCCACAGAAGCAACGCTTTTTTTCCCAGCGATTGCTATGCTTTCTCAGAGGTTGTCAGCTTGGCCCGATCCGCAATTCGCTGCTGCTTCTTCAGCAAGGCTTTGAGCGTTTGCTCTGTCGCGTCAGGGAAGTAGATCTGCGGGAGAGCTGGTGCGTCTTGGGCCTTGCTTTCCTGGGCTCCATGGTCGCATCCTGGGTTCACCCTGCCAGGCCGAAATACGCAGACACTGCCACCGGCCTGCAGCAGCGTGCGTGGCCTAGGAATACAGTTCATGCCAACTGCCATCTCCTGGCGGAGTAAGGCTTGACTTTTTGCTCTGGCGTTCAGGCGGACTCGGGGACTAGGCAAGTGCTATCCCCTTAGGAGAGGAGAGGTGACAGGATCCCTGCACAGCGCCCGTGCACTGGGATGGAGAGCTGTGGGGCACTGTCCCCACTTTTTCCCAACACACCCCTTGCCAAAACCAACGATGCCACATCTTGGAGGAAAATGACATCTGACTGCCCTTTCTTCCAGGGAGCTGTATCTGCGAGTTCCGGGCATGTCACCTGGTGGCAAGCCCACGTCTGCCCAAGGGACAGGTGGCCTTGGTGCTGCTGTCCCCTTGGGACAAGAGGCACAGAACAGGCCTGCCTTCTGCCCAGAATCCCTCATCAGAGTGGAGTATGCACGCCAGCCCTAGCCATTCCCTCTGTTTTCCTAAAGACAGGCTTCCGTCTCTACGCAAAGGGAGCGGGTGAGGCTTGTCTTGCCACCGTCCCGCTCTTCTCGCCAGCGCAGGCTCTCCTGCATTGCGACTGTTTCCCGACAAAAAGGCCAACGGCTCCTTGTCTTCTCCCAGGTGGCGTTCTGCTCCTTCCCCAGATTTGATCTTGGGGACCACGGAGACAGCCGTGTCACTATCCTTAAGGCCCTTTCCAGATGTGCATCCACGCTTCTCTCTCAGGCAGTGGGGGTGCTAGGGCCAAGAGAATTTCGCTCCATGCGGGTTTCTACCACCGTGCTGTGGAGACTAGCTCAGGCAAGCAGCAGCAGCATCCCACAAACCCGATACAGAAATCCCAGCGAATGCTGTGCTTTCCCAGAGGAGAAGAGTGGGCAAAGAGTCATTTGCTGTATGGTGGTTTCTAGGCAAGCACGAGCAGCAGCCCGCAGAACCGACTCTTTTTTCCCAGCGACTGCTATGCTTTCCGAGAGGTTTTCAGCTTGGCCCGATCCGAAATTCGCTGATGCTTCCTCAGCAAGGCTTTGGTCGTTTGCTCTGTTGCGTCAGGGTAGTAGATCTGCGGGAGAGCTGGTGCGTCTTGGGCCTTGCTTTCTGGGCTCGAAGGTCGCATCCTGGGTACACCCTGCCAGGCCGAACTACGCAGACACAGCCACCACCCTGCTGCAGCATGCGTGGCCTAGGATGACAATCCATGCCAACTGCCATCTCCTGCCGTTGTAAGGCTTGGTTTTTGCTCTGGCATTCGGGCTTACGCGGGGACTAGGCCAGTGCCTTCCCCTTAGGAAAGGAGAGGCGACAGGATCCCTGCACAGCGCCCGTGCACTGGGATGGAGAGCTGTGGGGCACTGTCCCCACTTTTTCCCGACACATCCCTTGCCAAAACCAACGATGCCACATCTTGGAAGAAAATGACATCTGACTGCCCTTTCTTCCAGGGAGCTGTATCTGCAAGTTCCGGGTATGTCACCTGGTGGCAAGCCCACGTCTGCCCTAGGGACAGGTGGCCTTTGAGATACTGTCCCCTTTGAACAAGAGGCACAGAACAGGTCTGCCTTAAGCCCAGACACCTTCCTCAGAGTGGAGTATGCGTGCCTGCCCTAGCCGTCCCCTCGTGTCTTCCTTAAGCCAGGGTTCCATCTCTACACACACGAGCGGGTATCGATTGTCCTGCCACCATCCCGCTGTTATCGCCAGGGCAGGCTCTCCTGTTTTGCGACTGTTTCCCGACAACAAGGCCAAAGGCTCCTTCTCTTCTCCCGGGGTGGCTTTTTGCTCCTTCCCTAGACTTGCTCCTGGGAGCAAGGTGACAGCCGTGTCCCTATCCTTAATGCCCTTTCCAGATGTTTATCCACGCTTCTCTCTCAGGCAGTGGGGATACTAGGGCCTAGAGAATTTCGCTCCAAGTGGGTTTCTTCCACCGTGCTGTGGCGTCTAGCCCTTGCAAGCAGCAGCATCCCACAAAGCATCTCAGATTTCCCAACGAATGCTATGCTTTCCCAGAGGAGATGCCTGGGCAAAGGAGCTTTCGCTGTATGATGGTTTCTACCACCTTGAGACTTGGGGTAGGCAAGCACAAGCAGCATCTCGCAGAAGCGACTCTGTTTTCTCAGCAAATGGAGAGGGTGACACTTGTCGTGCCACATGCCCGCTGTTCTTGCCATGGCAGGCTCTCCTGATCATGACCGTTTCCAGACAGCAAGGCCAAGGGCCCCTTCTCTTCTCCAAGAGCAGCGTGCTATGCCTGGCCCAGCAATGCTCCAAGAGAGCACAGTAACAGAAGTTTCCCTATCCTTAAGGCTGTTTCCACAGGTGCAACCATGCTTCTCTCTCAGGCAGAGAGGATACACAGGCAAAGAGTATTACACTCCATGTGGGTTTATTACACCCTGCTTCTGAGACTATGTTCAGGCAAGCGGCATCAGCATCGCACAGTACTGACTCTGATTTCCCTAAGAATGTTGTGTTTCCCTGAGGGGATGCCCTGGGAAAAAGGCTTTCTCTCTATGCGGGTTTCTTCCACTGTGCTGCCAATACTAGGCTAAGGCAAGCAACAACAGCAGCCCACAGAACCGACTCTTTTTTCCCAGCGACTGCTATGTTTTCCCAGAGGTTTAAAGCTTGGCCCGATCCGCACTTCGCTGCTACATCTTCAGCAAGGATTTGGGCGTTTACTCTGTCGCGTCAGGGAAGTAGATCTGCAGGAGAGCTGGTGCATCTTGGGCCTTGCTTTCCCGGGCTCCGTGGTCGGATCCTGGGTTCACCCTGCCAGGCCAAATTACGTAGACACAGCCACCACCCTGCAGCAGCGTGCGTGGCCTAGGATGACAGTCCATGCCATCTGCCATCTCCTGGCGTAGTAAGGCTTGGCTTTCTGCTCTGGCATTTTGGTGGACTCGGGGACTAGGCCAGTGCCTTCCGCTTAGGAAAGGAGAGGCGACAGGATTCATGCACAGCGCCCGTGCACTGGTATGCCATCTGTAGGGTACTGTCCCCACTTCTTCCCCGACACACCCCCTGCCACCCCCAACGTTGCCACATCTTGGAGGAAGATGGCATTGGACTGCCCTTTCTTCCAGGGAGCTGTATCTGCGAGTTCCGTGTATGGTCCTGGTGGCAAGCCCACGTCTGCCCTAGGGACAGGTGGCCTCGGAGTTGCTGTCAACTTGGGACAAGAGGCACAGAACAAGCCTACCTTCTGCCCAGACTCCTTCCTCAGAGTGGGGTATGCGCGCCAGCCCTATCCGTCTCCTCGATTCTTCCTAAAGCCAGGCTTCTGTCTCTACGCACAGGGAGCGGGTGACGCTTGTCTTGCCACCGTTCCACGGTTCTCGCCAGGGTAGGCTCTCCTGCTTTGCGACTGGTCCCAGACAACACGGCCAACGGCTCCTTCTCTTCTCCCGGGGAGGCGTTCTGCTCCTTCCCCAGACTTGCTCCTGGGAGCATGGTGACAGCCATGTCCCTATCCTTAAGGCCCTTTTTAGATGTGGTTCCACGATTCTCTCTCAGGCAGTGGGGATGCTAGGCCCATGAGAATTTCACTCCTTCCTAGAGCGAAGCCCAGGCAAAGAGGCTTTCGCTCTATACGGGATTATCCCACCGTGCTGCCAATACTAGGCTAAAGCAAGCAGCAACAGCAGCCCACAGAACCAACTCTTTTTTCCTAGTGATTGCTATGATTTCTCAGAGGTTTTCAGCTTGACCTGAACCGGATTTCGCTGCTGCTTCCTCAGCAGGATTTGGGCGTTTGCTCTGTCGCCTCAGGGAAGGAGATCTGCGGTAGAGCTGGTGCCTCTTGGGCCTTGCTTCGCGGGCTCCATGGTCGCATCCTGGGTTCACCCTGCCAGGCCGAACTACACAGACACAGCCACAATCCTGCAGCAGCGTAGGTGGCCTAGGATGACACTCCATGCCAACTGCAATCTCCTGGTATAGTAAGGCTTGGAAATTTGCTCTGGCATTCAGGTGGACTCAGAGACTAGGCAACTGCCTTCCCCTTACGAATGCAGGGGCGACAGGATCCCTGCACAGCGCCCGTGCACTGGGATGCGGAGCTGTGGGAGACTGTCCCCACTTATTCCACGACACACCCCGTGCCACCACCATCACTTCCACATCTTGGAGGAAGATGGGATCTGACTGCCCTTTCTTCCAGGGATCTGTATCTGCGAGTTCCTGGTATGGCGCCTGGTGGCAAGCCCACGTCTGCCCTAGGGACAGGTGGCCATGGAGATGCTGTCCCCTTGGGACAAGAGGCACAGAACAGGCCTGCCGTCTACCCAGACTCCTTCCTCAGAGTGGAGTATGAGCGCCTGCCCTAGCCGTCCCCTCCTGTCTTTTTTAAGCCAGGCTTCCGACTCTATACACAGGGAGCGGGTGACGATTGCCTTGCCACCATCCCGCTGTTCTCGCCAGGGCAGGCTCTCCTGCTTTGCGACTGATTCCCAGAACAAGGTCAACGGCTCCTTCACTTCTCCCGTGGAGACGTTCAGCTCCTTCTCCAGACTTGCTCCGGGAAGCACGGTGACAGCCGTGTCACTATCGTTTAGCCCCTTTCTAGATGTGCATCCACGCTTCTCTCTCAGTCAGTGAGGATGCTAGGGACAAGAGAATTTCACTCTATGTGGGTTTCTTCTCCCGTGCTGCGGAGACTAGCTCAGGCAAGCAGAGACAGCATCCCAAAGAACCCGATTCAGATTTCCCAACGAATGCTGTGCTTTCACAGAGGAGAATCCTGGGCAAAGAGGCTTTCGCTGTATGCTGGTTTCTCCCACCTTGAGACTAGGCCTAGGCAAGCAGGAGCAACAGCACGTAGAACCGCCTCTGATTTCTAAGCAAATGGAGAGAGTGACAGTTGTCTTGCCACCCACCCGCTATTCTTGCCTATGCAGGCTCTCCTATTTCATGACTTTTCCTTAAGGCTGTTTCCACAGGCGCAACCACGATTCTCTCTCAGGTAGAGGGAATGCCAGGGCAAAGAGGATTTCGCTCCAGGCGGGTTTATTACACCGTGCTTCGGAGACTATGTTCAGGCAAGCGGCATCAGCATCGCACAGAACCGACTCTGATTTCCCAAAGAATGCTGTGCTTTCCCTGAGGGGATGCCCGGGGAAAAAGCCTTTCGCTCTATGTGGGATTCTCCCACCGGCTGCCAATACTAGGCTAAGGCGAGAAGCAATAGCAGTCCACAGAACCGACTCTTTTTTCCCAGCGACTGCTATGCTTTCCCAGAGGATTTCAGCTTGGCCCGATCCTTGCTGCTTCGTCAGCAAGGCTTTCGGCATTTGCTCTGCCACCTCAGGGAAGTAGATCTGCGTGAGAGCAGGTGCGTCTTGGGCCTTGCTTTCCTGGGCTCCATGGTCGAACCCTGGGTTCACCCTGCCAGGATGAACTACGCAGACACAGCCACAACCCTGTAGCAGAGTGCGTTGCCTAGGATGACACTCCATGCCAACTGCCACCTCCTGGCGTAGTAAGGCTTGGCTTTTTGCTCTGGCGTTCAGGCAGAATTAGGGACTAGGCCAGTGCCTTGCCCATAGGAGAGGAGAGGCGACAGGATCCCTGCACAGCGCCCGTGCACTTGGATGGGGATCTGTGGGGAACTGTCCCCACTTCTACCCGACACACCCCCTGCCAACCACAAAGCTGCCATATCTTGGAGGAAGATGACATCTGACTGCCCTTTCTTCCAGGGAGCTGTATCTGCGAGTTCCGGGTATGGTGCCTGGTGACAAACCCACGTCTGCCCCAGGGACAGGTGTCCTTGGAGATGCTGTCCCCTTTGGGCAAGAGGCACAGAACAGGCCTGCCTTCTGCCCACACTCCTTCCTCAGAGTGGAGTATGCGCGCCTGCCCTAGCCGTCCCCTCGTGTCTTCCTTAAGCCAGGCTTCCGTCTCTACTCACACGGAGTGGGTGACGATTGTCTTGCCACCATCCCGCTGTTCTTGCCAGGTCAGGCTCTCCGGCTCTGGGACTGTTTCCCGACAACAAGGCCAACGGCTCCTTCTCTTCTCCCGAGGAGGCGTTCTGCTCCTTTCCCATACTTGCTCCGGGGAGCACGGTGACAGCCGTGTCCCTATTCTTAAGGCCCTTTCCAGATGTGCATCCACGCTTCTCTCTCAGCTAGTGCGGATGCTAGGGTCAAGAGAATTTCGCTCCATGCTGGTTTCTTCAACCGTGCTGCGGAGACTAGCTCAGGCAAGCAGCAGCATCCCACAAACCTGATTCAGATTTCTCAACGAATGCTGTGCTTTCCCAGAGGAGAAGCCTGGGCAAAGAGGCTTTCGCTGTATGGTGGTTTCTCCCACCTTGAGACGTGGCCTAGGAAAGCAAGAGCAGCAGCCCGCAGAACCGACTCTGATTTCTAAGCAAACGGAGAGGGTGACACTTGTCTTGCCACCCGCCCGCTATTCTTGACAATGCAGGCTCTCCTGTGCATGACCCTTTCCAGACAGCAAGGCCGAGGACACCTTCTCTTCTCCTGGAGCGGCGTGCTACGCCTGGCCCGGACATGATCTCAGGGAGTGAAGTGACAGACGTTTCCCTTTCCTTAAGTCTGTTTCCACAGGTGCAACCACGCTTCTCTCTCAGGAGAAGGGATGCATGGGCAAAGAGGATTTCCCTCCTTGCGGGTTTATTACACCGTGCTTCGGAGACTATGTTCAGGCAAGCGGCATCAAAATCGCACAGAACCGAATCTGATTTTCCAAAGAATGCAGTGCTTTCTAGAGGGGATGCCCAGGCAAAGAGGATTTGGCTCTATGCGGGATTCTCCCACCGTGCGGCCAATACTAGGCTAAGGAAAGCAGCAACAGCAGTCCACAGAACCGCCGCTTTTTTCCTAGCGACTGCTATGCTTTCGCAGAGGTTTTCAGCATGGCCTGATATGCACTTCCCTGCTGCTTCCTCAGCAAGGATTTGGGCGTTCGCTCTGTCGCTCAGGGAATTAGATCTGCGGGAGAGCTGGTGCCTTTTGGTCCTTGCTTTCCCGGGTCCATGCTCGCACCCTGGGATCACACTGCCAGGCTGAACTACGCAGACACAGCCACAAACCTGCAGCAGCTTCGTGGCCTACGATGACACTCCATGCCTCCCAACATCTCCTGGCGTAAGAAGGCTTGGCTTTTTACTCTGGCGTTCAGGCGGACTCAGGGACTAGGCCAGTGTCTTCCCCATGGAGAGGAGAGGCGGCAGGATCCCTGCACAGCGCCCGTGCACTGGGATGGGGAGCTGTGGGTGCCTGTCCCCACTTCTTCCCCGACACACCCCCTGCCACCTCCAACGCTGCCAAATCTTGGAGGAAGATGGCATCTGACTGCCCTTTCTTCCAGGGAGCTGTTTCTGCGAGTTCCGGGTATGGAGCCTGGTCGCAAGACCACTTCTGCCCTAGGGACAGATGGCCGAGGAGATGCTGTCCCCTTGGGACAAGAGGCACAGAACAGGCCTGCCTTCTGACTAGACTCCTTCCTCAGAAGAGAGTATGCGCGCCTGCCCTAGCCGCCCCTCGTGTCTTCCTAAAGTCAGGGTTCCGTCCCTACGCACAGGAAACGTCTGAGGCTTGCCATGCCCCCGTACCGCTGTTCTCGCCAGGGCAAGCTCTCCCTATTTGCAACTGTTTCCCGACAACATGGACAACGGCTCCTTCTCTTCTCCCGGGGAGGCATTCTGCTCCTACCCCAGACTTGCTCTTGGGGAGCACGGTGACAGCCGTGTGCCTATCCTTAAGGCCCTTTCCAGATGATCATCCACGCTTCTCTCTCAGGCAGTGGGGATGCTAGGGCCAAGAGAATTTCGCTCCATGCGGGATCTTCCACCGTGCTGCGGAGACTAGCTCAGGCAAGCAGCAGCAGCATCCCACATACCCGATTCAGATTTCCCAATGAATGCTGTGCTTTCCCATAGTAGAAGCCTGGGACAAAGAGGCTTTCTCTGTACGCTGGTTTCTCCAACCTTCCGACTTGGCCTGAGCAAGCAGGAGCAGCAGCCCACATAACCGACTCTGATTTCTAAGGAAACGGAGCAGGTGACACTTGTCTTACCACCCGCCCGCTATTCTTGCCTATGCAGGCTCTCCTGTTTCATGACTTTTCCTTAAGGCTGTTTCCACAGGCGCAACCACGCTTGTCTCTCAGGTAGAGGGGATGCCCAGGCAAAGAGGCTTTCTCTCTATGCGGGATTCTCCCACCGTGCTGCCAATACTAGGCTAAGGCAATCAGCAACAGCAGCCTACAGAACCGACTCTTTTATCGTAGTGACTGCTGTGCTTTCGCAGAGGTTTTCAGCTTGACCTGAACCACACTTCGCTGCTTCTTTCTCAGCAAGGATTTGGGCGTTTGCTCTGCCACATCAGGGAAGTAGATCTTCAGAAGAACTGGTGCTTCTTGGGCCTTGCTTTCCCAGGCTCCATGGTCGCACCCTGGGATCACCCAACCAGACCGAAATATGGAGACACAGCCACAAACCTGCAGCAGCGTTACTGGCCTAGGGTGACACTCCATACCAACTGAAATCTCCTGGCATAGGAAGGCTTGGCTTTTTGCTCTGGCATTCAGGCGGACTCGGGGACTAGGCCAGTGCCTTCCCCATAGGAGAGGAGAGGCGACAAGATCCCTGCACAGTGACAGTGCACTGGGATGGGGAACTGTGGGGGACTGTCCCCACTTCTTCCCTGACACACCACCTGACACTCCCACGCTGCCACATCTTGGAGGATGATGGCATCTGACTGCCCTTTCTTCCAGGGATCTGTATCTGCGAGTTCCGGGTATGGCCCCTGGTGGCAATCCCACGTCTTCTTTAGGGACAGGTGGCCTTGGAGATGCTGTCCCCTTGGGACAAGAGGCACAGAACAGGCCTGCCTTCTGCCCAGACTCCTTCCTCCAAATGGAGTGTGTGCGCCTGCCCTAGCCATCCCCTCATGTCTTCCTAAAGCCAGGTTTCCGTCCCAATGCACAGGAAGCTGGTGACTCTTGTCTTGCCATCGTCCCGCTTTTCCCGCCAGGGCAGGCTCTCCTTTTTGCGACCGTTTCCCGAGAACAAGGCCAACGGCTCCTTCTTTTCTCACGGGGAGGCGTTCTGCTCCTTCCGCAGACTTGCTCTTTGGAGCACTGTGACAGCCGTGTCCCTATCCTTAAGGCCCTTTCTTGATGTGTATCCACGCTTCTCTCTCAGGCATAGGGGATGCTAGGGCCAAGAGAATTTCGCTCCATGCGGGTTTCTTCCAACGTGCTGCAGAGACCAGCTCAGACAAGCAGCAGCAGCATCCCACTAACCCGAATCAGACTTCCTAATGAATGCTCTGCTTTACCAGAGGAGAAGCCTGTGCAAAGAGGCTTTCACTGTATGCTGCTTTCTCCCACCTTGAAACTTGGCTTAGGCAAGCACGAGCAGCAGCCCGCAGAACCGACTCTGATTTCTAAGCAATCGGAGAGGGTGACACTTGTCTTGCCACCCGCCCGCTATTATTGCCTATGCAGGCTCTCCTGTTTCATGATTTTTCCGTAAGGCTGTTTCCACAGGCGCAACCACGCTTCTCTCTCAGGCAGAGGGGATCCCCAGACAAAGAGGATTATGCTCCATGCGGGTTTATTACACCGTGCTTCGGAGACTATGTTCAGGCTAGCGTCATCAGCATCGCACAGAACTGACTCTGATTTCCCAAAGAGTGCTGTGCTTTCCCTGGGGGGATGCCCGGGGAAAAAGTCTTTCGCTCTTTTGGTTTCTCCCACCATACTGCCAATACTAGGCTAAGGCAAACAGCAACAGCAGCCCATAGAACCGACCCTTTTTTTCTCAGCGATGCTATGCTTTCCCAGAATTTTTCAGCTTGGCCCGATCCGGACTTCGCTGCTGCTTCTTCCTCAAGGCTTTGGGCGTTTGCACTGTCGCGTCAGGGAAGTAGATGTGCGGGAGAGCTGGTGCCTCTTGGGCCTTGCTTTCCCGGGCTCCATGGTCGCATCCTGGGTTCACACTGCCAGGCTGAACTACGCAGACACAGCCACCACTCTGCAGCAGCGTGCATGGCCTAGGATTACACTCCATGCCAACTGCCATCTCCTGGCGTAGGAAGGCTTGGCTTTTTGCTCTGGTGTTCAGGAGACTCGGGGACTAGGCCAGTGCCTTCCCCTTAAGAAAGGAGAGGCGAAAGGATCCCTGCACAGCGCCCGTGCACTGCGATGGGGAGCTGTGGGGGACTCTCCCCACTTCTTCCCCGACACACCCCCTGCTAACCCCAATGCTGCCACATTTGGTGGAAAATGGCATCTGACTGTCCTTTCTTCCAGGGAGCTGTATCTGCGAGTTCCGGAAATGGCGCCTGGTGACAAGCCCACGTCTGCCCTCGGGACAGGTGACCTTGGAGATGCTGTCCCCTTGGGACAAGAGGCACACAACAGGCCTGCCTTCTGCCCAGACTCCTTCCTCAGAGTGGAGTATGCGCGCAGCCCTAGCCGCCTCTTTGTGTCTTCCTTAAGCCAGGCTTCTGTCTCTACGCACAGGGAGCGGGAGACGCATGCTAGCCACAGTCCCGCAGTTCTCGCCAGGGCAGCCTTTCCTGAATTGTGACTGTTTCCCGACAACAATGCCAAGAGCTCCTTCTCCTTTCCCGTGGAGGCATTCTGCTCTTCCCCAGACTTGCTCTTGGGGAGCACGGTGACAGCCGTGTCCCTATCCCTAAGGCCCTTTCCAGATGTGCATCCACGCTTCTCTCTCAGGCAGTGGAGATGCTACGGCCAAGAGAATTTCGATCCATGCGGGTTTCTTCCAACGTGCTGAGGAGACTGGCTCAGGCAAGCAGCAGCAGCATCCCACAAACCCGATTCAGATTTCGAAACGAATGCTGTGCTTTCCAAGAGGAGAAGCCTTGTCTTCTCCTGTATGGTGGTTTCTCCCAACTAGAGACTTGGCCTAGGCAAGCATGAGGAGCAGTCCGCAGAAGCGAATCTGATTTCTCAGTAAATGGAGAGGGTGACACATGTCGTGCCAGCTGCCCGCTGTTCTTGCCATGGCAGGCTCTCCTGTTTCCCAAGGGCCCCTTTTCTTCTCCTAGACGGCGTGCTACGCCTGGCCCAGCAATGCTACCATGGTGCATCCATAACAGACGTTTTCCTTTCCTTTAGGCTGTTTCCACAGGTGCAACCACTCTTCTCTCTCAGCCAGAGAGGATGCCCAGGCAAAGGGGATTACTCTCCATGCGGGTTTATTACACTGTGCTTTGGAAACTATGTTCAGGCAAGCGGCATCAGCATCACACAGAACCGACTCTGATTTCCCAAAGAATGCTGTGATTAACCTGAGGGGATGCCCGGGGAAAAAGGCTTTCGCTCTATGTGGTTTTCTCCCACCGTGCTGCCAATACTAGACTAAGGCAAGCAGAAACAGCAGCCCACAAACCCGATTCAGATTTCCCAACGAATGCTGTGCTTTCCCAGAGGAGAAGCCTGGGCAAAGAGACTTTCGCTGTATGGTGGTTTCTCCCAAATTGAGACTTGGCCTAGGCAAGCACGATAATCATCCCGCAGAAACGACTCTGATTTCTAAGCAAACGTAGAGGGTGAAACTTGTCTGGCCACCCGCCCGCTACTCTTGCCTATGCAGGCTCTCCTGTTTCATGACTTTTCCTTAAGGCTATTCCACAGGGACAACCACGCTTCTGTCAGGTAGATGGGATGCCGGGCAAAGAGGATTTCGCTCCATAAGGGTATATTACACCGTGCTTCGGAGACTATGTCAGGCAAGCGGCATCAGCATCGCACAGAACTGACTCTAATTTCCCAAAGAATGCTGTGCTTTCCTAGAGGGGATGCCCTGGCAGAGTCTTGCGTTCTATGCGGGATTCTCCCACCGTGCTGCTAATACCAAGCTAAGGCAAGCAGCCACAGCAGCGCACAGAACCGACTCTTTTTTCCCAGTACGGCTATGCGTTCCCAGAGGTTTTCAGCTTGACCCGAACCGTACTTCTCTGCTCCTTCTTCAGCAAGAATTTGGGCGTTTGCTCTGTCGCGTCAGGGAATTAGATCTCCAGGAGAGCTGGTGCCTCTTGGGCCTTGCTTTCAGGGCACCATGGTCTCACCCTCGGTTCACCCAGCCAGGCCGAACAACGCAGACACAGCCACCACCCTGCAGCAGCGTGCGTGGCCTAGGATGACAGCCCATGCCAACTGCCATCCCCTGGCGTAGTAAGGCGTGCCTTTTTGCTCTGGCGTTCAGGCGGACTCAGGGACTAGGCCAGTGCCTTCCCATTGGAGAGGAGAGGCAAGAGGATCCCTGTAGAGCGCCCGTGCACTGGGAAGTGGAGCTGTGGGGGGCTGTACCCACTTCTTCCCCGTCAAACCCCCTGCCACCCCCAACGCCGCCACATATTGGAGGAAGATGTCATCTGACTGCCCTTTCTTCCAGGGAGCTGTATCTGCGAGTTCTTGGTATGGCGCCTGGTGGCAAGCCCACGTCTGCCCTAGGGACAAGTGTCCTTGGAGATGCTGTCCCCTTGGGACAAGATGCACAGAACAGGCCTGCCTTCTGCAAGACTCCTTCCTCAGACTGGAGTATGTGCGCCAGCCCTAGCCGACCCCTCGTGTCTTCCTAAAGCAGGGCTTCCTTCTCTACACACAGGGAGCGGGTGACGCTTGTCTTGCCACCGTCCCGCTATTCTCGCCAGGGCAGACTCTCCTGCTTTGCGACTGTTTCCCGACAACAAGTCCAACGGCTCTTTCTCTTCTCCTGCGGAGGCGTTCTGCTACTTCCCCAGACTTGCTCTTGGGGAGCACGGTGACAGCAGTGTCCCTATCCTTAAGGCCCTTACGAGAGGTGCATCCACGCTTCTCTCTCAGGCAGTGGGGATGCTAGGGCCAAGAGAATTTCGCTCCATGCGGGTTTCTTCCACCGTGTTACGGAGACTAGCTCAGGCAAGCAGCAGCAGCAGCCCACAAACCCGATTCAGTTTTCCCAACGAATGCTGTGCTTTCCCAGAGGAGAAGCCTGGGCAAAGAGTCTTTCACTGTATGCTGGTTTCTCCCATCTTGAGCTTTGGCCTAGGAAAGCACGAGCAGCATCCCTCAGAACCGACTCTGATTTCTAAGCAAACGGAGAGCGTGACACTTGTCTTGCCACCCGCCTGCTATTCTTGCCTATGCTGGCTCTCTTGTTTCCTGACTTTTCTTTATTGCTGTTTCCACAGGCGCAACCACGCTTCTCCCTCAGATAGAGGGGAAGCCCGGGCAATGTGGATTTCGCCCCATGCGGGTTTATTACACCGTGTTTCGGAGACTATATTCAGGCAAGCGGCTTCAGCATCGCACTGAACCGACTCTGATTTCCCAAAGAATGCTGTGCTTTCCCTAGGAGGATTCCCTGGGAAAAAGGCTTTTGCTCTATGCGGGTTTCTCCCACCGTGCTGCCAATACTTGGCTAGGGAAAGCAGCAACAGTAGCCCACAGAACCGACTCATTTTTCCCAGCGACTGCTATGCTTTCCCAGAGTTTTTCAGCTTGGCCCGATCCTCAATTCGCAGCTGCTTCTTTAGCTACGATTTGGGCGTTTGCTCTGTCGCGGCAGGGAAGTAGATCTGCGGGAGTGCTGGTGCCTCTTGGGCCTTTCTTTCCTGGGCTGCATGGTCGCACCCTGGGATCACCCAGCCAAACCGAACTACGCAGACACAGCCACAACCCTGCAGTAGCGTGCGTGGCCTAGGATGACACTCCATGCCAACTGCCATCTCCTGGCGTAGGAAGGCTTGGCTTTTAGCTCTGGCGTTCAGGAGGACTCGGGGACTAGGCCAGTGACTTCCCCATAGGAGAGGAGAGGCGACAGGATCCATGCACTGAATCCGTGCACTGGGATTGGGAGCAAGGGGGACTGTCCCCACATCTCCCCCGACACACCCCTGCCGCCCCCAACGCCGCCACATCTTGGAGGAAGATGGCATCTGACTGCCCTTTCTTCCAGGGAGCTGTATCTGCGAGTTCCGAGTGTGGCGCTTTCTGGAAAACCCACGTCTGCCCTAGGGACAGGTGTCCTTGGAGATGCAGTCCCCTTGGGACAAGAGGCACAGAACAGGCCTGCCTTCTGCCCAGACTCCTTTCTCAGACTGGAATATGCGCGTCTTCCCTAGCCGTCCCCTCGTGTCTTCCTTAAGTCAGGCTTCCGTCTCTACCCACAGGGAGCGGGTGACGATTGTCTTGCCACCATCCTGCTGTTCTCGCCAGGCAGGCTCTCCTGATTTGCGACTGTTTCCCGACAACAAGGCCAACGGCTCATTCTCTTCTCCCGGGGAGTCGTTCTGCACCTTCCCCAGACTTGCTCCTGGGAGCACGGTTACAGCCGTGTCCCTATCCTTAAGGCCCTTTCTAGATGTGCATCCACGCTTCTCTCTCAGGCAGCGGGGATGCTAGGGCCAAGAGAATTTCGCTCAATGCGGGTTTCTTCCCCCGTGCTGCAGATACCAGCTCAGGGAAGCAGCAGCAGCATCCCACAAACCCGATTCAGATTTCCCAACAAATGCTGTGCTTTCTTAGAGGAGACGCCTGGGCAAAGAGGCTTTCGCTGTATGTTGGTTTCTCCCACCTTGAGACTTGGCCTATGCACGAACGAGCAGCAGCCTGCAGAACCGACTCTGATTTTTCAGCAATCGGAGAGGGTGACATTTGTTTGCCACCCGCCCGCTCTTCTTGCCATGGCAGACTCTCCTGTTTCATGACTTTTCCTTAAGCCTCTTTCCACAGGCGCAACCACGCTTCTCTCTCAGGTAGAGGGGATGCCGGGGCAAAGAGGATTTCGCTCCACGAGGGTTTATTACACCGTGCTTCGGAGACTATGTTCAGGCAAGCGGCATCAGCATCGCACAGAACCGACACTGATTTCCCAACGAATGCTGTGCTTTCCGTGAGGGGATGCAAGGGGAAAAAGGCTTTTGCTCTATGCTCGTTTCTCCCACCGTGCTGCCAATACTAGTCTAAGGCAAGCAGCAACAGCAGCCCACAGAACTGATTCTTTTTTCCCAGTGACAGCTATGCTTTCCAAGAGGTTTTCAGCTTGGCCCGATCCGCACTTCGCTGTTGCTTCTTCAGCAAGGCTTTGGACGTTTGCTCTGTCGTGTCAGAGACATAGATCTGCGGGAGAGCTGGCGCGTCGTGGGCCTTGCTTTTCCGGGCTCTATGGTCGCACCCTGGGTTCACCCTGCCAGGCTGAACTACGCAGACACAGCCACCACCCTGCGGCAGCGTGCGTGGCCTAGGATGACAGTCCATGCCAACTGCTATCTCCTGGCTTAGTAAGGCTTGGCTTATACCTCTGGCGTTCAGGCGGACTCAGGGACTCGTCAGTGCCTTCCCGTTAGGAAAGGAGAGGCGACAGGATCCCTGCACAGCACCTGTGCACTGGGATGGGGAGCTGTGGGGGACTGTCCCCACTTCTTCCTGGACACACACCCTGTCACCCCCAACGCTGCCACATCTAGGAGGAAGATGGCATATGACTGTCCTTTCTTCCAGGGAGTGGTATCTGCGAGTTCCGTGTATGGCGCCTGGTGGCAAGCCCACGTCTGCCCTAGGGACAGATGGCCTTGGAGATGCTGTCCCCTTGGGACAAGAGGCACCGAACAGGCCTGCCGTCTTCCCAGACTCTTTCCTCAGACTGGAGTATTCGCGCCTGCCCTAGCCGTCCCCTCGTGTCTTCCTTAACCAGGCTTCCATCTCTACGCAGAGAGAGCGCGTAACGATTGTCTTGCCACGGTCCCGCTGTTCTCTCCAGGGCAGGCTCTCCTGCTTTGCGACTGTTTCCCGACAACAAAGCCAACGCACCTTCTCTTCTCCTAGGGAGGCGTTCTGCTCCTTTCTCAGATTTGCTCTTGGGGTGCACGGTGACAGTCGTGTCCCTATCCTTAAGGCCCTTTCCAGATGTGCATCCATGCTTCTCTCTCAGGCAGTGGGGATGCTAGGGCCAAGAGAATTTTGTTTCATGCGGGTTTCTTCCACCGTGCTGCGGAGACTAGCTCAGGCAAGCAGCAGCAGCATCCCACAAACCCGATTCAGATTTCCCAACGAATGCTGTGCTTTCCCAGAGTCGAAGCCTGGGCAAAGAGGTTTTCGCTGTATGGTGCTTTCTCCCACCTTGAGACTTGGCCTAGGCAAGCAGGAGCAGCAGCCTGCAGAACCGACTCTGATTTCTAAGCAAACGGAGAGGGTGAAACTTGTCTTGCCACGTACCCATTATTCTTGTCTATGCAGGCTCTCCTGTTTCATGACTTTTCCTTAAGGCTGTTTCCACAGGCGCAACCACGCTTCTCTCTCAGGTAGAGGGGTTTGTTAGGGTCCGTCATCAAAGGAACGAGACTGATACAAAGCGAAGGTCAAGCAAAACTTTATTTTGCGCCAAGCATCAGGAATCAAACGACCGGTCAGAGCTACCTCTTATGAAAAGGCGGTGACGATGATCCCAACAAGGTCACTTCTAAGAAGGCCACTCTGGACGAGGCCACTCTAGATGACGCTGATGCTCCTCAGATGAGGCCGCTCCATGATTGGAGCTGCTCCCAAGAAGAGGCCACTCCCAAGACAAGGCAACTGCTCAATAAAGTTGCTCCCCGGACAAGGCCGCTCCCAAGAAGAGGCTGTTCTGGACAAGACCACTTCCTGGATGAGGCCACTCCCAATGATGAAGAAGCAACAATGACAAGGAGGACAACCCGGATGACACAGATCTGCTCCCCACGATGCTACTCTGACCAGGCTTCCACCCGGAGGAAGCCACCACTGCGGATAAGGCCACTTGTGGCTCGGGGTGGCGAGGCATTTTGTGGCGAGGCTGCTGGTGTCTAGGGGCCGTTGGCATCTCAGGGCTGATTGCGCCTCGAGACCGCTGGCATCTAGGGGCTGCAGGTGTCAGGACCGCCGACTGCTGGCATCCAGGGGCTGTAGGCATCAGGACCGCTGGACCACTGGGCTCTCGGCAGCTCGCCGGGCTGCTGAAGGCAGGGCCGCTGTAGGCTACAGGCTGCTGGCGGCGGCTCGGGGCCGCCGGAGGATGGAGTCTGCAGGCGGCGGCTCGGGGCCGCCGGAAGCTGGACCGCCGGAGGCGGGGGCACCCGCGGCTCGAATCTACAGACGCGGCTCGGGGCTGCTGCAGACTGTAGGCGGCGGCTCGGCGCCGCGGGAGGCTGGAGACTGCAAATGCGGTTGTAGCTCTTACAAGAGCTGTTACAGCTCTTCTATTCACCGTTGACTCCCCTGCTCTCCGCTGACTTCCACCGCTCTCCGCACCGCTTCACCGCTCTCCACCGACTCCACTGCTCTCCTGAAGCAGCCCCTGACAGCATGGCAAAGCAACCTTTATGAGGGTGGCTGACCCCGCCCCCACACAGGCGGCCAAATGAATTCCAATTTCCCAAGTGGCATATACATACGCCTCACTGATTGGATGTCTCCACTCAGTCTGCCCCACCCTTACATTCAGGGACCACAAGCAAGTTCCTCTGGGAGGGGCAGACCCTTACACGGATGCCTGGGCAAAGAGGATTTTGCTCCATGTGGATTAATTGCACCGTGCTACGGAGACTATGTTCTGGCAAGCGGCATCAGCATCGCACGGAACCGACTCTGATTTCCCAAAGATTGCTGTGTTTCCTAGAGGGGATGCACAGGCAACGAGGCTTTCGCTCTATACGGGATTCTCCCACCATGCTACCAATAATAGGCTAAAGCAAGCAACAACAGCAGCCCACGGAACCGACTCTTTTTTCCTAGCGATTGCTATGCTTTCGCAGAGGTTTTCATCTTGGCCTGAACTGCACTTCGCTGCTGCTTCTTCAGCAAGGCTTTGGGAGTTTGCTCTGTCGCTACAGGGAAGCAGATCAGCGGGAGAGCTTGTAACTCTTGGGCCTTGCTTTCCCGGGCTCCATGGTCGCACCCTGTGTTCACCCTGCCAGGCTAAACTTCACAGACACAGCCACAACCCTGCAGCAACGTGCGTGGACTAGGAAGACACTCCATGCCAACTGCCATCTCCTGGCGTAATAAGGCTTGGCTTTCGGCTCTAGCGTTCAGGCAGACTCGGGGACTAGGCCAGTACCTTCCCCATCGGAGAAGAGAGGTGACAGGATCCCTGCACAGCGCCCGTGCACTGGGCAGGGGAACTGTGGGGGACTGTCCCCACTTCTTCCGCAACACACCCCCTGCCACCCCAAACGCTGACACTTCTTGGAAAAAGAAGGCGTCTGACTGCCCTTACTTCCAGGGAGCTGTATCTGCGAGTTCCGGTTATGGAGCCTGGTGGCAAGCCCACGTCTGCCCTAGGGACAGGTGGCCTAGGAGATGCTGTCCCCTTGGGACAAGAGGCCACAGAATAGGCCTGTCATCTGCCCAGACTCCTTCTTCAGAGTGGTGTATGCGTGCCTGCCCTAGCTGTCTCCTCGTGTCCTCCAAATCCAGGCTTCCATCCCTACGCACAAGAAGCGGGTGAGGCTTGCCTTGCCACCGTCCCGCTGTTCTCGCCAGGGCAGGCTTTCCTGTTTTGCGACTGTTTTCCAACAACAAGGCCAACGGCTCCTTCTCTTATCCCGGGGAGGCGTTTTGTTCCTTCCCCAGACTTGCTCCTGGGAGCACGGTGACAGCCGTGTCCCTATCCTTAAAGCCCTTTACATATGTGCATCCATGCTTCTCTCTCAGGCAGTGGGGATGCTAGGGTCAAGAGAATTTCGCTACATGCTGGTTTCTTCCACCGTGCTGCGGAGACAAGCTAAGGCAAGCAACAGCAGCATCCCACAAACCCGATTCAGATTTCCCAACGAATGCTGTGCTTTCCCAGAGGAGAAGCCTGGCAAAGAGGCTTTCGCTGTATGCTGGTTTCTCCCACTTTGAGACTTGGCCTAGGCAAGCAGAAGCAGGAGCCCGCAGAACCGACTCTGATTTCTAAGCAGACGGAGAAGGTGACACTTGTCTTGCCACCTGCCCGCTATTCTTGCAAATGCAAGCTGTCCTGTTGCATGACCCTTTCCAGACAGCAAGGTCAAGGGCCCCTTCTCTTTTCCTGGAGCGGACTGCTACGCCTGGCGCAGACATGCTCTCAGGGAGCCCAGTGACAGACGTTTCCCTTTCCTTTAGGCTCTTTCCGCAGGTTCAATCACGCTTCTCTTTGAGGCAGAGGGGATGCCCGGGCAAAGAGGATTTCGCTCCATGCGGGTTTATTACACTGTGCTTCGGAAACTATGTTCAGGCAAGCGACATCAGCATCTCACAGAACCGAATCAGATTTCCCAAAAATGCTGTGCTTTCATAGAAGGGATGTCCAGGCAAAGAGGCTTTCACTCTATATTGGATTCTTCCACTGTCCTGCCAATACTAGGCTAAGGCATGCAACAACAGCAGCCCACAGAACCGACTCTGTTTTCCTAGTGACTGCTATGCTTCTGCCGAGATTTTCAGCTTGGCCTGAACCGCACTTCGCAGTTGCTTCCTAGCAAGGTTTTCGGCGTTCTCACTCTCGCGTCAGGGAAGTAGATCTGCGGGAGAGCTGGTGCCTCTTGGGCCTTGCGTTCCCCGGGTCCATGGTCGAACCCTGGGATCACCCTGCCAGGCTGAACTACGCTGACACAGCCACAACCCTGCAGCAGCGTGCGTGGCCTAGGATGACACTCCATGCCAACTACCCTCTCCTGGCATAGTAAGGCTTGGTTTTTCCTATGCCCTTCAGGCGGACTCGGGGACTAGGCCAGTGCCTTCCCCATAGGAGAGGAGAGGCGACAGTATCCCTGCACAGCGCCCGTGCACTGCGATGGGGAGCTGTGGAGGACTGTCCCCACTTCTTCACCGATACACCTCCTGCCACCCCTAACGCTGCCACATCTGGAGGAGGATGGCATCTGAAAGTCCTTTCTTCCAGGGAGCTATATCTGCGAGTTCAGGGTATGGCGCCTGGTGGCAGGCCCACGTTTGCCCTCGGGACAGGTGGCCTTGGAGATGCTGTCCCCTTGGGACAAGAGGCACAGAACAGGCCTGCCGTCTGCCGAGATTCCTTCCTCAGAGTGGAGTATCGTGCCACCCCTAGCCGTTCCCTCGTGTCTTCCTAAAGCCAGGCTTCCATCCCTTAGCTCAGGAAGCGGGTGAGGCTTGTCTTTCCACTGTCCCGCTGTTCACGCCAGGGTAGGCTCTCCAGCTTTGCGACTGTTTCCCGACAACAAGTCCATCGGCTCCACTTCACCCGGGGAGGCGTTCTGCTCCTTCACCACACTTGCTCTTGGGGAGCACGGTGACAGCCATGTCCCTTTCCTTAAGGCCCTTTCCAGATGTGCATCCACGCTTCTCTTTCAGGCACTGGGGATGCTAGGGCCAAGAGAATTTCAGTCCATGTGGATTTCTTGCAATGTGCTGGGGAGACTAGCTCAGGCAAGCAGCAGCAGCATCCCACACACCCGATTCAGATTTCCAAACCAATGCTGTGCTTTCCCATAGTAGAGCCTGGGACAAAGAAGCTTTTGATGTATGCTGGTTTCTCCCACCTTCAGACTTGCCCTAGGCAAGCAGGAGCAGCAGCCCGCAGAACCGACTCTGATTTCTAAGCAAACGGAAAGGGTGACACTTGTCTTGCCACCAGACCGCTATTCTTGCCAAAGCAGGATCTCCTGTTGCATGACCCTTTCTAGACAACAAGGCCAAGGGCCCCTTCTCTTCCCCTGGAGCGGCGTGCTATGCCTGGCACAGACATGCTCTCAGCGAGCGCAGTGACAGAGGTTTCCCTTTCCTTAAGGCTGTTTACACAGGCGCAACCACGCTTCTCTCTCAGGCAGAGGGGATCCCGGGGAAAGAGGATGACGCTCCATTCGGGTTTATTACACCGTGCTTCGGAGACTATGTTCTGGCAAGCGGCATCAGCATCACACAGAACCGACTCTGATTTCCCAAAGAAAAGCTTTCCTAAACTTTTCCCAAAGCTGTGCTTTCCTAGAGTGATGCCCAGGCAAAGAGGCCTTCGCTCTATGTGGGATTCTCCCACCATGCTGCCAATACTAGGCTAAGGCAAGCAGCAACAGCAGCCCATAGAACCCACTCTTTTTTCCTAGCGATTGCTATGCTTTTGCATAGGTTTTCCGCTTGGCCTGAAACGCACGTCGCTGCTTCTTCCTCAGCAAGGCTTTGGGCGTTTTCTCTGTCGCGTCAGGGAAGTAGATCTGTGGGAGAGCTGGTTCCTCTTGGGCCTTGCATTCCAGGGCTCCATGGTCGCACCCTGGGTTCACCCTGCCAGGCCAAACTACGCAGACACATCCACAACCCTGCAGCAGCGTGCGTGGCCTAGGATGACAGTCGATGCCAACTGCCATTTTCTGGCGGTGTAATGCTTGGCTTTTTGCTCTGGCATTCATATGGACTCGGGGACTAGGCCAGTGCCTTCCCCATAGGAAAGGAGACGATACAGGATCACTGCACAGTGCCCGTGCACTGCGATGGGGAGCTGTGGGGACTGTCCCCTCTTCTTTCCCGACACACCCCCTGCCCCCCCTAACGCTGCCAGGTCTTGGAAAACGATGGCATCTGACTGCCCTTTCTTCCAGAGAGCTGTATCTGCGTGTTCTGGGTATGGCGCCTGGTGGCAGGCCCAAGTCTGCCCTACAGATATGTGGCCTTGGTGATGCTGTCCCCTTGGGACAAGAGGCACAGAACAGGCCTGCCTTCTGCCAGACTCCTTCCTCAGAGTGGAGTATGCACGCCTGCCCTAGCCGTCCCCTCGTGTCTTCCCAAAGCCAGGCTTCCGTCCCTACGGACAGGAAGCGGGTGACGCTTGTCTTTCAAACGTCCTGCTGTTCTCACCAGGGCAGGCTCTCCTGCATTGCAACCGTTTCCCGACAACAAGGCCAAAGGCTCCTTCTCTTCTCCCGGGGAGGAGTTCTGCTCCTTCCCCAGACTTGCTCCTGGGAGCACGGTGACAGCCGTGTCCCTATCCTTAAGGCCCTTTCTAGTTGTGCATCCACGCTTCTCTCTCAGGCAGTGGGGATGCTAGGGTCAAGAGAATTTTGCTCCATGCTGGTTTCTTCCACTGTGCTTCGGAGACAAGCTCAGGCAAGCAGCAGCAGCATCCCACAAACCCGATTCAGATTTCCCAACGAATGCTGTGTTTTCCCAGAGGAGAAGCCTGGGCAAAGAGGCTTTCGCTGTATGCTGGTTTCTCCCACTTTGAGACTTGGCCTAGGCAAGATGGAGCAGCAGTCCGCAGAACCGACTCTGATTTCTAAGCAAACGGAGAGGGTGACACTTGTCTTGCCACCCGCCCGCTATTCTTGCCAATGCAGGCTCTCCTGTTGTATGACCCTTTCCAGACAACAAGGCCAAGGGCCCCTTCTCTTTTCCTGGATCCTCATGCTACGCCTGACCCAGACATGCTCTCTAGAAGCGCAGTGACAGAGGTTTCCCTTTCCTTAAAACTGTTTCCACAGGCGCAACCGCGCTTCTCTCTCAGGCAGAGGGGATGCCCGGTCAAAGAGTATTTCGCTCCATGCGGGTTAATTACACAGTGTTTCGTAGACTATGTTCAGGCAAGCGGCATCAGCATCGCAAAGAACCGACTCTGATTTCCCAAACAATGCTGTGCTTTCCTAGAGCGATGCCCAGGCAAAGAGGCTTTCGCTCCATGCGGGATTCTCCCACCGTGCTGCCAATAGTAGGCTAAGGCAAGCAGCAACAGCAGCCCACAGAACCGACTCTTTTTTCCCAGCGATTGCTATGCTTTCGCATAGGTTTTCAGTTGGCGTGAACCGCACTTTGCTGCTGCTTCCTCAGCAAGGCTTTGGGCCTTTGCTCTGTCGCTTCAGGGAAGTAGATCTGCGGGAGAGCTGGTGCCTCTTGGGCCTTGCTTTACCGGGCCCCATGGTCGCACCCTGGGTTCACCCTGCCAGGCCGAACTACGCAGACACAGCCACAACACTGCAGCAGCTTGTGTGGCCTAGGATGACACTCCATGCCAACTGCCATCTCCTGGCGTAGTAAGGCTTGGCTTTTTGCTCTGGCGTTCAGGCCGACTCGTGGACTAGGCCACTGCCTTCCCATTAGGAAAGTAGAGGCGACAGGATCCATGCACTGGGCCCGTGAACTGGGATGGTGAGCTGTGGAGTACTGTCCCCACTTCTTCCCTGACACACGCCCTGCTACCCCAAATGCTGCCACACTTGGAGGAAGATGGCATCTGACTGCCCTTTCTTCCAGGGAGCTGTATCTGCGAGTTCCGGGTATGGCGCCTGGTTTCAGGCCCATGTCTGCCCTAGGGACAGGTGGTCTAGGAGAATCTGTCCACTTGAGACAAGAGGCACAGAACAGGCCTGCCATTTGCCCAGACTCCTTCCACAGAGTGGAGTATGCGCGCTAGCCCTTGCCGTCCCCTCCTGTCTTCCTAAAGTGAGGCTTCCGTCCCTATGCACAGGAAGCAGTGACGCATGTCTTTCCACCATCCCGCTGTTCTCGCCAGAGCAGGCTCTCCTGCTTTTCGACTGTTGCCCGACAACAAGGCAAACGGCTCCTCTTCTCCCGGGGAGGCGTTATGCTCCTTCCCCAGACTTGCTCCTGGTAGCACGGTGACAGCCGTGTCCCTAACCTTATGCCCTATCCGATGTGCATCCACGCTTCGCTCTCAGGCATTGGGGATGCTATGTCCAAGAGAATTTCGCTCCATGCAGGTTTCTTCCACCGTGCTGCAGAGACTAGCACAGGCAAGCAGCAGCAGCATCCCCCAAACCTGATTCAGATTTCCCAACGAATGCTGTGCGTTCACAGAGGAGAAGCATGGACAAAGAGGGATTCGCTGTATGCTGGGTTCTCCCACCTTGAGACTTGGCCTAGCCAAGCACGAGCAGCCGCCCGCGGAACCGACTCTGATTTCTAAACAAACGGAGAGGGTGACACTTGTCTTGCCACCTGCCCGCAATTCTTGCCTATGCAGGCTCTCCTGTTTCATGACTTTTCCTTAAGGCTGTTGCCACAGGCGCAACCATGCTTCTCTCTCAGGTAGAGGGGATGCCCGGGCAAAGAGGATTTTGCTTCATGCGGGTTTATTCCACCGTCCGTCGGAGACTATGTTCTGGCAAGCGGTATCAGCATCGCAAAGAACCGACTCTGATTTCCCAAAAATAGCTGTGCTTTACTTGAGGGGATGTCCGGGCAAAAAGGCTTTCGCTCTAGGCGGGTTTCTCCCACCGTGCTGCCAATACTAGGCTAATGCGAACAGCAACAGCAGCCCACAGAACCGACTCTTTTTTTCCCAGCGACTGCTATGCTTTCGCAGAGGTTTTCAGCTTGGCCTGAACCGCACTTCGCTGCTGCTTCCTCAGCAAGGCTTTGGGCGTTTTCTCTGACGCGTCAGGGAAGTAGATCTGCAGGAGAGCTGGTGCCTCTTGGGCCTTGCTTTCCCGGGCTCCATGGTCGCATCCTGGGTTCAACCTGCTGGGCTGAACTACGCAGACACAGCCACAAGCCTGCAGCAGCGTGCGTGGCGTAGGATGACAGTCCATGCCAACTGCCATATCCTGGCCTAGTAAGGCTTGGCTTAAGATCTGGCGGTCAGGCGGACTCGGGGACTAGGCCAATTCATTCCCCATAGGAGAGAAGATGCGACAGGATCCCTGCAAAGCGCCCGTGCACTGGGTTGGGGAGCTGTGGGGGGCTGTCCCCATTCCTCCCCGACACACCCCCTGCCACCCCCACGCTGACACATCTTGGAGGAAGATGGCATCTGACTGTCCTTTCTTCCAGGGAGCTGTATCTGCGAGTTCGGGGCATGGCGCCTGGTGGCAGGCCCACGTCTGCCCTAGGGACAGTTGTCCTTGGCGATGATGTCCCCTTGGGACAAGAGGACAGAACAAGCCTGCCTTCTGCCCAGACTCCTTCCTCAGATTGGAGTATGCGGGCCAGCCCTAGCCGTCCCCTCGTGTCTTCCTTAAGCCAGGCTTCTGTCTCTATGCACAGGGAGAGGGTGACGATTGTCTTGCCACCGTCCCGGTTTCTCGCCAGGGCAGGCTCTCCTGCTTTGCGACTGTTTCCCGATAACTAGGCCAATGGCTCCTTCTCTTCTCCATGGGAGGCGTTCTGGTCCTTCCCTAGACTTGCTCCTGGGAGTACTGTGACAGCCGAGTCCCTATCCTTTAGGCCTTTCCAGATGTGCATCCACGCTTTTCTCTCAGGCAGTGGGGATGCTAGGGCCAAGAGAATTTCGCTCCATGCCGGTTCTTCCACCCTGCTACGGAGACTAGCTCAGGCAAGAAGCAGCAGCATCCTACAAAGCGACTCAGATTTCCCAACAAAGCTCTGCTTTCCCAGAGGAGAAGTCTGGGCAAAGAGGCTTTCGCTGTATGGTGGTTTCTCCCACCTTGAGACTTGGCCTAGGCAGCACGAGCAGCAGCCCGCAGAAGTGACTCTGATTTCTCAGCAAATGGAGAGGGTGACACTTGTCGCGCCAGCTGCCCGCAGTCTTGCCATGGAAGGCTCACCTGTTTCATGACCGTTTCCAGACAGCAAGGCCAAGGGCCCCTTCTCTTCTCCCGGATCGGCGTGCTACGCCTAGCCCAGCAATGCTCCCAGGGAGCACAGTAACAGACGTTTCCCTTTCCTTAAGGCTGTTCCCACAGGCGCAAAAACGCTTCTCTCTCAGGCAGAAAGGATGCCCAGGCAACGAGGATTACTCTCCATGCGGGTTTATTACACCGTGCTTCGGAGACAATGTTCAGGCAAGCGGCATCAGCATCGAGCAAAACCGACTCTGATTTCCCTAAGAATGCTATGCTTTCCCTGAGGGTTGCCCGGGGAAAAAGGCTATCTCTCTATGCGTGTTTCTCCTACCATGCTGCCAATAGTAGGCTAAGGCAGGCAGCAACAGCAGCCCGCAGAACCGACTCTTTTTTTCCCAGCGACTGCTATGCTTACCCAGAGGTTTTCAGCTTAGCCCGATCCGCACTTCGCTGCTGCTTCTTCAGCAAGGCTTTGGGCGTTTGCTCTGTCGCGTCAGGGAAGTAGATCTGCGGGAGAGCTGGTGCTTCTTGGGCCTTGCTTTCCTGGGCTCCATGGTCGCATCCTGGGTTCACCCTGCCGGGCCGAACTACGCAGACACAGCCACCGCCCTGCAGCAGCGTGCGTGGCCTAGGATGACACTCCATGCCAACTGCCATCTCCTGGCGGAGTAAAGCTTGGCTTTTAGCTCTGGCGTTCAGGCGGACTTGGGGATTAGGCCAGTGCCTTCCCCTTAGGAAAGGAGAGGCGACAGGATCCCTGCACAGTGCCCGTGCACTAGGATGGGCAGCTGTGGGCGACTGTCCACACTTCTTCCCAGACACACCCCCTGCCAAAACCAACGCTGCCACATCTTGGAGGAAAATGGCATCTGACTGCATTTTCTTCCAAGGAGCTGTATCTACGAGTTCCTGGTATGGTGCTGTTAGGGTCCGTGATCAAAGGAACGAGACTGATACAAAGCGAAGGTCAAGCAAAGCTTTATTTCGCGCCAAGCATCATGAATCGCACTGACCGGTCAGGGCTTTCTTTTATAAAAGATGACAACTTTGACCCCGGCGAGCCTACTCCCAATGAGGTTGCTGACATCTAGGTCGTTTCTCACTGTGTCACTGCTGAGGGTCCTGGAGTGCGGGGCAGGGCCGCTGGCACCGCAGGCGTCGAGGGACCGCTGACAACTGGACCGCAGATGTCTCAGGACCGCAGGCGTCGAGGGACCGCTGACAACTGGACCACAGATGTCTCAGGACCGCAGGCGTCGAGGGACCGCTGACAACTGGACCGCAGATGTCTCAGGACCGCAGGCGTCGAGGGACCGCTGACAACTGGACCGCAGATGTCTCAGGACCGCAGGCGTCGAGGGACCGCTGACAACTGGACCGCAGATGTCTCAGGACCGCAGGTGTCGAGGGACCGCTGACAACTGGACCGCAGATGTCTCAGGACCGCAGGCGTCGAGGGACCGCTGACAACTGGACCGCAGATGTCTCCGGACCGCAGGCGTCGAGGGACCGCTGACAACTGGACCGCAGACGACTGGACTGCTGGGCCTCCGGAGGCTGCAGGCTGCAGGCGATGGCTCGGGGCCGCCGCCGGAGGCTAGAAGCTGCAGGCGACGGTGCTCGGGGCCGCCGCCGGAGGCTGGAAGCTGCAGGTGGCGGCGCTCGAGGCCGGAGGCTGGAAGCTGCAGGCGACGGTGCTCGGGGCCGCCGCCGGAGGCTGGAAGCTGCAGGTGGCGGCGCTCGAGGCTGGAGGCTGGAAGCTGCAGGTGGCGGCGCTCGAGGCCGGAGGCTGGAAGCTGCAGGTGGCGGCGCTCGAGGCCGGAGGCTGGAAGCTGCAGGTGGCGGCGCTCGAGGCCGGAGGCTGGAAGCTGCAGGCGACGGCGCTGGGGGCCGCCGCCGGAGGCTGCAGGCGGCGGCGCTCGGGGCCGCCGCCGGAGGCTGCAGGCGGCGGCGCTCGGGGCCGCCGCCGGAGGGTGCAGGCGGTGGCGCTCGGGGCCGCCGCCGGAGGCTGCAGGCGGCGGCGCTCGGGGCCGCCGCCGGAGGGTGCAGGCGGCGGCGCTCGGGGCCGCCGCCGGAGGGTGCAGGCGGCGGCGCTCGGGGCCGCCGCCGGAGGCTGGAGGCTGGACCGCCAAACGCGGTTATAGCTCTTACAAGAGCTGTTACAGCTCTTGTATACACCGTTGACTCCCCTGCTCTTCTGCGACTTCCACCGCTCTCCGCCGACTTCACCGCTCTCCGCCGACTTCACCGCTCTCCGCCGACTTCACCGCTCTCCGCGGACTTCATCCCTCCTGTAGCAGCCGCTGCTCTCCTGCAGGAGCCCCCGGCTCTCCTGCAGGAGCCCCCCGCTCTCCTGCAGGAGCCCCCCGGCTCTCCTGCAGGAGCCCCCCGGCTCTCCTGCAGGAGCCCCCCGGCTCTCCTGCAGGAGCCCCCCGGCTCTCCTGCAGGAGCCCCCCGCTCTCCTGCAGGAGCCCCCCTTGGCAGCCTGGCAGAGCAACCTTTATGGGGGTGGTTGAGCCCCGCCCCTACACAGGTGGCCAATTGAATTTCAACCTTCCCAGTGGATATACATACGGCTTACTGATTGGATGTCTCCATGCAGTCTGCCCCACCCTTACATTCAGGGTCCACAAGCAAGTTCCTCTGGGAGGGGCAGACCCTTACAGTGCCTGGTGGCAACCCACGTCTGCCCTAAGGACAGGTGGCCTTGGAGATGCTGTCCCCTTGGGAGAAGAGGCACAGAACAGCCTGGCCTTCAGCCCAGACTCCTTCCTCAGAGTGGAGTATGTGCGCCTGCCCTAGCCATCCGTTCGTGTCTTCCTAAAGCCAGGCTTCCGTCTCTACGCACAGGAAGAGGGTGAGGCTTGTCTTGCCACCGTCCCGCTGTTCTCTCTAGGGCAGGCTTTCCTGCTTTGCGACTGTTTCCCGGCAACAAGGCAACGGCTCCTTCTCTTCTCCCATGGAGGCGTTCTGCTCCTTCCCCAGACTTGCTCTTGGGGAGCACGGTGTCAGCCTTTTCCCTCTCCTTAGGGCCCTTTCTAGATATGCATCCACGATTCTCTCTCAGGCAGTGGGGATGCTAGGGTCAAGAGAATTTCGCTTTATGCGGGTTTCTTCCACCGAACTTCGGAGACTAGCTCAGGCAAGCAGCAGGAGCATCGCACAAACCCGATTCAGATTTCCCAAGGAATGCTGTGCTTTCCAAGAGGGGAAGCCTGGGCAAAGAGTCTTTCTCTCTATGCTGGTTTCTCCCACTTTGAGACTTGGCCTAAGCATCCAGGAGCAGCAGCCCGCAGAACCGACACTGATTTCTAAGCAGACGGAGCGGGTGACACTTGTCTTGCCACCCGCACGCTATTCTTGCCAATGCAGCTTCTCCTTTTGCATGACCCTTTCCAGACAGCAAGGCCAAGGGCCCCTTCTCTTCTCCTGGATCGGCGTACTACGCCTGGCCCAGACACGCATTGATGGAGCGCAGGGACAGACATTTCCCTTTCCTTAAGGTTGTTTCCACAGGCGCAACCACGCTTCTCTGTCAGGCAGAGGGGATGCCCGGGCAGAGGATTTCGCTCCATGCGAGTTTTGTACACTGTGCTTCGGAGACTATGTTTAGGCAAGCGGCATCAGTTCTTACAGAACCGACTCTGATTTTCCAAAGAATGCTGTGCTTTCCTAGAGGGGATGCCCAGGCAACGAGGCTTTCGCTCCCTGCGGGATTCTCCCACCATGCTGCCAATACTAGGCTAAGGCAAGCAGCAACAGCAGCCCACAGAACCGACTCTTTTTCCTAGAGAATGGTATGCTTCCGCAGAGGTTTTCAATTTGGTCGGAACCACACATCGCTGCTGCTTCCTCAGCAAGGCTTTGGGAGTTCGCTCTGTTGCGTCAGGGAAGTAGATCTGCGGGAGAGCTGGTGCCTCTTGGGCCTTGCTTTCCCGGACTCCATGGTGGCACACTGGGATCACCCTGCCAGGCTGAACTATGCTGACACAGCCACATCCCTGCAGCAGCGTGTGTGGCCTAGGATGACACTCCATGCCAACTATCATCTTCTGGCGTAGTAAGGCTTGGCTTTTTGCTCTGGCCTTCTGGCAGACTCGGAAACAAGGCCAGTGCCTTCCGCATAGGAGAGGATAGGCAAGAGGATCCCTTCACAGCGCCCATGCACTGGGATGAGGAGCTGTGGGGGACTGTCCACACTTCTTCCCCGACACAACGCCTGCCACCCCCAACGCTGCCACATCTTGGAGGAAGATGGCATCAGACTGCCCTTTCTTCCAGGGAGCTGTATCTCTGAGTTCCGGGTATGGAGCCTGGTGGCAAGCCCACGTCAGCCCCAGAGACAGGTGGCCTTGGAGATGCTGTCCCCTTGGGACAAGAGGCCCAGAACAGGCCTGCCGTCTGCCCGGACTCATTCCTCAGAGTGGAGTATGCGCGCCTGCCCTAGTCACCCCTCGTGTCTTCCTAAAGCCAGTCTTCCGTCCCTATGCACAGGAAGCGGGAGACGTATATCATGCCACCATCCCTCTGTTCTCGCCAGGGCAGGCTCTCCTGCTTTGCGACTGTTTCCCGACAACAAGGCCATCGACTCCTTCTCTTCTCCCGGGGGGGGGGCGTTGTGCTCCTTCCCCAGACTTGTTCGTGGTGAGCACGGTGACAGCCGTATCCCTATCCTTAAGGCCCTTTCAAGATGTGCATCCACGCTTCTCTCTCAGGCAGTGGGGATGCTAGGGCCAAGAGAATTTCAGTCCATGCGGCTTTCATCCACTGTGCTACGGAGATTAACTCAGGCAGGCAACAACACCATCCCACAAACCCGAATCAGATTTCCCAACGAATGCCGTGCTTTCCCAGAGGACAAACCTGGGCAAAGAGGCTTTCGATGTATGCTGGATTCTCCCACTTTGATACATGGCCTAGGCAAGGAGAAGCAGCAGCTCGCAGAACCGAGTCTGATTTCTAAGCAAACGGAGAGGCTGACACTTGTCTTGCTACCCACCAGCTATTCTTGCCTATGCAGGCTCTCCTGTTTCATGACTTTTCCTTAAGGCTGTTTCCACAACAGCAACTACATTTCTCTCTTAGGAAGAGGGGATGCCCCGGCAAGTAGGACTTCGCTCCATGCGGGTTTATTACACCGTGCTTCGGAGACTAAGTTCAGGCAAGCGGCATCAGCATCGCACAGAAACGACTCTGGTTTCACAAAGAATGCTGTGCTTTCCTAGAGCGAAGCCCAGGCAAAGAGGCTTTCGGTCTATGCAGGATTCTCCCACCGAGCTGCCAATACTAGGCTAAAGCAAGCAGCAACAGAAGCCCACAGAACCGACTCTTTTTTCCTAGCGATTGCTATGCATTCGCTGTGGTTTTCAGCTTGGCCTGAACCGCACTTCGCTGCTGCTTCCTCAGCAAGGCTTTGGGCGTTTGCTCTGTCGCGTCAGGGAAGTAGATCTGCGGGAGAGCTGATACACTTTGGGCCTTGCTTTCCCGGGCTCCATGGTCGCACCCTGGGTTCACCTTGCCAGGCTGAACTACGCAGACACAGCCACAGCCCTGCAGCAGCGTGTGAGGCCAAGGATGACACTCATGCCAACTGCTATCTCCTGGCGTAGTAAGGCTTGGCTTTTTGCTCTGGCGTTCAAGCGGACTCGGGGACTAGGCCAGTGCATTCTATAGGAGAGGAGAGAACACAGGATCCCTGCACAGAGTCCGTGCACTGGGATGGGGTGCTGAGGGGACTGTCCCCACTTCTCCCCCTCACACCCCTGCCACACCCAACGCTGCCACGTCTTGGAGGAAGATGGCATCTGACTGTCCTTTCTTCCAGGGAGCTGTATCTGCGAGTTCCAAGTGTGGCGCTTGGTGGCAAGCCCATGTCTGCCCTAGGGACAGGTGGCCTTGGAGATGCTGCCCCTTGGGACAAGAGGCACAGAACAGGCCTGCCTTCTGCCCAGACTCCTTCCCCAGAGTGGAGTATGCGCGCCTGCCCTAGCTGACCCCTCGTGTCTTCCTTAAGCCATGCTTCCATCTCTACGCACAGGGAGCGGGTGACGATTGTCTTGCCACCATCCCGCTGTTCTCGCCAGGGCAGGCTCTCCTGCTTTGCGACTGTTTCCCGACAACAAGGCCAACGGATCCTTCTCTTCTCCCGGGGAGGCGTTCTGCTCCTTCCCCAGATTTGCTCCTGGGATCACGGTGACAGCCGTGTCCCTATCCTTAAGGCCCTTTCTACATGTGCATCCACGCTTCTCTCTCAGGCAGTGGGGATGCTAGGGACAGGAGAATTTTGCTCCATGCGGGTTTCTTCCACCGTGCTGCAAAGACTAGCTCAGGGAAGCAGCAGCAGCATCCCACAAACCCGATTCAGATTTCCCAACGAAAGCTGTGCTTTCACAAAGAGAAGCCTGGGCAAAGAGACTTTGGCTGTATGCTGGTTATTCCCACCTTGAGACTTGGCCTAGGCAAGCAGGAGCAGTGGCGCGCAGAACCGACTCTGACTTCTAAGAAAACGGAGAGCGTGACACTTGTCTTGCCACCAGCCCGCTGTTCTTGCCTATGCAGGCTCTCCTGTTTCATGACTTTTCCTTAAGGCTGTTTCCACAGGTGCAACCACGCTTCTCTCTCAGGATGAGGGGATGCCCGGAAAAGAGGAATTCGCTCCATGCGTGTTTCTTACACCGTGCTTTGGAGACTATGTTCAGGCAAGCGGCATCAGCATCACAAAGAACCGTCTCTGGTTTCCTAAAGAATGCTGTGATTTCCTAGAGCAAAGCCCAGGCAAAGAGGCTTTCAGTCTATGCGGGATTCTCCCACCGTGCTGCCAATACTAGGCTAAAGCAAGCAGCAACAGCAGCCCACAGAACCGACTCTTTTTTTCCCAGCGATTGCTATGCTTTTGCAGAGGTTTTCAGCTTGGCCTGAACCGCACTTCGCTGATGCTTTCTCAGCAAGGCTTTGGGCGTTTGCTCTGTCGCGTCAAGGAAGTAGATCTGCGGGAGAGCTGGTGCTTCTTGGGCCTTGCTTTCCCTGGCTCCATGGTCGCACCCTGGGTTCACACTGCCAGGCCGAACTACGCAGACACTGCCACAACCCTGCAGAAGCGTGCGTGGCCTAGGATGACACTCCATGCCAACTGCCATCTCCTGGCGTAGTAAGGCTTGGCTTTTAGCTCTGGCGTTCAGGCGGACACGGGGACTAGGCTAGTGCCTTCCCCATAGGAGAGGAGAGGCGACAGGATCCCTGCACAGAGTCCGTGCACTGGGATGGAGAGCTGAGGTGGACTGTCCCCACTTCTCCCCTGACACACCCCCTGCCACCCACAACCCTGCCACATCTTGGAGGAAGATGGCATCTGACTGTCCTTTCTTCCAGGGAGTTGTATCTATGAGTTCTGAGTGTGGCGCTAGGTGGAAAGCCCACGTCTGCCCTAGGGACAGGTGGCCTTGAAGATGCTGTCCCCTTGGGACAAGAGGCACAGAACAGGCCTGCCTTCTGCCCAGACTCCCTCCTCAGAGTGGAGTATGCGCGCATGCCCTAGCCGTCCCCTCTTGTCTTCCTTAAGCCAGGATTCCATCTCTACGCACAGGGAGCAGGTGACGTTTTTCTTGCCACCATCCCGCTGTTCTCGCCAGGAAAGGCTCTCCTGCTTTGCGACAGTTTCCGGATAACAAGGCCAACAGCACCTTCTCTTCTCCCGGGGAGGAGTTCTGCTCCTTCCCCAGACCTGTGCCTGGGAGCACGGTGACAGCCGTGTCCCTATCCTTAAGGCCCTTTCTACATGTGCATCCACGCTTCTCTCTCAGGCAGTGGGGATGCTAGGGCCAAGAGAAATTCCGCTCCATGCGGGTTTCTTCCACCGTGCTGCGGAGACTAGCTAAGGCAAGCAGCAACAGCTTCCCACAAACCCGATTCAGATTTCCCAACGAATGCCGTGCTTTCCCAGAGGAGATACCTAGGCAAAGAATCTTTCGCTGTATGCTGGTTTCTCCCACCTTGAGACTTGGCCTAGGCAAGCAGGAGCAGCAGCGTGCAGAACCGACTCAGATTTCTAAGCATACGGAGAGCGTGACACTTGTCTTGCCAACCACCCGCTATTTTTGCCTATGCAAGCTCTCCTGTTTCATGACTTTTCCTTAAGGCCGTTTACAGAGGCGCAACCACGCTACTCTCTCAGGTAGAGGGGATGCCCAGGCAAAAAGGATTTCACTCCAATCTGGTTTCTTACAATGTACTTCGGAGACTATGTTCAGGCAAGCGGGATCAGCATCGCACAGAACCGACTCTGGTTTCCAAAAGAATGCTGTGCTTTCCTAGAGCGAAGCCCAGGCTAAGAGCCTTTCGCTCTATACGGGATTATCCCACCCTGCTGCCAATACTAGGCTAAAGCAAGCAGCAACAGCAGCCCACAGAACCGACTCTTTTTTTCCTAGCGATTGCTAGGCATTCGCACAGGTTTTCAGCTTGGCCTGAACCGCACTTCGCTGCTGCTTCCTCAGCAAGGCTTTAGGCGTTTGCTCTGTCGCTTCAGAAAAGTAGATCTGCGGGATATCTGATGCTTCTTGGGCTTGATTTCCCTGGCTCCATGATCGCACCCTGGGTTCACCCTGCCAGGCCGAACTACGCAGACACAGCCACAACCCTGCAGCAGCGTGCGTGGCCTAGGATGACACTCCATGCCAACTGCCATCTCCTGGCGTAGTAAGGCTTGGCTTTTTGCTCTGCCGTTCAGGCGGACTCCGGGACTAGGCCAGTGCCTTCCCCATAGGAGAGGGGAGGCGACAGGATCCCTGCACACAGGCCATGCACTGGGATGGGGAGCTGTGGGGGACTGTCCCCACTTCTCCCCCGACACAACTCCTGCCACCCCCAACCCTGGCACATCTTGGAGGAAGATGGCATCTGACTGTCCTTTCTTCCAGGGAGCTGTATCTGTGAGTTCCGAGTGTGGCGCTTGGTGGCAAGCCCACGTCTGCCCTAGGGACAAGTGGCCTTGGAGATGCTGTCCCGTTGAGACAAGAGGCACAGAACAGGCCTGCCTTCTGCCCAGACTCCTTCCTCCGAGTGGAGTATGCGCGCCTGCCCTAGCCGGCCCCTCGTGTCTTCCTTAAGCCAGGCTTCCGTCTCTACGCACAGGGAGCGGGCGAAGATTGTCTTGCCACCATCCCACTGTTCTCGCCAGGGCAGGCTCTCCTGCTTTGCGACTGTTTCCCGACAACAAGGCCAACGGCTCCTTCTCTTCTCCCGGGGAGGCGTTCTGCTCCTTCCCCAGACTTGCTCCTGGGATCACGGTGACAGCCGTGTCCCTATCCTTAAGGCCCTTTCTGGATGTGCATCCACGCTTCTCTCTCATGCAATGGGGAGGCTAGGGCCAAGAGAATTTCGCTCCATGTGTGTTTCTTCCACCGTGCTGCGGAGACTAGCTCAGGGAAGCAGCAGCAGCATTCCACAAACCAGATTCAGATTTCCAAACGAATGCTGTGTTCTCACAGAGGAGAAGCCTGGGCAAAAAGGCTTTCACTGTATGCGGTTTCTCCCACCTTGAGACTTGGCCTAGGCAAGCAGGAGCAGCAACGCGCAGAACCGACTCTGATTTCTAAGCAAACGGAGAGGGTGACAATTTTCTTGCCACACGCCCCACTATTCATGCCTATGCAGGCTCTCCTGTTTCATGACTTTTCCTTAAGGCTGTTTCCACAGACGGAACCACGCTTCTCTCTCAGGTAGATTGCATGAACGGGCAAAGAGGATTTCGCTCCATGCAGGTTTCTTACACCGTGCTTTGGAGACTAAGTTCAGGCAAGCGGCTTCAGCATCGCACAGAAACGACTCTGGTTTCACAAAGAATGCTGTGCTTTCCTAGAGCGAAGCCCAGGCAAAGAGGCTTTCGGTCTATGCGGGATTCTCCCACCATGCTGCCAATACTAGGCTAAAGCAAGCAGCAACAGCAGCCCACAGAACCGACTCTTTTTTTCCTAGAGATTGCTATGCATTCGCTGTGGTTTTCAGCTTGGCCTGAACCGCACTTCGCTGCTGCTTCCTCAGCAAGGCTTTGGGCGTTTGCTCTGTCGCGTCAGGGAAGTAGATCTGCGGGAGAGCTGATACACTTTGGGCCTTGCTTTCCCGGGCTCCATGGTCGCACACAGGGTTCACCTTGCCAGGCCGAACTACGCAGACACAGCCACAGCCCTGCAGCAGCGTGTGAGGCCAAGGATGACACTCATGCCAACTGCTATCTCCTGGCGTAATAAGGCTTGGCTTTTTGCTCTGGCGTTCAAGCGGACTCGGGGACTAGGCCAGTGCCTTCCCCATAGGAGAGGAGAGAACACAGGATCCCTGCACAGAGTCCGTGCACTGGGATGGGGTGCTGAGGGGGACTGTCCCCACTTCTCCCCCTCACACCCCTGCCACCCCCAACGCTGCCACGTCTTGGAGGAAGATGGCATCTGACTGTCCTTTCTTCCAGGGAGCTGTACTGCGAGTTCCGATTTGGCGCTTGGGGCAAGCCCACGTCTGCCCTAGGGACAGGTGGTCTTGGAGATGCTGCCCCTTGGGACAAGAGGCACAGAACAAGCCTGCTTTCTGCCCAGACACCTTCCTCTGAGTAGACTATGAGCGCCTGCCCTAGCCGTCCCCTCGTGTCTTCCTTAAGCCAGGCTTCCGTCTTTACGCACAGGGAGCGCGTGACTATTGTATTGCCACCATCCCGCTGTTATCGCCAGGGCAGGCTCTACTGCTTCGGACTGTTTCCCGACAACAAGGCCAACGGCTCCATCTCTTCTACCTGGGAGCCGTTCTGCTCCTTCCTAAGACTTGCTCCAGGGAGCACGCTGACAGCAGTGTCGCTATCCTTAAGGCAATTTCTAGATGTGCATCCACGCTTCTCTCTCAGGCAGTGAGGATGCAAGGGCCAAGAGAATTTCGCTCCATGCAGGTTTCTTCCACCGTGCTGCGGAGACTAGCTCAGGGAAGCAGCAGCAGCATCCCACAAACCCGATTCAGATTTCCCAACGAATGCTGTGCTTTCCCAGAGGAGAAGCCTGGGCAAAGAGGTTTTCGCTGTATGGTGGTTTCTCCCACCTTGTGACATGGCCTAGGCAAGCAGGAGCAGCAGCGCGCAGAACCGACTCTGATTTCTAAGCACACCGTGAGCGTGACACTTGTCTTGCCACCCACCTGCTATTCTTGCCTATGCAGGCTTTCCTGTTTCATGACTTTTCCTTAAGGCTGTTTCCACAGGCGCAACCACACTTCTCTCTCTGGTAGATTGCATGAACGGGCAAAGAGGATTTCGCTCCATGCTGGTTTCTTACAATGTACTTCGGAGACTATGTTCAGGCAAGCGGCATCAGCATCGCACAGAACCGACTCTGGTTTCCCAAAGAATGCTGTGCTTTCCTAGAGTGAAGGCTAGGCAAAGAGGCTTTCGCTCTATGTGGGATTCTCCCACCGTGCTGCCAATACTAGGCTAAAGCCAGCAGCAACAGCAGCTCCCAGAACCGACTCTTTTTTTTCTAGCGATTGCTATGCATTCGCAAGATTTTCAGCTTGGCCTGAACCGCACTTCGCTGCTGCTTCTTCAGCAAGGCTTTGGGCGTTTCCTCTGTCGCCTCAGGGAAGTAGATCTGTGGGAGAGCTGGTGCTTCTTGGGCCTTGCTTTCCCGGGCACCATGGTCGCACCCTGGGTTCACCCTGCCAAGCCGAACTACGCAGACACACCCACAAACCTGCAGCAGCGTGCGTGGCCTAGGATGACACTCCATGCCAACTGCCATCTCCTGGCGTAGTAAGGTTTGGCTTTTTGCTCTGGCGTTCTGGCGGACTCGGGGACTAGGCCACTGCCTTCCCCATAGGAGAGGAGAGACGGCTCCCTCTCTTTTGCCGGGGAGGCGTTCTGCTCCTTCCCCAGACTTGCTCCTGGGATCACGGTGACAGCCGTGTCCCTATCCTTAAGGCCCTTTCTAGATGTGCATCCACGCTTCTCTCTCAGGCAATGGGGATGCTATGGCCAATAGAATTTCGCTCCATGCGGGTATCTTCCACCGTGCTGCGGAGACTAGCTCAGGGAAGCAGCAGCATCATCCCACAAACCCGATTCCGATTTCCCAACGAATGCTGTACTTTCCCAAAGGGGAAGTCTGGGCAAAGAGGCTTTGGCTGTATGCTGGTTATTCCCATCTTGAGACTTGGCCTAGGCAAGCAAGAGCAGCAGCGTGCAGAACTGACTTAGATTTCTAAGCAAACGGAGAGGGTGACACTTGTCTTGTCACCTGCCCGCTATACTTGCCTATGCAGGCTCTCCTGTTTCATGACTTTTCCTTAAGGCTCTTTCCAGAGGCGCAACCACACTTCTCTCTCAGGTAGAGGGGATGCCCAGGCAAAACGGATTTCACTCCATGCGGGTTTCTTCCACCGTGCTGCGGAGAATAGCTCAGGCAAGCAGCAGCAGCATCCCACAAACCCGATTCAGATTTCCCAACGAATGCTGTGCTTTCCCAGAGGTGAAGCCTGGGCAAAGAGGCTTTCGCTGTATGGTGGTTTCTCCCAACTTGAGTCTTGGCCTAGGCAAGCAGGAGCAGCAGCGCGCAGAACCGACTCTGATTTCTAAGCAAACGGAGAGCGTGACACTTGTCCTGCCACCCGCCCGCAATTCTTGCTATGTAGGCTCTCCTGTTTCATGACTTTTTCTTAAGGCTGTTTCCACAGGCGCAACCACGCTTCTCTCTCAGTTAGAGGAGATGCCTGGGCAAAAAGGATTTCGCTCCATGTGGGTTTCTTACGCCGTGCTTCGGAGTCTATGTTCAGGCAAGTGTCATCAGCATTGCACAGAACCGACCCTGGTTTCCAAAGAATGCTGTGCTTTCCTAGATCGAAGCAAAGGCAAAGTGGCTTTCGCTCTATGCGGGATTCTCCCACCGTGCTGCCAATACTAGGCTAAAGCAAGCAGCAACAGAAGCCACCAGAACCGACTCTTTATTTCGTAGCGATTGCTATGCTTTCGCAAAGGTTTTCAGCTTGGCCTGAACCGCACTTCGCTGCTGCTTCCTCAGCAGGGCTTTGGGCGTTTGCTCTGTCGCGTCAGGGAAGTAGATCAGCGGGAGATCTGGTGCTTCTTGGGCCTTGCTTTCCCGGGCTCCATGGTCGCCTGGGTTCCCCTGCCAGTCCGAACTACGCAGACACACCCACAACCCTGCAGCAGCGTACGTGGCCTAGGATGACACTCCATGCCAACTGCCATCTCCGGCGTAGTAAGGCTTGGCTTTTTGCTGTGGCTTTCAGGCGGACTCGGGGACTAGGCCAGTGCCTTCCACATAGGAGAGGAGAGGCGACAGGTCCCTGCACAGAGTCCGTGCACTGGGATGGGGAGCTGAGATGTTCTGTCCCCACTTCTCCCCCGACACATCCCCTGCAACAACTGACGCTGCCACATCTTGGAGGAATTTGGCATCTGACTGATCTTTCTTCCAGGGACCTGTATCTGTGAGTTCCGAGTGTGGCACTTGGTGGCAAGCCCCCGTCTGCCCTAGGGACAGGTGGCCTTGGAGATGCTGTCTCCTTGGGACAAGAGGCACAGAACTGGCCTGCCTTATGCCCAGAATCATTCCTCAGAGTGGAGTATGCGCGCCTGCCCTAGCCGGCCCCTCGTGTCTTCCTTAAGCCAGACTTTCGTCTCTACGCACAGCGAGCGGGTGACGAATGTCTTGCTACCAACCCGTTGTTCTCGCCAGGGCAGGATCTCCTGTTTGCGACTGTTTCCCGACAACAAGGTCAACGGCTCCTTCTCTTCCCCCGGGGAGGCGTTCTGCTCCTTCCCCAGACTTGCTCCTGGGAGTAACTTGACAGCATTGTCCCTATCCTTAAGGCCCTTTCCAGATGTGCATCCACGCTTCCCTCTCAGGCAGTGGGTATGCTAGGGCCAAGAGAAATTCGCTCCATGTGGGTTTTCTTCCACCGTGCTCTGGAGACTAGCTAAGGCAAACAGCAGCAGCATCCCACAAACCCGATTCAGATTTCCAAACGAATGCTGTGTTTTCCCAGAAGAGAAGCCTGGGCAAAGAGGCTTTCGCTGTATACTGGATTCTCCCACCTTGAGACTTGGCCTAGACAAGCAGGAGCAGCAGCGTGCAGAACCGACTCTGATTTCTAAGCAAACGGAGAGCGTGACACTTGTCTTGCCACCCGCCCGCTATTCATGCCTAGGCAGGCTCTCCTGTTTCATGACTTTTCCTTAAGGCTGTTTCCACAGGCGCAACCATGCTTCTCTCTCAGGTAGAGGGGATGCCCGGGAAAAGAGGATTTCGCTCCATGCGGGTTTCTTACACCGTGCTTCGGAAACTATCTTCAGGCAACCGGCATCAGCATCGCACAGAACCCACTCTGGTTTCCCAAAGAATGCTGTGCTTTCCTAGAGCGAAGCCCAGGCAAAGAGGCTTTCTCTCTATGCGGACTTCTCCCACCGTGCTGCCAATACTAGGATAAAGAAAGCAGCAACAGCAGCCTACAAAACCGACTCTTTTTTTCCTAGCGATTGCTATGCTTTCGCATAGGTTTTCAGCTTGGCCTGAACCGCAATTCGCTGCTTCCTCAGCAAGCCTTTGGGCGTTTGCTCTGTCGCGTCAGGGAAGTAGAACTGCGAGAGAGCTGGCGCTTCTTGGCTCTTGCTTTCCCGGGCTCCATGGTCGCACCTGGGTTCACTGTGCCAGGCCGAACTATGCAGACACAGCCACAACCCTGCAACAGCGTGCGTGGCCTAGGATGACACTCCATGCCAACTAAAATCTCCTGGCGTAGTAAGGCTTGGCTTTTTGCTCTGGCGTTCAGGTGGACTCGGGGACTAGGCCAGTGCCTTCCCCATAGGAGAGGAGAGGCGACAGGATCCCTGCACAGAGTCCGTGCGTTGGGATGGGGAGCTGATGGGTACTGTCCCCACTTCTCCCCCGAAAACCCCCTGCCACCCTCAACGCTGCCACATCTGGGAGGAAGATGGCATCTGACTGTCCTTTCTTCCAGGGAGCTGTATCTGTGACTTCCGAGTGTGGCGCTTGGTGGCAAGCCCACGTCCGCCCTAGAGACAGGAGGCCTTGGAATTGCAGTCACCTTGGGACAAGAGGCACAGAACAGGCCTGCCTTCTGCCCAGACTCCTTCCTCAGAGTGGAGTATGCGCGCCTCCCCTAGCCGTCCCCTCGTGTCTTCCTTAAGCCAGGCTTCCCTCCCTACGCAAAGGGAGCGGGTGACGATTATCTTGCCACCATCCCGCTGTTCTCGCCAGGGCAGGCTCTCCTGCTTTGCGACTGTTTCCCGACAACAAGGCCAAAGGCTCCTTCTCTTCTCCCGGGGAGACGTTCTGCTCCTTCCCCAGATTTGCGCCTGGGAGAATGGTGACAGCCGTGTCCCTATCATTAAGGCCATTTCTGGATGTGCATCCATGCTTCTCTCTCAGGCAGTGGGGATGCTAGGGCCAAGAGAATTTCGCTCCATGCGGGTTTCTTCCGCCGTGCTGCGGAGAATAGCTCAGGCAAGCAGCAGCATCTTCCCACTAACCCGATTCAGATATCCCAACGAATGCTGTGCTTTCCCAGAGGAGAAGCCTGGGCAAAGAGGCTTTCACTGTATGCTGTTTTCTCCCACCTTGAGACTTGTCCTAGTCAAGCAGGAGCTGCAGCGCGCAGAACCGACTCTGATTTCTAAGCAAACGGAGAGCGTGACACTTGTCTTGTCACCCGCCCGCTATTCTTTCCTCTACAGGCTCTCCTGTTTCATGATTTTCCTTAAGGCTGTTTCCACAGGCGCAACCACGCTTCTCTCTAAGTTAGCGGGGATGCCCGGGCAAAGAGCATTTCGCTCCATGCGGGTTTCTTACACCGTGCTTCGGAGAGTATGTTCAGGAAGCGGCATCAGCATCGCAAAGAACCGACTCTGGTTTCCCAAAGTATGCTGTGCTTTCCTAGAGCGAAGCCCAGGCAAAGAGGCTTTCGCTCTATGCGGGATTCTCCCACCGTGCTGCCAATACTAGGCTAAAGACAGCAGCAACAGCAGCCCCCAGAAACGACTCTTTTTTTGTTAGCGTTAACTATGCTTTCGCAGAGGTTTTCAGTTTGGCCTGAACCGCACTTCGCTACTACTTCCTCAGCAAGGCTTTGGGCGTTTGCTCTGTCGCGTCAGGGAAGTAGATCTGCGGGAGAGCTGGTGCTTCTTGGGCCTTGCTTTCCCGGGCTCCATGGTCGAACCATGGGTTCAACCTTCCAGGCCGGACTACGCAGACACAGCCACAAACCTGCAGCAGCGTGCGTGGCCTAGGATGACAATCCATGCCAACTGCTATCTCATGGCGTAGTAAGGATTGGCTTTTTGCTCTGGCATTCAGGCGGACTCGGGGACTATGCCACTGCCTTCCCCATAGGAGAGGAGAGGCGACAGGATCCCTGAACAGGGTCCGTGCGATGGGATGTGGAGCTGTGGGGAACTGTGCCGACTTCTCCCCCGACACACCCCCTGCCACCCCCAACGCTGCCATATCTTGGAGGAAGATGGCATCTGACTGTCCTTTCTTCCAGGGAGCTGTATCTGTGAGTTCAGAGTGTGGCGCTAGGTGGCAAGCCCACGTCTACCCTAGGGACAGGTGGCCTTGGAGATGCTGTCCCCTTGGGACAAGAGGCACAGAGCAGGCCTGTTTTCTGCCCAGACTCCTTCCTCAGAGTGGAGTATGCGCGCCTGCCCTAGCCGTCCCCTCGTGTCTTCCTTAAGCCAGGCTTCCGTCTCTATGCACAGGGAGCAGGTGACGATTGTCTTGCCATCCTCCCGCTGTTCTCGCCAGGCCAGGCTCTCCTGCTTTGCGACTGTTTCCCGACAACAAAGCCAAAGGTTCCTTCTCTTCTCCCGGGGAGGCGTTCTGCTCCTTCGCTGACTTTCTCCTGGGAGCACAGTGACAGCCGTGTCCCTATCCTTAAGGCCCTTTGTAGATGTGCATCCACGCTTCTCTCTCAGGCAGTGGGGATGCTAGGGCCAAGAGAATTTCGCTCCATGCGGGTTTCTTCCATTGTGCTGCAGAGACTAGTTCAGGGAAGCAGCAGTAACATCCCTCAAACCCGATTAAGATTTCCCAACGAATGCTGTGCTTTCCCAGAGGAGAAGCCTGGGCAAAGAGGCTTTCGCTGTATGCTCATATCTCCCACCTTGAGACATGGCCTAGGCAAGCAGGAGCAGCAGCGCGCAGAACCGATTCTGATTTCTAAGCAAACAGAGAGCGTGACACTTGTCTCTCACCTGCCCGCTATTCTTGCCTATGCAGGCTCTCCTGTTTCATGACTTTTCCTTAAGGCTGTTTCCAAAGGCACAACCACGCTTCTCTCTCAGGTAGAGGGGATCCCCGGGCAAAGAGGATTTCGCTCCATGCGGGTTTCTTACACCGTGCTTCAGAGACTATGTTCAGGCATGCGGCATCAGCATCGCACAGAACCGACTCTGGTTTCCCAAAGAATGCTGTGCTTTCCTAGAGCGAAGCCCAGGCAAAGAGGCTTTCGCTCTATGCGGGATTCTCCCATCGTGCTGCCAATACTAGGCTAAAGCAAGCAGCAACAGCAGCCCACAGAACCGACTCTTTTTTCCCTAGCGATTGGTATGCTTTCCCAGAGGTTTTCAGCTTGGCCCGAACGGCACTTCACTGCTGCTTCCTCAGCAAGGCTTTGGGCGTTTGCTCTGTCGCGTCAGGGAAGTAGATCTGCGGGAGATCTGGTGCTTCTTGGGACTGCTTTCCCGGGCTCCATGGTCGCACCCTGGGTTCACCCTACCAGGGCGAACTACGCAGATACAGCCACAACCCTGCAGCAGAGTGCGTGGCCTAGGATGACACTCCATGCCAACTGCCATCTCCTGGCGTAGGAAGGCTTGGCTTTTTGTTCTGGCGTTCAGGCGGACTCGGGGACTAGGCCAGTGCCTTCCCCATAGGAGAGGAGAGGCGACAGGATCCCTGCCCAGAGTCCGTGCACTGGGATGGGGAGCTGAGGGGGACTGTCCCCACTTCCTCCCCAACAACCCCCTGCCAGCCCCAACGCTGCCACATCTTGGAGGAAGATGGCATCTGACTGTCCTTTCTTCCAGGGAGCTGTATCTGTGAGTTCCTAGTGTGGCGCTAGGTGGCAAGCCCACGTCTGCCCTAGGGACAGGAGGCCTTGGAGATGCTGTCCCCTTGGGACAAGAGGCACATAACAGGCCTGCCTTCTGCCCAGTCTCCTCCGTGCTGCGGAGACTAGCTCAGGCAAGCAGCAGCATCCCACAAACCCGATTCAGATTTCCCAATGAATGCTGTGCTTTCCCAGAGGAGAAGCCTGGGCAAAGAGGCTTTCACTGTATGCTGGTTTCTCCCACCTTAAGACTTTGCCTAGGCAAGCAGGAGCAGCAGGGCACAGAACTGACTCTGATTTCTAAGCAAACGGAGAGCGTGACACTTGTCTTGCCACCCGCCCGCTATTCTTGCCTATGCAGGCTCTCCTCTTTCATGACTTTTTTAAGGCTGTTTCCCCAGGCGCAACCACGCTTCTCTCTCAGGTAGAGGGGATGCACAGGCAAAGAGGATTTTGCTCCATGCGGGTTTCTTACACCATACTTCGGAGACTATGTTCAGCCAAGCAGCATCAGCACCGAACAGAACAGACTCTGGTTTCCCAAAGAATGCTGTGCTGTCCTAGAGCGAAGCCCAGGAATAGAGGCTTTCGCTCTATGCGGGATTCTCCCAAAGTGCTGCCAATACGAGGCTAAAGCAAGCAGCAACAGCAGCCCACAGAACCGACTCTTTTTTTCCTAGCGATTGCAATGCTTTCGCAGAGATTTTCATCTTAGCCTGCACAGCACTTCGCTGCTGCTTCCTCAGCAAGGCTTTTGGCGTTTGCTCTGTCGCGTCAGGGAAGTAGATCAGCGGGAGAGCTGATACACTTTGGGGCTTCTTTTCCCGGGCTTCATAGTCGCACCCTGAGTTCACCCTGCCAGGCCGAACTACGCAGACACAGCCACAACCCTGCAGCAGCGTGCGTGGCCTAGGATGACACTCCATGCCAACTGCCATCTCCTGGCGTAGTAAGGCTTGGCTTTTTACTCTGGCGTTCAGGTGGACTCGGGGACTAGGCCAGTGCCTTCCCCATAGGAGAGGAGAGGCGACAGGATTCCTGTAAAGAGTCCGTGCACTGGGATGGGGAGCTGAGGGGGATTGTCCCCACTTCTCCCCGGACAAACTCCCTGCCACCCCCAACGCTGCCAAATCTTGGAGGAAGATGGCATCTGACTGTCCTTTCTTCCAGGGAGCTGTATCTGTGAGTTCCGAGTGTGGCGCCAGGTGGCAAGCCCACGTATGCCCTAGAGACAGGTGGCCTTGGGGATGCTGTCCTCTTGGTACAAGAGGCATAAAACAGGCCTGCTTTCTGCCCAGACTCCTTCCTCAGAGTAGAGTATGCGCGCCTGCCCTAGCCGTCCCCTCGTGTCTTCCTTAAGCCAGTCTTCCATCTCTACGCACAGGGAGCGGGTGACGATTGTCTTGCCACCATCCCGCTGTTCTCGCCAGGGCAGGCTCTCCTGCTTTGCGACTGTTTCCTGACAACAAGGCCAACGGCTCCTTCTCATCCCCCGGGGAGGCGTTCTGCTCCTTCCCCAGATTTGCTCCTGGGAGCACGGTGACAGCCGTGTCCCTATCCTTAAGGCCCTTTCTACATGTGCATCCACGCTTCTCTCTCAGGCAGTGGGGATGCTAGGGACAATAGAATTTCGCTCCATGTTGGTTTCTTCCACCGTGCTGCGGAGACTAGCTCAGGCAAGCAGTAGCAGCATCCCACAAACCCGATTCAGATTTCCCAACGAATGCTCTGCTTTCCCACAGGAGAAACCTGGGCAAAGAGGCTTTCGCTGTATGGTGGTTTCTCCCAACTTGAGTCCTGGCCTAGGCAAGCAGGAGCCGCAGCACGCAGAACCGACTCTGATTTCTAAGCAAACGGAGAGCGTGACACTTGTCTTGCCACCCGCCCGCTATTCTTGCGTATGCAGGGTCTCCTGTTTCATGACTTTACCTTAAGGCTGTTTCCACAGGCGCAACCATGCTTCTCTCTCAGGTAGAGGGGATGCCCTGGCAAAGAGGACTTCGCTCCATGCGGGTTTCTTACACCGTGCTTCGGAGTCTTTGTTCAGGCAAGCGGCATCAGCATCGCACAGAACAGACTCTGATTTCCCAAAGAATGCTGTGCTTTCCTAGAGCGAATTTCAGGCAAGGAGGCTTTCGCTCTATGCGGGATTCTCCCCCCGTGCTGCCAATACTAGGCTAAAGCAAGCAGCAACAGCAGCCCACAGAACTGACTCTTTTTTTCCTAGCGATTGCTATGCTTTCGGAGAGATTTTTAGCTTAGCCTGAACGGCACTTCGCTGCTGCTTCCTCAGCAAGTCTTTTGGCGTTTGCTCTGTCGCGTCAGGGAAGTAGATCAGCGGGATAGCTGATACACTTTTGGACTTGCTTTCCCGGGCTCCATGGTCGCACCCTGGGTTCACCCTGCCAGGCCGAACTACGCAGACACAGCCACAACCCTGCAGCAGCGTGCGTGGCCTAGGATGACACTCCATGCCAACTGCCATCTCCTGGCGTAGAAAGGCTTGGCTTTTTGCTCTGGCGTTCAGGCGGATCAGGGACTAGGCCAGTGCCTTCACCATAGGAGAGGAGAGGTGACAGGATCCCTGCACAGAGTCCGTGCACTGGGATGGGGAGCTGAGGCGGACTGTCCCCACTTCTCCCCCGACACACTTCCTGCCAGCCCCAACGCTGCCACATCTTGGAGGAAGATGGCATCTTACTGTCCTTTCTTCCAGGGAGCTGTATCTGTGAGTTCCGAGTGTGGCGCTTGGTGGCAAGCCCACGTCTGCCCTAGGGACAGGTGGCCTTGGAGATGCTGTCCCCTTGGGACAAGAGGCGCAGAACAGGCCTGTTTTCTGCCCAGACTCCTTCCTCAGAGTGGAGTATGCGCGCCTACCCTAGCCGTCCCCTCGTGTCTTCTTTAAGCCAGGCTTCCGTCTCTACACACAGGGAGCGGTGACGATTGTCTTGACACCATCCCGCTGTTCTTGCCAGGGCAGACTCTCATGCTTTGCGACTGTTTCCCGACAACGAGGCCAGCGGCTCCTTCTCTTCTCCCGGGGAGGCGTTCTGCTCCTTCGCTGACTTTCTAGTGGGAGCACGGTGACAGCCGTGTCCTTATCCTTAAGGCCCTTTCTAGAAGTGCATCCACGCTTCTCTCTCAGGCAGTCGGGATTCTAGGGCCAAGAGAATTTCGCTCCATGCGGGTTTCTTCCACCGTGCTGCAGAGACTAGCTCAGGGAAGCAGCAACACCATCCCACAAAACCGATTCAGATTTCCCAACGAATGCTGTGCTTTCCCAGAGGAGTAGCCTGGGCAAAGAGGCTTTCGCTGTATGCTGGTTTCTCCCACCTTGAGACTTGGCCTAGGCAACCTGGAGCAACAGCGCGCAGAACCAAGTCTGATTTCTAAGCAAACGGATAGCGTGACACTTGTCTTGCCACCCGCCCGCTATTCTTGCCTATGTAGGCTCTCCTGTTTCATGACTTTTCCTTAAGTCTGTTTCCACAGGCGCAACCACGCTTCTCTCTCAGGTAGAGGGGATGCCCGGGCAAAGAGGATTTCGCTCCATGCGGGTTTCTTACACCGTGCTTCGGAGACATGTTCAGGCAAGCGGCATCAGCATCGCACAGAACCGACTCTGGGTTCCCAAGAATGCTGTGCTTTCCTAGAGCGAAGCCCAGGTAAAGAGGCTTTCGCTCTATGTGGAATTCTCCCTCCGTGCTGCCAATACTAGGCTAAAGCAAGCAGCAACAGCAGCCCACCGAACCGACTCTTTTTTTCCTAGCGATTGCTATGCTTTCGAAGAGGTTTTCAGATTGGCCTGAAACGACCTTCGCTGCTGCTTCCTCAGCAAGGCTTTGTTCGTTTGCTCTGTCGCGTGAGGGAAGTAGATCTGCGGGAGAGCTGGTGCTTCTTGGGCCTTGCTTTTCCGGGCTCCATGGTCGCTGCCTGGGTTCACCATGCCAGGCCGAAATACGTAGACACAGCCACAACCCTGCAGCAGCGTGCGAGGCTTAGGATGACACTCCATGCCAACTGCCATCTCCTGGCGTAGTAAGGCTTGGCTTTTTGCTCTGGCGTTCAGGCGGACTCAAGGACTGGACCAGTGCCTTCCTCATAGGAGAGGAGAGGCGACTGGATCCCTGCACATAGTCCGTGCACTGGGATGGGGAGCTGTGGAGGACTGTCCCCATTCTCCCCGGACACACCCCCTGCCACCTCCAACGCTGCCACATCTTGGAGGAAGATGGCATCTGACTTCCTTTCTTTCAGGGAGATGTATCTGCGAGTTCCGAGTTGTGGCGCTTGGTGGCAAGCCCACGTCTGCCCTAGGGACAGGTGGCCTTGGAGATGCTGTCCCCTTGGGAAAAGAGGCACAGAACAGGCCTGCCTTCTGCCCAGACTCCTTCCTCAGAGTGGAGTATGCGCGCCTGCCCTAGCCGTCCCCTCGTGTCTTCCTTAAGCCAGGCTTCCGTCTCTACGCACAGGGAGCGGGTGACGATTGTCTTGCCACCATCCCGCTGTTCTCGCCAGGGCAGGCTCTCCTGTTTTCGACTGTTTCCCGACAACCAGGCTAACGGCTCCTTCTCTTCTCCCGGGGAGGCGTTCTGCTCCTTCCCAAGACTTGCTCTTGGGGAGCACGGTGAAAGCCGTGTCCCTTTCATTAAGGCCTTTTCTAGATGTGCATCCACGCTCTCACTCAGGCAGTGGGGATGCTAGGGCCAAGAGAATTTCGCTCCATGCGGGTTTCTTCCACCGTGCTGCGGAGACTAGGTCAGGCAAGCAGCAGCATCCCACAAACCCGATTGAGATTTTCCAACTAATGCTGTGCTTTCCCAGAGGAGAAGCCGGGGTAAAGAGGCTTTCGCTGTATGCTGGTTTCTCCCACTTTGATACATGGCCTAGCCAAGCAGAAGCAGCAGCGCGCAGAACCGAGTCTGATTTCTAAGGAAACGGAGAGGGTGACACTTGTCTTCCACCCGCCCGCTATTCTTGGCTATGCAGCCTCTCAGGTTTCAGAACTTTTCCTTAAGGCTGTTTAAACATTCGTAACCCCGCTTCTCTCTCAGGAAGAGGGGATGCCGGGGAAAGAGGATTTCACTCCATGAGGGTTTATTACACCGTGCTTCGGAGACTATTTACAGGTAAGTGGCATCAGCATCGCACAGAACCGACTCTGATTTCACAAAGAATGCTGTGCTTTCCCAGAGGGGATGCCCAGGCAAAGAGGCTTTCACTCTATGCGGGATTCTCCCACCGTGCTGCCAACACAAGGCTAAAGCAAGCAGCAACGGCAGCCCACAGGACCGACATTTTTTTCCTAGAGATTGTTATTCTTTCGCAGAGGTTTTCAGCTTGGCCTGAACCACACTTCGCTGCTACTTCCTCAGCAAGGATTTGGGCGTTTGCTCTGTCACGTCAGGGAAATAGATCTGCGGGAGAGCTGGTGCTTCTTGGGCCTTGCTTTCCCGAGCTCCATGTCCAACCCTGAGTTCACCCTGCCAGCCCGAAATACGCAGACACAGTCACAAACCTGAAGCAGCGTGCGTGGCCTAGAATAACAGTCCATGCAAACTACCATCTCCTGGCGTAGTAAGGTTTGGCTTTTTACTCTGGATTACAGGGGGACTCGGGGACTATGCCAGTGCCTTACCCTTAGGAAAGGAGAGGCGACAGGATCCCTGCACAGCGCCCGTCACTGGGATGGTGAGCTGTGGGGGACTGTCCCCACTTCTTCCCTGACACACCCCGGGCCACACCCAAAGCTGCCACATCTTGGAGGAAGATGGCATCTGACTGCCCTTTCTTCAATGGAGCTGTATCTGCGAATTCAGGGTATGGAGCCTGGTGGCAAGCCCACGTCTGCCCTAGGGACAGGTGGCCTTGAAGATGCTGTCCCCTTGGGACAAGAGGCACAGAATCGGCCTGCCGTCTGCCCAGACTCCTTCCTCAGACGGAGTATGCGCGCCTGCCCTAGCTGTCCCCTCGTGTCTTCCTAAAGCCTGGCTTCCTTCCCTACGCACAAGAAGCGGGTGACGCTTGTCTTGCCACCGTCCCGCTGTTCTCGCCAGGGCAGAATCTCCTGCTATGCGACTGTTTCCCGACAACACGGCAAACGGCTCCTTCTCTTCTCCCGTGGAGGCGTTCTCCTCTACCTCAGAATTGCTCTTGGGGAGCGCGGTGACAGCCGTTTCCCTATCCTTAAGGCCCTTTCTAGATATGCATCCACGCTTCTCTCTCAGGCAGTGGGGTTGCTAGGGTCAAGAGAATTTCGCTCTATGCGGGTTTCTTCCACCATGCGGCGGAGTCTAGCTCAGGCAAGCAGCAGCAGCATCCCACAAACCCGATTCAGATTTCCCAATGAATGCTGTGCTTTCCCAGAAGAGAAGCCGGGCCAAAGAGGCTTTCGCTGTATGCTGGTTTCTCCCACTTTGAGACTTGGCTTAGGCAAGCCGGAGCAGCAGCCCGCAGAACCGACTCTGATTTCTAAGCAGACGGAGAGGGTGACACTTGTCTTGCCATCCGCGCTCTTCTTGCCAATGCAGGCTCTCCTTTTATATGACCCTTTCCAGACAGCAAGGCCAAGGGCACCTTCCCTTCTCCTGGATCGGAGTGCTACGCCTGGCCCAAACAGGCTCTGAGGGAGCGCAGTGACAGACGTTTCCCTTTCCTTAAGGTTGTTTCCACAGGCGCAACCACGCTTCTCTCTCAGGCAGAGGGGATGCCCGGGCAAAGAGGAATTCGCTCCATGCGGGTTTTTTACACCGTGCTTTGGAGACTATGTTCAGGCAAGCGGCATCAGCATCACACATAACCGACTCTGATTTCCCAAAGAATGCTGTGCTTTCCTAGAGGGGATGCCCAGCCAAAGAAGCTTTCGCTCCCTGCGGGATTCTCCCACCATGCTGTCAATATTAGGCTAAGGCAAGCAACAACAACAGCCCACAGAACCGACTCTTTTTTCCTAGCGAATGCTATGCTTTCGCAGAGGTTTTCAGTTTGGTCTGAACTGCACTTTGCTGCTGCTTCCTCAGCAAGGCTTTGGGAGTTCGCTCTGTTGCGTCAGGGAAGTAGATCTGCAGTAGAGCTGGTGCCTCTTGGTCCTTGCTTTCCCGGGCTCCATGGTCGCATCCTTGGTTCACCCTGCCAGGGTGAACTACGCAGAAACAGCCACAGGACTGCAGCTGCGTGCATGGCCTAGGATACCAGTCCATGCCAACTGCCATCTCCTGGCGTAGTAAGGCTTGGCTTTCTGCTCTGGTGTACAGGCGGACTTGGGGACTAGGCCAGTGTCTTCCCCTTAGGAAAGGTGAGGCGACAGGATCCCTGCACAGCACCCGTGCACTGGGATGCGGAGCTGTGGAGGACTGTCGCCACTTCTTGCCCCACACACCCCCCTGCCTACCCTGACGCTGCCATATCTTGTAGGAAGATGGCATCTAACTGCCCTTTCTTCCAGGGAGCTCTATCTACGAGTTCCGGTTATGGAGCCTGGTGGCAAGCCCACGTCTGCCCTAGGGAAAGGTGGCCTTGGAGATGCTGTCCCCTTGGGTCAAGAGTCACAGAACAGGCCTGCCTTCTGCTCAGACTCCTTTCTCAGACTGGTGTATGTGCGCCAACCCAAGCCATCCACTCGTGTCTTCCTAAACCAAGGCTTCCGTCTCTACGCACAGGGAGAGGGTGACGATTGTCTTGCCACCGTCCCGCTGTTCTCGCCAGGGCAGGCTCTCCTGCTTTGCGACTGTTTTCCGACAACAAGGCCAACGGCTCCTTCTCTTCTCGCGGGGAGGCGTTCTGCTCCTTCCCCAGACTTGCTCTTGGGGAGCACGGTGACAGCCGTGTGCCTATCCTTAAGGCCCTTTCCAGATGATCATCCACGCTTCTCTCTCAGGCAGTGGGGATGCTAGGGCCAAGAGAATTTTGCTCCATGCGCGTTTCTTCAAACGTACTGCGGAGACTAGCTCAGGCAAGCAGCAGCAGCATCCCACAAACCCGTTTCAGATTTCCCAACGAATGCTGTATTTTACCAGAGGAGAAGCCTGGGCAAAGTGGCTTTCACTGTATGGTGGTTTCTCCCACATTGAGACTTGGCCTAGGCAAGCACGAGCAGCAGCCCACAGAACCAACTCTGATTTCTAAGCAAACGGAGAGGGTGACACTTGTCTTGCCACCCGCCCGCTGTTCTTCCCTATGCAGGCTCTCCTGTTTCATGACTTTTCCTTAAGGCTGATTCCTTAGGCGCAACCACGCTTCTCTCTCAGGTAGAGGCGATGCCCGGGCAAAGAGGTTTTCGCTCCATACGGGTTTATTACACACTGCTTCGGAGACTATGTTCAGGCATGCGGCATCAGCATGGCACAGAACCGACTCTGATTTCCCAAAGAATGCTGTGCTTTCCTAGAGGGGATGCCCAGGCAAAGAGGCTTTTGCTCTATGCGGGATTCTCCCACCGTGCTGCGAATAGTAGGCTAAAGCAAGCAGCAACAGCAGCCCACAGAACCGACTCTTTTTTCCCAGCGATTGCTATGCTTTCGCAGAGGTTTTCAGCATGGCCTGAACCGCACTTCGCCTCTACTTCCTCAGTAAGGATTTGGGCGTTTGCTCTGTCGTGTCAGGGAATTAGATCTGCGGGAGAGCTGGTGCTTCTTGGGCCTTGTTTTCCCGGGCTCTATGGTAGCATCCTGGGTTCACCCTACCAGGCAGAACTATGCGGACACAGCCATAAGCCTGCAGCAGCGTGTGTGGCCTATTATGACAGTCCATGCCACTGCCATCTCCTGGCGTAGTAAGGCTTGGCTTATGATCTGGCGTTCAGGTGGACTCGGGGACTAGGCCAGTGCCTTCACCATGGGATAGGTGAGGCGACAGTATCCCTGAACAGAGCCCGTGCATTGCGATGTGGACCTGTGGGGGATTGTCCCCACTTCTTCCCCGACACACCCCCTGCCACCCCCATGCTGCCACATCTTGGAGTATGATGTCATCTGACTGCCCTTTCTTCCAGGGAGCTGTATCTGCGAGTTCCGGGTATAGCACCTGGTGGCATGCCCACATCTGCCCTAGGGACAGGTGTCTTTGGAGATGCTGTCCCCTTGGGACAAGAGGCACAGAACAGGCCTGCCTTCTGCCCAGACCCCTTCCTCAGAGTGGAGTATGCACTCCTGAACTAGCCGTCCCCTTGTGTCTTCCTTAAGCCAGGCTTCCGAATCTACACACAGGGAGCGGGTGACGATTGTCTTGCCACCATCCTGCTGCTCTCGCCATGGCAGACTCTCCTGCTTTGCGACTGTTTCCCGACAACAAGGCCAACGGCTCCTTCTCTTCTCCCGGGGAGGCGTTCTGCTCCTTCCGCAGACTTGCTCCTGGGAGGACGGTGACAGCCGTGTCCCTATCCTTAGGCCCTTTCCAGATGTGCATCCACGCTTCTCTCTCAGGCAGTGGGGATGCTAAGGGTAAGAGAATTTCGCTCCATGTTGGTTTCTTGCACCGTGCTATGGAGACTAGCTCAGACAAGAAGCAGCAGCATCCCACAAGGAGCCTCACATTTCCCAACGAATGCTGTGCTTTCCCAGAGGAGAGGCCTGGGCAATGAGGCTTTCACTGTACGCTGGTTACTCCCACCTTGAGTCTTGGCCTAGGCAAACACGAGCAGCAGCCCGCAGAAGTGACTCTGATTTCTCAGCAAATGGAGAGGGTGACACTTGTCGTGCCAGCTGTCCGCTGTTCTTGCCATGGCAGGCTCTCCTGTTTCATGACCGTTTCAAGGCAGCAAGGCCAAGGGCCAATTCTCTTCTCCCGGAGCGGCGTGCTACGCCTGGCCCAGCAATGCTCCCCGGGAGCACAGTATCAGATGTTTCCCTTTCCTTAAAGCTGTTTCCACAAGCGCACCACGCTTCTCTCTCAGACAGAGGGTATGCCCAGGCAAAGAGGATTACGCTCCATGCGATATTTTTATGCCGTGCTTCAGAGACTGTGTTCAGGGAAGTGGCATCAGCATCACACAGAACCGACTCTGATTTCCCAAAGAATGCTGTGCTTTCACTGAGGGGATGCCCGGGGAGAAAGGCTTTCGCTCTATGGGGGTTTCTCCACAGTGCTGTCAATACTAGGCTAAGGCAAGCAGCAACAGCAGCCCACAGAACCGACTCTTTTTTCCCAGCGACTGCTATGCTTTCCCATAGGTTTTTAGCGTGGCCCGATCCGCACTTCGCTGCTGCTACTTCAACAAGTCTTTGGGCGTGTCTCTGTCGCGTCAGGGAGTAGATCTGTGGGCGAGCTGGTGCGTCTTGGGCCTTGCTTTTCCAGGCTCCGTGGTCGCATCCTGGGTTCACCCTGCCAGGCCGAACTACGCAGACACAGCTACCACCCTGCAGCAGCATGCGTGGCCTAGAATAACAGTCCATGCCAACTGCCATCTCCTGGCGTAGTCAGGCTTCGCAATTTTCTCTGGCATTCAGGCTGACTCGGGGAGTAGGCCAGTGCTTTCTCATTAGGAAAGGAGCGGCGACACGATCCCTGCACAGCGCCCGTGCCCTGGGATGGGGAGCTGTGGGGGACTGTCCCCACCTCTTCCCTGACACACCCCGTGCCACCTCCAACGCTGCCACATCTTGGAGGAAGATGGCATCTGACCGCTCTTTTCCAGGGAGCTGTATCTGCGAGTTCTGGTTATGGCGCCTGGTGGCAAGCCCAAGTCCGCCCTAGGGACAGGTGGCCTTGGAGATCTTGTCCCCTTGGGACAGGATGCACAGAACAGGCCTGCCTTCTGCATCGACTCCTTCCTCTGAGTGGAGCATGCGCGCCTACCTTAGCCATTCCTCTTGTCTTCCTCAAGCCAGGCTCTCGTCTCTATACACAGGGAGCGGGTGACGATTCTCTTGCCACCATCCCGCTTTTCTCCCCAGGGTAGGCTCTCCTGCTTTGCGACTGTTTCCCGACAACAAGGCCAAGGGCTCCTTCTCTTCTCCCTGGGAGGCGTTCTGCTCCTTCCCCAGACTTGCTCCTGGGAGCACTGTGACAGCCGTAACCCTATCCTTAAGGCCCTTTCCAGATGAGCATCCACGGTTCTCTCTCAGGCAGTGGGGATGCTAGGGCCAAGAGAATTTTGATCCATTCCGGGTTCTTCCACCGTGCTACGGAGGCTACCTGAGGCAAGAAGCAGCAGCATCACACAAAGCGACTCAGATTTCCCAGCGAATGCTCTGCATTCCCAGAGGAGAAGTCTGGGCAAAGAGGCTTTCGCTGTATGGTTGTTTCTCCACCTTGAGACTTGGCCTAGGCAAGCAAGAGCAGCATCCCGCAGAAGCGACTCTAATTTCTCAGCAAATGGAGTGGGTGTCACTTGTCAGAACAGCTGCCCGCAGTTCTTGCCATGGCAGACTCTCCTGATTCATAACCGTTTCCAGACAGCAAGTCCGAGCGCCCCTTCTCTTCTCCCGGAGTGGTGTGCTACGCCTGGCCCAGCAATGTTCCCAGGGAGCACAGTAACAGACATTTCCCTTTCCTTAAGGCTGTTTCCACAGGCGCAACCACGCTTATCTCTCAGGCAGAGGGGATGCCCTGGAAAGAGGATTACGCTCCATTCGGGTTTATTACACCGTGCTTCGGAGACTCTGTTCAGGCAAGCGGCATCAGCATCTCACAGAACCGACTCTGATTTCACAAGGAATGCTGTGCTTTCCCTGAGGGGATGCCCTGGGAAAAAGGCTTTCGTTCTATGCGGGTTTCTCCCACCGTGCTGCCAATACTAGGCTAAGGCAAGGAGCAAAAGCAGCCCACAGAACCGACTCTTTTTTTCCCAGCGACTGCTATGCTTTCCCAGAGGTTTCAGCTTAGCCCGATTCGCAATTCGCTGCTGCTTTTTCAGCAAGGCTATGGGCGTTTGCTCTGTCGCGTCAGAGAAGTAGATCTGCGGGAGAGCTGGTGCCTCTTGTGCCCTGCTTTCCCGGGCTCCATGTTCGCACCCTGGTTCACCCTGCCAGGCCGAACTATGCAGACACAGCCACCACACGGCAGCAGCGTGCGTGGCCTAGGATGACAGTCCAAGCCAAATGCCATCTCCTGGCATAGTAAGGGTCAACTTTTTGCTCTGGCGTTCAGGCGACTCGGGGACTAGGCCAATGCCTTCACCTTAGGAAAGGAGAGGCGACAGGATCCCTGCACAGCACCCTTGCACTGGGATGGGGAGCTGTGGGGGACTGTCCCCACTTCTTCCCCAACACACCCACTACAATACACAACGCTGCCATATCTTGGAAAAAGATGGCATCTGACTGCCCTTTCTTCCAGGGAGCTGTATCTTCGAGTTCCGGGTATCCGCCTGGTGGCAAGCCCACATCTGCCCTAGGGACTGGTGGCCTTGGAGATGCTGTCCCCTTGGGACAGGAGGCACAGAACAGGCCTGCCTTCTGGCCAGACTCCTTCCTCAGAGTGGAGTATATGCGCCTACCCTAGCCGTCCCCTCGTGTCTTCCTTAAGCCAGATTTCTGTCTCTATGCACAGGGAGCGGGTGACGATTGTCTTGACACCATCCCGCTGTTCTCGTCATGGCAGACTCTCCTAATTTGCGACTGTTTCCCGACAACAAGACCAAAGGCTCCTTCTCTTCTCCCGGGGAGGCGTTCTGCTCCTTCCCCAACTTGCTTCTGGGAGCACGGTGATAGCCGTGTCCATATTCTTAAGGCCCTTTCCATATGTGCATCCACGCTTCTCTCTCAGGCAGTGGGGATGCGAGGGCCAAGAGAATTTCGCTCCATGCGGGTTTCTTCCACCGTGCTACGGAAGTAGCTCAGGCAAGAAGCAGCAGCATCCCACAAAGCGACTCAGATTTCCCAACGAATGCTGTGCTTTCCCAGAGTAGAAGCCTGGCAAAGAGCCTTTCACTGTATGGTGGTTTCTCCCACCTTGAGACTTGGCTTAGGCAAGCACGAGCAGAGCCCGCAGAAGTGACTTTGATTTCTCAGCAAATGGAGAGGGTGACACTTGTCATGCCAGTTGCCTGCTGTTCTTGCCATGGCAGGCTCTCCTGTTACATAACCGTTTCCAGAGAGCAAGGCCAAGGGCCCCTTCTCTTCTCCCGGTGCGGCGTGCTATTCCTGGCACAGCAATGCTCTCAGGGAGCAAGTAACAGACGTTTCCCTTTCCTTAAGTTTGTTTCCACAGACGCAACCACGCTTCTGTCTCAGGCAGACGGGATGCCCAGGCAAAAAGGAGTATGCTCCCTGCGGGGTTATTACACCGTGTCGGAGACTATGTTCAGGCAACCGGCATCAGCATCGCACAGAACCGACTCTGATTTCCCAAAGAATGCTGTGCTTTCCTAGAGGGGATGCCCAGGCAAAGAGGCTTTCACTCTATGCGGGATTCACCCACCGTGCTGCCAATACTAGGCTAAAGCAAGCAGCAACAGCAGCCCACAGAACCGACTCTTTTTTCCTAGCAATTGCTATGCTTTCTCAGAGCTTTTAGGCTTGGCCTGAACCGCACTTCGCTGCAGCTTCCTCAGCAAAGCTTTGGGCGTTTCCTCTGTCGCTTCAGGGAAGTAGATCTGCGGTAGAGCTGGTGCCTCTTGGGCCTTGCTTCCCGGGCTCCATGGTCGCATCCCGGGTTCATCCTGCCAGGCCGAACTACGCAGACACAGCCACAAGTCTGCAGCAGCGTGCGTGGCCTAGGATGACAGTCCATGCCAACTGCCATCTCCTGGCGTAGTAATGCTTGGCTTTTTGCTCTGGCGTTCAAGCAGACTCGGGGACTAGGCCAGTTCCTTCCCCTTAGGAAAGGAGAGGCGACAGGATCCCTGCACATCGCCCGTGCACTGGGATGGGCAGCTGTGGAGGACTGTCCCCATTTCTTCCCGGACACACCCCCAGCCACACCCAACGCTGCCACATCTTGGAGGACGGTGGCATCTGAGTGCCCTTTCTTCCAGGGAGCTGTATCTGCGAGTTCCGGGTATGGCGCCTGGTGGCAAGTCCAAATCTGCCCTAGGGACAGGTGGCCTTGGAGATGCTGTCCCCTTGGGACAAGAGGCACAGGACAGGCCTGACTTCTGACCAGACTCCTTCCTCAGAGTGGAGTATATGCGCCAGCCCTAGCTGTCCCTCGTGTCTTCCTAAAGCCAAGATTCCCTCTCTTCGCACAAGGAGCGGGTGACGCATGTCTTGCCACCGTCCCGCTGTTCTCGCCAGGGCAGGCTCTCCTGCTTTGCGACTGTTTCCCGACAACAAGGCCAACGGCTCCTTCTCTTCTCCCGGGGAGGCGTTCTGCTCCTTCCCCAGACTTGCTCTTGGGAAGCACGATGACAGCCGGTCTCTGTCCTTATGGCCCTTTCCAAATGTGCATCCACGCTTCTCTCTCAGTGGGGATGCTAGGACCAAGAGAATTTCACTCCATGAGGGTTTCTTCCACCGTGCTACAGAGACTAGTTCAGGCAAGAGAGAGCAGCATCCCACAAAGCGACTCAGATTTCCGAACAAATGCTATGCTTTCCCAGAGGAGAAGCCTGGGCAAAGAGGTTTCGCTGCATGGTGGCTTCTCCCACCTTGAGACTTGGCCTAGGCAAGCACGAGCAGCATCCCGTAGAAGCGACGCTAATTTCTCAGCAGATGGAATGGTTGACACTTGTCGTGTCAGCTGCACGCTGTTCTTGCCATGGCAGGATCTCCTGTTTCATGACAGTTTCCAGACAGCAAGGCAAAGCACCCCTTCTCTACTCCCGGAGCGGCGTGCTACGCCTGGCCCAGCAAATCTCCCAGGGAGCACAGTAACAGACATTTCCCTTTCCTTAAGGCTGTTTCCACAGGTGCAGCCTGCTTCTCTCTCAGGTAGAGGGGATGCCCAGGCAAAGAGGATTATGCTCCTGCGGGTTTATTACACCGTGCTTCAGAGACTATGTTCAGGCAAGCGGCATCATCATCACACAGAACCGACTCAGATTTCCCAAAGAATGCTGTGCTTTCCTAGAGGGGATGCCCTGGGAAAAAGGCTTTCGTTCTATGCGGGTTTCTCCCACCGTGCTGCCAATACTAGGCTAAGGCAAGGAGCAACAGCAGCCCACAGAACCGACTCTTTTTTCCCAGCGACTGCTATGCTTTCCCAGAGGTTTTCAACTTGGCCCGATCCGCACTTCGCTGCTGCTTCTTGAGCAAGTCTTTGGGCGTTTGCTCTGTCTCGTCAGGGAAGTAGATCTGCGGGAGAGCTGGTGCCTCCTGGGCCTTGCATTCCCGGGCTCCATGTTCGCATCTTGGTTCACCCTGCCAGGCCAAACTACGGCGACACAGCCATCACCCTGCAGCAATGTACGTGGCCTAAGTTGACAGTCCATGACATCTGCCATCTCATGGCGTAGTAAGGCTTGGCTATTTGCTCTGGTGTTCAGGCGAACTCGGGGACGAGGCCCGTGCCTTCCCCTTAGGAAAGGAGAGGTGACAGGATCCCTGCACAGCGCACATGCACTGGGATTGGGGAGCTGTGCGGGACTGTCCCCACTTCTTCCCCGACACACCCCCTGCAACCCCCAACGCTGCCACATCTTAGAAAAAGATGGCATCTGACTGCCCTATCTTCCAGGGAGCTGTATCTATGAGTTCCGCGTATGGCGCCTGCTTGCAAGTCCACGTCTGCCCTGGGACAGGTGGCCTTGGAGATGCTGTCCCCTTGGGACAAGAGGTACAGAACAGGCCTGATTTCTGCTCAGACTCCTTTCTCAGAGTGGAGTATGCGCACCAACCCTAGCCGTCCCCTCATGTCTACCTATAACCAGGCTTCCGTCTACGCACAGGGAGCGGGTGACGCTTGTCTTGCAACTGTCCCGCTGTTCTTGCCAGGGCAGGCTCTTCTGCTTTGCGAATGTTTCCTGACAACAAGGCCAACGGCTCCTTCTCTTCTCCCGGGGAGACATTCTCCTCCTTCCCCAGACTTGCTTTTTGGGTGCATGGTGACAGCCGTGTCCTTACCCTAAGGCCTTTTCCAGGTGAGCATCCATGCTTCTCTCTCAGGCAATGGGGATGCAAGGGCCAAGAGAAATGCGCTCCGTACGGGTTTCTTCCCCCGTGCTGTGGAGACTAGCACAGTCAAACAGCAGCAGCATCCCACAAACCCGATTCAGATTTCCCAACGAATGCTGTGTTTCCCAGAGTAGAAGCCTGGGCAAAGAGGCTTTCGCTGTATGCTGGTTTCTCCCACTTTGAGTCTTGGCCTTGGCAAGAACGAGCAGCAGCCCGCAGAACCGACTCTGAGTTCTAAGCAAACGGAGAGGGTGACACTTGTCTTGCCCACCACCCGCTATTCTGGCCTATGCAGGCTTTCCAGTTTCATGACTTTTCCTTAAGGCTGATTCCACAGCCGCAACCACGCTTCTCTCTCAGGTAGAGGGGATTCCCGGGCAAAGAGGATTTCACTCCATGAGGGTTTATTACACCGTGCTTCGGAGACTATGTTCAGGCAAGCGGCATCAGCATCGCACAGAACCGACTCTAGTTTCCCAAAGAATGCTGAGCTTTCCTAGAGGGGATGCCCAGCAAAGAGGCTTTCACTCTATGGTGGATTTTCCCACCGTGCTGCCAATATTAAGCTAAAGCATATTAAGCTAAAGCAGCAACAGCAGCCCACAGAACCGACTCTTTTTTCCTAGCGATTGCTATGCTTTCGCAGAGATTTTCAGCTTGGCCTGAAACGCACTTAGCTGCAGCTTCCTCAGGAAGGATTTGGTCTTTGGCTCTGTCGCATCAGGGAAGTAGATCTGCGGGAGAGCTGGTGCCTCTTGGGCCTTGAATTCCCGGGCTCCATGGTCGCACCCTGGGTTCACCCTGCCAGGCCAAACTACGCAGACACAGCCACAAGCCTGTAGCTGTGTGCGTGGTCTAGAATGGCAGTCCATGCCAACTGCCATCTCCTGGCGTAGTAAGCCTAGGCTTATGATCTGGTATTCAGGCGGAGTCAACGACTAGGCCAGGGCCTTGCCCATAGGAGAGGAGAGGCGACAGCATCCCTGCACAGCGCCCGTGCACTGGGATGGGGTGCTGTGGGGGACTGTACCCACTTCTTCCCCGACACATCCCCTTCCACCCCCAACGCTGCCACATCTTGGAGGAAGATGGCATCTGACTGCGCTTTCTTCCAGGGATCTGTATCTGCGAGTTCCGGGTATGGCGCCTGGTGGCATGCCGATGTCTGCCCTAGGGACAGGTGGCCTTGGAGATGCTGTCCCCTTGGGACATGAGGCACAGAACAGGCCTGCCTTCTGCCCAGACCCCTTCTTCAGAGTGGAGTATGCGCGCCTGACCTAGCCGTCCCCTCGTGTCTTCCTTAAGCCAGGCTTCCGTCTCTACGCACAGGGAGCGGGTGACGATTTTCTTGCCACCATCCCGCTGTTCTCGCCAGGGCAGGCTCTCCTGTTTGCGACTATTCCCGACAAGGCCAACGGCACCTTCTGTTCTCCCGCGGAGGCGTCCTGCTCCTTCCTAACACTTGCTCCTGGGAGGACGGTGACAGCCGTCTCCCTATCCTTAAGGCCCTTTCCAGATGTGCATCCACGCTTCTCTCAGGCAGTGGGGATGCTAGGGCCAAGAGAATTTCGTTCCATGCGTGTTTCTTCCACAGTGCTACGGAGACTAGCTCAGCCAAGAAGCAGCAGCAACGCACAAAACGACACAGATTTCCAACAAATTCTATGCTTTCCCAGAGGAGAAATTGGGCAAAGAGGCTTTCGCTGTACGCTGGTTTCTCCCACCTTGAGACTTGGCCTAGGCAAGCACGAGCAGCAGCCCGTAGAAGTGACTCTGATTTCTCAGCAAATGGAGAGGGTGACACTTGTTGTGCCAGCTGCCCGCTTTCATCCCATGGCAGGCTCTCCTGTATCATGACCGTTTCCAGAGGAAGGCCAAGCGCCCCTTCTCTTCTGCCGGAGTGGCGTGTTATGCCTGGCCCAGCAATGCTCCCAGGGAGCACAGTAACAGACGTTTCCCTTTACTTAAGGCTGTTTCCACAGGCGCAACCACGCTTTTCTCTCAGGCAGAGAGGATGCCCAGACAAAGAGGATTACGCTCCATGCGGGTTTATTACACCGTGCTTCGGAGACTCTGTTCAGGCAAGCGGCATCAGCATCGCACAGAACCGACTCTGATTTCCTAAAGAATGCTGTGCTTTCCCTGAGGGAATGCCCGGTGTAAAAGGCTTTCACTCTATGCGGGTTTCTCCTACCGGGCTGTCAATACTAGGCTAAGGCAAGCAGCAACAGCAGCCCACAGAACCGACTCTTTTTTCCCAGCGACTGCTATGCTTTCTCAGAAGTTTTCAGCTAGGCCCAATCCGCACTTCGCTGCTGCTTCTTCAGCAAGGCTTTGTGCTTTTGCTCTGTGGCGTCATCGAAGTAGATTAGCAGGAAAGCTGGTGCATCTTGGGCCTTGCTTTCCCATTCTCCATGGTCGCATCCTGGGTTCACCCTGCCAGGCCGAACTACGCAGACACAGCCACCACCCTGCAGCAGCGTGCGTGGCCTAGGATGACAGTCCATGCCAACTGCCATCTCCTGGCGTAGTAAGGCTTAGCTTTTTGCTCTGGTGTTCAGACGGACTCGGGGACTAGGCCAGTGCCTTCCCCTTAGGAAAGGAGAGGCGACAGAATCCCTGCACAGCGCACGTGCGCTGGGATTGGGAGCTGTGGGGTACTGTTACCACTTCTTCCCCGACACACCGCCTGTCACCCCCAACGCTGCCATATCTTGGAGGAAGATGGCATCTGACTGCCCTATCTTCCAGGGAGCTATATCTGTGAGTTCCGGGTATGGCGCCTGGTGGCAAGCCCACGTCTGCCATAGGGACAGGTGGCCTTGGTGATGCTGTTCCCTAGGGACAGGTGGCCTTGGTGATGCTGGTCCATTGGGTCAAGTGTCGCAGTACAGGCCTGCCTTCTGCTCAGATTCCTTCCTCAGATTGGGGTATGCGCGCCAGCCCTAGCCGTCCCCTCGTGGCTTCCTAAAGCCAGGCTTCCGTCTCTACACCCAGGGAGCGCGTGACGCTTATCTTGCCACCGTCCCGCTGTTCTCGCCAGGGCAGGCTCTCCTGCTTTGCGACTGTTTCCCGACAACAAGGCCAACGGCTTCTCTCTTCTCCCGCGGAGGCGTTCTGCTCCTTCCCCAGACTTGCTCTTGGGGAGCACGGTGACAGCCGTGTCCCTATCCTTAAGGCCTTTTCCAGATGTGCATCCACGCTTCTCTATCAGGCAGTGGGGATGCTAGGGCCAAGACAATTTCGCTCCATGCAGGTTTCTTCCACCGTGCTACGGAGACTAGCTCAGGCAAGCAGCAGCAACTTCACACAAACCTGATTCAGATTTCCCAACGAATGCTGTGCTTTCCCAGAGGAGAGGCCTGGGCAAAGAGGTTTTCGCTGTATCGTGGTTTCTCCCACCTTGAGACTTGGCCTAGGCAAGCACGAGCAGCAGCCCGCAGAACCGACTCTGATTCCTAAGCAAACGGAGAGGGTGACACTTGTCTTGCCACCAGCCCGCTATTCTTGCCTATGCTGGCTCTCCTGTTTCATGACTTTTCCCTAAGGCTGATTCCACAGGCGCAACCACGCTTCTCTCTCAGGTAGAGGCGATGCCCGGACAAAGAGGATTTCGCTCCAAGCGGGTTTATTACACCGTGCTTCGGAGACTATGTTCAGGCAAGCGGCATCAGCATCGCACAGAACCGACGCTGATTTCCCAACGAATGCTGTGCTTTCCCAGAGGAGAGGCCTGGGCAAAGAGGCTTTCACTGTATGCTGATTTCTCCCACCTTGAGAGTTGGCCTTGGCAAGCACAAGCAGCATCCCGCAGAGGTATGTGATCCTGCCCTAGCCGTCCCCTCGTGTCTTCCTTAAGCCAGGCTTCCATCACTACGCACAGGGAGCGGGTGACGATTGTCCTGCCACCATCCCATTGCTCTCGCCAGGGCATGCTCTCCTGCTTTGCGAGTGTTTCCCGACAACAAGGCCAATGGCTCCTTCTCTTCTCCCGGGGAGGCGTTCTGCTCCTTCCCCAGACTTGCTCCTGGGAGTACGGTGACTGCCGTGTCCCTATCCTTAAGGCCCTTTCTAGATGTGCATCCACACTTCTCTCTCAGGCTGTGGGGATGCTAGGGCCAAGAGAATTTCGCTCCATGCGCGTTTCTTCCACAGAGTCTTCTGCTACAGAGACTAGCTCAGGCAAGAAGCAGCCGCATCCCACAAACCCGATTCAGATTTCCCAAGGAATGCTGTGCTTTCCCATAGTAGAATCCTGGGACAAAGAGGCTTTCGCTGTATGCTGGTTTCTCCAACATTCCGACTTGGCCTAAGCAAGCAGGAGCAGCAGCCCGCAGAACCGACTATGATTTCTAAGGAAACGGAGAGGGTGACACTTGTCTTGCCACCCGCATGCTATTCTTGCCTATGCAGGCTGTCCTGTTTCATGACTTTTCCTTAATGCTGTTTCCACAGGCCCAACCACGCTTTTCACTCAGGTAGAGGGGATGACCTTGCAAAGAGGTATTCTCTCTATGCGGGATTCTCCCACCGTGCTGCCAATAATAGGCTAAGGCAATCAGCAACAGCTGCCCACAGAACCGACTCTTTTTTCGTAGCGACTGCTATTCTTTCGCAGAGGTTTTCAGCTTAACTTGAACTGCACTTCGCTGCTGCTTCCTCAGCAAGGCTTTGGGCGTTTGCTCTGTCGCTTCAGGGAAGTAATTGTGGGAGACCTGGTGCCTCTTGGGCCTTGCTTTCCAGGGCTCCATGGTCGCACCCTGGGATCACCCTGCCAGGCCGAACTACGCAGACACAGCCACAAGCCTGCAGCAGCGTGCGTGGCCTAGAATGTCACTCCATTTCAACTGCCATCTCCTGGCGTAGTAAGGCTTGGCTTTTTTCTCTGGCGTTAAGGAGGACTCGGGGACTCGGCCAGTGCCTTCCCCAAAGGAGAGGGGAGGCGACTGGATCCCTGCACATCGCCCGTGCACCTGGATGGGGAGCTGTAGAGGACTGTCAAAACTTCTTCCCCGACACACCCCCAGCCACCCCCAATGCTTCCACATCTTGGAGGAAGATGGCATCTTTCTGCCCTTTCTTCCAGGGAGCTGTATCTGTGAGTTCCGGGTATGGCGCTTGATGGCAAGCCCACGTCTGCCTTAGGGACAGGTGGCCTTGGAGGTGCTGTCCCCTTGGGATAAGAGGCACAGAACAGGCCAGCCTTCTGCCCAGAAACCTTCTTCAGAGTGGAGTATGGGCGCCTGCCCTAGCCGTCCCCTAGTGTCTTCCTAAAGCCAGGCTTCCGTCTCTACGCACAGTTAGCGGGTGACGATTGTCTTGCCACCATCCCGCTGTTCTCGCCACGGCAGGCTCTCCTACTTTGCAACCGTTTCCCAACAACAAGGCCAATTGCTCCTTCTCTTCTCCCGGGGACGAGGTCTGCTCCTCCCCTAGACTTTCTCCCTGGAGCACCGTCACAGCCGTGTCCCTATCCTTAAGGCCCTTTCAAGATGTGCATCCACGCTTCTCTCTCAGGCAGTGGGGATGCTAGGGCCAAGAGAATTTCGCTCCATGCGGGTTTCTTCCACCGTTTTGCGGAGAGTAGCTCAGACAAGCAGCAGCAGCATCCCACAAACCCGATTCAGATTTCCCAACGATGCTGTGCTTTCCCAGAATAGAAGCCTGCGAAAAAAGGCTTTCACTGTATGCTGGTTTCTCACACTTTGAGATTTGGTCTAGAGAGCACGAGCACCAGTCCATAGAACCGAATCTGATTTCTAAGCAAACGGAGAGGGTTACACTTGTCTTGCAACCCGCCTGCTATTCTTGCCAATGCAGGCTCTCCTGTTGCATGACTGTTTCCAGACTGCAAGGCGAAGGGCCCCTTCTCTTCTCCTGGAGTTGTGTGCTACCCCTGGCCCAGACATGCTCTCAGGGAGCACAGTGAAAGATGTTTCCCTTTCCTTTTTTTTTTTTTTTTGTTTTTGTTTTTGTTTTTTTTTTTCCCAATTTATTTTTTTCGGAAAAACAGTATTCATTATTTTTTCACCACACCCAGTGCTCCATGCAAGCTGTGCCCTCTATAATACCCACCACCTGGTACCCCAACCTCCCACCCCCCGGCCACTTCAAACCCCTCAGACTGTTTTTCAGAGTCCATAGTGTTTCCCTTTCCTTAAGGCTGTTTCCACAGGCGCAACCACGCTTCTCTCTCAGGCAGAGGGGATGCCCAGGCAAAGAGGATTTCGCTCCATGTGGGTTTAATACACCGTGCTTTGGAGACTATGTTCAGGCAAGCGGCATCAGCATCGCACAGAACCCACTCTGATTTCCCAAAGAATGCTGTGCTTTCCTAGAGGGGATGCCAGGGAAAGAGGCTTTCGCTATATGCGGGATTCTCCCACCATGGTGCCAATACTAGGCTAAGGCTACCAGCAAATGCAGCCCACAGTACCGACTCTTTTTTCCTAGTGATTGTTATGCTTTCGCAGAGGTTTTCACCTTGGCCTGAACATCACTTCGCTGCTACTTCCTCAGCAAGGCTTTGGGCGTTTGCTCTGTCGCGTCAGGGAAGTAGATCTGCGGGAGATCTGGTGCCTCTTGGTCCTTGCTTTCCTGCGCTCCATGGTCGCAACCTGGGTTAACCCCGCCAGGCTGAACTAGCAGTCACAACCACAACACTGCCTGCTTGTGTTACCTAGGATGACAGTCCATGCCAACTACCATCTCCTGGTTTAGTAAGGCTTGGCTTTTTGCTCTGGCGTTCAGGCGGACTCGGGGACTAGGCCAGTGCCTTCCCCTGAGGAGAGTATAGGCGACAGGATCACTGCACAGGGCCCGTGTACTGGGATCGGGAGCTGTGGGGGACTGTCCACACTTCTTCCCCGACACACCCCCTGCCACTCCTAAAGCTGCCACATCTTGGAGGATGATGACATCTGAATGCCCTTTCTTCCAGGGAGTTGTATCTGCGAGTTCCGGGTATGGCGCCTGGTGGCAAGCCCACGTCTGCCTTAGGGACAGGTGGCCTTGGAGGTGCTGTCCCCTTGGGACAAGAGGCACAGAACAGGCCTGCCTTCTGGCCAGAGTCCTTCCACAGAGTGGAGTATGCGCGCCTGCCTTAGCCGTCCCTTCATGTCTTCCTTAAGCCAGGCTTCCGTCTCTACGCACAGAGAGCGGGTGACGATTGTCTTGCCACCATCCTGCTGTTCTCGCCAGGGCAGGCTCTTCTGCTTTGCAACTGTTTCCAGACAACAAGGCCAACGGCTCCTTTTCTTCTCCCGGTGAGGCGTACTGCTCCTTTCCCAGACTTTTTCTTGAGGAGCACGGTGACAGCCGTGTCCCTATTCTTAAGGCCCTTTCCAGATGTGCATCCACGCTTCTCTCTCAGGCAGTGGGTGTGCTAGGGACAAGAGAATTTCAGTCCATGCGGTTTCTTCCACCGTGCTGCAGAAACTAGCTCAGGCAAGCAGCAGCAGCAACCCACAAACCCGATTCAGAATTCCCAACGGATGCTGTGCTTTCCCATAGTAGAAGCTTGGTACTAAGAAGCTCTCGCTGTATGCTGGTTTCTCCCACCTTTCGGCTTGGCCTAGGCAAGCAGGAGCAGCAGCCCGCAGAACGGTTCTGATTTCTGAGCAAACAGAGAGGGTGACACTTGTCTTGCCACCTGCCCGCTATTCTTGCTAATGAGGCTCTCCTGTTGCATGACCCTTTCCAGACAGCAAGGCCAAGGGCCCCATCACTTCTCCTGGAGCGGCGTGCTACGCCTGGCACAGACATGCTCTCAGGGATCACAGTTACAGACGTTTCTCTTTCCTTAAGGCTGTTTCCACAGGAGCAACCACGCTTCTCTCAGGCAGAGGGGATGCCCGGGGAAAGAGGATTTCGCTCCATGCGGGTTTAGTACACCGTGCTTCGGATACTATGTTCAGGCAAGCGGCATCAGCATCGCACAGAACCGACTCTGATTTCCCAAGGAATGCTGTGTTTTCTTAGAGGTGATGCCCAGGCAAAGAGGCTTTCACTCAATGCTGGATTCTCCCACTGTGCTGTAATACTAAGCTAAGGCAAGCAACAACAGCAACCCTCAGAACCGACTCTTTTTTCCTAGAGACTTCTATGGTTTCAGAGATTTTTTTCAGCTTGGCCTGAACCGCACTTCACTGCTGATTCCTAAGCAAGGCTTTGGGCATGTGCTCTGTCTCATCAGGGAAGTAGATGTGCGGGAGAGCTGGTGCATCTTGGTCCTTGGTTTCCCGGGCTCCATGGTCGCATCCTGGGTTCACCCTGCCAGGCCGAACTACGCAGTCACAGCCACCAACCTGCAGCAGCGTTCGTGGCCTAGGATGACAGTTCATGCCAAGTGCCATCTCCTGGCATAGTAAGGCTTAGCTTTTTGCTCTGGCGTTCAGTCGGACTCGGGGACTAGGCCAGTACATTCCCCTTAGGAAAGGAGAGGTGACAGGATCCCTGCACAGCGCCCGTGCTCTGGGATGGGGAGCTGTGGGGACTACCCCACTTCTTCCCCGACACACCCCCTGCCACCAGCAACGCTGCCACATCTTGGAGGAAGATGGCATCTGACTTCCCTTTCTTCCAGGGAGCTGTATCTGCGAGTTCCGGGTATGGCGCCTGGTGGCAAGCCCAATCTGCCCTAGGGACAGGTGTCCTAGGAGATGATGTCCCCTTGGCACAAGAGGCACAGAACAGGCTTTCCTTCTGCCCAGACTCCTTCTTCAGAGTGGAGTATGCGCGCCAGCCCTAGCCGTACCCTCGTGTCTTTCTAAAACCAGGCTTCCATCTCTATGCTAAAGGGAACGGGTGACGCTTGTCTTGCCACCATCCTGCTGTTCTCGCCAGGGCAGGCTATCCTGCTTTGTGACTGTTTCCCGACCACCAGGCCATCTGCTCCTTCTCTTCTCCCGGGCAGGCGTTCTGCTCCTTCCCCAGACTTGCTCTTGGGGAGCATGGTGACAGCCATGTCCCTATCCTTAAGGCCCTTTCCAGATGTGCATCCACGCTTCTCTCTCAGGCAGTGGTGATGCTTGGGCCAAGAGAATTTTGCTCCTTGCGGGTTTCTTCCACCGTGCTGCGGAGACTAGCTCAGGCAAGCAGCAGCAGCATCCCACAAACCCGATTCAGATTTCCCAACGAATGCTGTGCTTTCCCAGAGGAGAAGCCCAGGCAAAGAGGATTTCGCTGTATGGTGGTTCTTACACCTTATGACTTGGCGTACACAAGCAGGAGCAGCAGCCCACAGAACCGACTCTGATATCTAAACAAACGGAGAGGGTGACACTTGTCTTGCCACACGCTCGCTATTCGTGCCTATGCAGGCTCTCCTGTTTCATGACGTTTCCTTAAGACTGTATCCACAGGCGCAACAATACTTCTCTCTCAGGTAGAGGCGATTCCAGGGCAAAGATTATTTCGCTCCAAGCGGGTATAAGACACCATGCTTCGGAGACTATGTTCAGGCAAGCGGCATCAGCATCGCCCAGAACCGAGTCTGATTTCCCAACGAATGCTCTGCTTTCCCAGAGGAGAAGCCTGGACAAAGACGCTTTCATTCTATGCTGGCTTCTCCCAACTTGAGACTAGGCCTAGGCAAGCACGAGCAGCAGCCTGCTGAATCGATCAGATTTGTAAGCAAACGGAGAGGGTGACACTTGTCTTGCCACCCGCCTGCTATTCTTGCCTATGCAGGCTCTCCTGTTTCATGACTTTTCCATAAGGTGTTTCCACAGGCGCAACCACGCTTCTCTCTCAGGCAGAGGGGATGCCCGGGCAAAGAGGATTTCGCTCCATGCTGGTTTATTACACAGTGCTTCAGAGACTATGTTCAGGCAAGCGGTATCAGCATCGCACAGAACCGACTCTGATTTCCCAAACAATGCTGTGCTTTCCTAGAGGGGATGCCCAGTCAAAGAGGCTTTCGCTCTATGCGAGATTCTCCCACCGTGCTGCCAATACTAGGCTAAAGCAAGCAGCAACAGCCGCCCACTGAACCTACGCTATTTTCCTAGCAATTGCTATGCTTTCCCAGACGTTTTCAGCTTGGCCCGAACCGCACTTCGCTGCTGCTATTCAGCAAGGCTTTGGGCATTTGCTCTTTCGCATCAGGGAAGTAGATCTGCGGGAGAGCTGGTGCCTCTTGGGCCTTGCTTTCCCGGGCTCCATGGTCACACCCTGGGTTCACCCTGCCAACCCGAACTACGCAGACAAAGCCACAATCCTGCAACAGCGTGCGTGGCCTAGGATGACACTCCATGCCAACTGCCATCTCCTGTCGTAGTAAGGCTTGGCTTTTTGCTCTGGCGTTCAGGCGGACTCGGGGACTAGACCAAGCCTTCCCCTTTTGAGAGGAGAGGCGACAGGATCCCTACACAGCGCCTGTGCACTGGGATGGCGAGCTGAGGGGGACTGTCCCAATTCGTGCCTGACACACCCCCTGCCACCTTCAATGCTGCCACATCTTGGAGGAAGATGGCATCTGACTGCCATTTCTTCCAGGGATCTGTATCTGCAAGTTCCGGATATGGCGCCTGGTGGCAAGGCCACATATTCTGTAGGGACAAGTAGCCGTGGAGATGCTGTACCCTTGGGGAAAGAGGAACAGAACAGGCCTGCCGTCTGCCAAGACTCCTTCCTCAGAGTGAAGTATGCACACCTGCCCTAGCCGTCTCCTCGTGTCTTTCTAAAGCCAGGCTTCCGTCCCTACGCACAGGAAGCGGGTGACGCATGTCTTGCCACCGTCCCGCTGTTCTCGCCAGGGCAGGCTCTCCTGCTTTGCGAATGTTTCCCAACAACAAGGCCAACGTCTCCTTCTCTTCTCCCGGGGAGGCGTTCTGTCCTTCCCCAGACTTGCTCTTGGGGAACACGGTGAAAGCCTTGTCCCTATTGTTAAGGCCCTTTCTAGATGTTCATCCTCGCTTCTCTCTCAGGCCGTGGGGATGCTAGGGCCAGGAGAATTTCAGTTCATGTGGGTTTCTTCCACCGTGCTGCGGAGGCTAGCTCAGGCTAGCAACAGCAGCATTCCACAAACCCGATTCAGATTTCCCATGGAATGCTGTGCTTTCCCAGAGTAGAAGCCTGGGCAAAGAGGCTTTCTTTGTATGCTGGTTTCTCCCACTTTGAGACTTGGCTTTTGCAAGCAGGAGCAGCAGGCCGCAGAACCGACTTTGATTTGTAAGGAAACGGAGACGGTGACACTTGTCTTGCCACCCGACCCGCTATCCTTGCCTATGCAGGCTCTCCTTTTTCATGAATTTTCATTAAGGCTGTTTCCACAGGCGCAACCACGCTTCTCTCTCAGGTAGAGGGGATACCCAGGCAAAGAGGCTTTCGCTCTATGCGGGATTCTCCCACTGTGCTACCAATACAATTCTAAAGCAAGCAGCAACAGCAGCCCACAGAACCGACTCTTTTTTCCTAGCCCCTGCTATGCTTTCGCAGAGGTTTTCAGCTTGGCCTGAACCACACTTCGCTGCTGCTTCCTCAGCAAGGCTTTGGGCGTTTGCTCTGTCGCGTCAGGGAAGTAGATCTGCGGGAGAGCTGGTGCCTCTTGGGCTTGCTTTCCCAGGCACCATGGTCGCACCCTGGGATCACACTGCCAGGCTGAACTAGGCAGACACAGCCACCACCCTATATCAGCGTGTGTGGCCTACGATGACAGTCCATGCCAACTGCCATCTCCTGGCGTAGTAAGGCCGGGCTTATTGCTCTGGCATTCAGGCGGACTCTGAGACTAGTTCTGTGCCTTCCCCATGGGAGAAAAGGGGCGACAGGATCCCTGCACAGCGCCCGTGCAATGGCATGTGGAGCTGTGGGGGACTGTCCCCTCTTCTTCCCCTACAAACCCATGCAACCCCCAACGCAGCCACATCTTGGAGGAAGATGGCATCTGACTGTCCTTTCTTCCAGGGAGAAATATCTGCGAGTTCCGGGTATGGCGCCTGGTGGCAAGCACACGTCTGCCTTTGGGACAGGTGGCCTTGGACATGCTGTCCCCTTGGGACAAAAGACACAGAACAGGCCTGCCCTCTGCTCAGAATCCTTCCTCCAAGTGCAGTATGCGCGCCAGCCCTAGCCGTCCCCGCGTGTCATCCTTAAGCCAGTCTTCCGTCTCTACGCAAAGGGAGCAGGTGACGATTGTCTTGCCACCATCCCGCTGTTCTCACCAAGCAGGTTCTCCTGCTTTGCTACTGTTTCCGGACAACAAGGCCAATGGATCCGTCTCTTCTCCCGGGGAGGCGTTCTGCTCCTTCCACAGACTTACTCTTGGGGAGCACGGTGACAGCCGTGTCCCTTTCCTAAAGGCCCTTTCCAGATGTGCATCCACGCTTCTCTCTCACGCAGTCGGGAAGCTAGGGCCAAGAGAATTTGGCTCCATGCCGGTTTCTTCCACCGTGCTGCGGAGACTAGCTCAGGCAAGCAGCAGCAGCATCCCACAAACCCGATTCAGATTTCCCAATGAATTCTGTGGTTTCCCAGAGGAGAAGCCTGGGCAAAGAGGATTTCGCTGTATGCTCGTTTCTCCCACGTTGAGATTTTGCCTAGGCAAGCAGGAGCAGCAGCCCGCAGAACCGAGTCTGATTTCTAAGTAAACGGAGAGGGTGACCCTTGTCTTGCCACAGCCCGCAATTCGTGCCAATGCAGGCTCTCCTGTTACATGACCCTTTAAAGACAGCAAGGCCAAGGGCCCCTCCTCTACTCCTGGAGCGGAGGGCTATGCCTGGCACAGACATGCTCTCAGGGAGTGCAGTGACAGACGTTTCCCTTTCCTTAAGGCTTTTTCCACAGGCGCAACCACGCTTCTCTCTCAGACAGAGGGGATGCCCGGGCAAAGAGGATATCGCTCCATGCGGGTTTTTTACACCGTGTTTTGGAGACTATTTTCAGGCAAGCGGCATCAGCATCGCACAGAGCCGACTCTGATTTCCAAAAGAAGGCTGTGCTTTCCTAGAGGGGATGCCCAGGCAAAGCGGCTTACGCTCTATGCGGCATTCTCCCACCGTGCTGCCAATAAAGGCTAAGGCAAGCAGCACAGCAGCCTAGAGAACCGACTCTTTTTTCCTCGCGACTGCTATACTTTCACAGAGGTTTTCAGCTTTGCCTGAACCGCTCTTCACTGCTGCTTCCTCAGCAAGGCTTTGGGCGTTCGTCTGTCGTGTCAGGGAAGTAGATCTGCGGGAGAGCTGGTGCCTCTTGGTCCTTGCTTTCCCGCGCTCCATGGTCGCAACCTGGGTTAACCTCGCCAGGCTGAACTAGCAGACACAGCCACAACACTGCAGCAGCGTGCATGGCCTAGTATGACACTCCATGCCATCTGCCATCTCCTGGCATAGTAAGGCTTGGATTTTTGCTCTGGCATTCAGGCGGACTAGGGGACTAGGCTAGTGCCTTCACCATAGGAGAGGAGAGGAGACAGGATCCCTACACAGCGCCTGTGCCCTGGGATGGGGAGTTGTGGGGTCTGTGCCCACATCTTCTCCAACAGACACCCTGCAACCCCCAACGCTGCCACATCTTGGAGGAAGATGGCATCTGACTTCCCTTTCTTCCAGGGAGCTGTATCTGCGAGTTCCGGGTATGGCGCCTGGTGGCAAGCCCAAGTCTGCCCTAGGGACAGGTGGCCTTGGAGATGCTGTCTGCTTGGGACAAGAGGCGCAGAACAGGCCTGCCGTCTGCCCAGAATCCTTCCTCAGAGTGGAGTATGCGCGCCTTCCCTAGCCATTACCTCGTGTCTTCCTAAAGCCAGGCTTCCGTCCCTATGCACAGGAAGCGGGTGACGCATGTTTTGCCACTGTCCAGCTGTTCTCACCAGGGCAGGCTCTCCTGCTTTGCGACTGTTTCCCGACAACAAGGCCAATGGCTCCTTCTGTTCTCCTGGGGAGGCGTTCTGCTCCTTCCACAGACTTGCTCCTGGGAGCACGGTGACAGCCGTGTCCCTATCCTTAGGGCCCTTTCCAGATGTGCATCCACGCTTCTCTCTCAGGCATTGGGGAAGCTAGCGGCAAGAGATTTTGGCTCCATGCCAGTTTCTTCCACCGTGCTGCGGAGACTAGCTAAGGCAAGCAGCAGCAGCATCCCACAAACCCGATTCAGATTTCCTAATGAATACTGTGGTTTCCCAGAGGAGAAACCTGGGCAAAGAGGCTTTCGCTGTATGCTGGTTCTCCCACCTTGAGACTTGGCCTAGGCAAGCAGGAGCAGCAGACCGCAGAACCGACTCTGATTTCAAAGCAAACGGAGATGGTGACACATGTCTTGCCACCCGCCCGCTATTCTTGCCAATGCAGGCTCTCCTGTTGCATGAGCCTTTCCAGACAGGAAGGCCAAGGGCCCCTTCTTTTCTCCTGGAGCAGCGTGCTCCGTCTGGCCCAGACATGCTCTCAGGGAGCGCAGTGAAAGATGTTTCCCTTTCCTTAAGGTTGTTTCTACAGGCGCAACCACGATTCTCTCTCAGGCAGAGGGGATGCCCGGGCCAAGAGGATTTCGCTCCATGCGGGTTTATTACACCGTGCTTCGCAGACTATGTTCAGGCAAGCGGCATCAGCATTGCACAGAACCGACTCTGATTTCCCAAAGAATGCTGTGCTTTCCTAGAGGGGATGCCCAGGCAAAGAGGCTTTCACTCTAACCCTGATTCTCCCACCATGCTGCAAATACTAGGCTAAGGCAAGCAGCAACAGCAGCCCACAGAACCGACACTTTTTTCCTAGCGACTGCTATGCTTTCACAGAGGTTTTCAGCTTGGCCTGAACCGCACTTTGCTCTGCTTCCTCAGCTCGGCTTTGGGCGTTTGCTCTGTCGCGTCATGGAAGTAGATCTGCGGGACAGCTGGTGCGTCTTGGGCCTTGCTTTCCCGGGGTCCATGGTCACACCCTGGGATCACCCTACCAGGCCGAACTACGCAGACACAACCACCAACCTGCAGCAGCATGCGTGGCATAGAATGACAGTCCATGCCAACAGCCATCTCCTGGCATAGTAAGGCATGGCTTTTTACTCTGGCATTCAGGAGGACTCGGGGACTAGGCCAGTGCCTTCCCCATAGGAGAGGAGAGGCGACAGGATCCCTGCACAGCGCCCGTACACTGGGATGGGGAGCTGTGGGGGACTGTCCCCACTTCTTCCCCGAAACAACCCCTGCTTCCCCAACGCTGCCAAATCTTGGAGGAAGATGGCATCTGACTGTCCTTTCTTCTAGGGAGCTGTGTCTGCGAGTTACGGTTTGGCGCCTGGTGGCAGGCGCACGCAGGCCCTCGGGACAGGTGGCCATGGGGATCTGTATGCTAGGGCCAAGAGATTTTCGCTCCATGCGGGTTTTTTCAACCGTGTTGTGGAGACTAGCTCAGGCAAGCAGCAGCAGCATCCCACACACCCGTTTCAGATTTCCCAATGAATGCTGTGTTTTCCCAGAGGAGAAGCCTGGGCAAAGAGGCTTTTGCTGTATACTGGTTTTTCCCAATTTGAGATTTGGCCTAGGCAAGCAGGAACAGCAGCCCGCAGAACGGACTCTGATTTCTAAGCAAACGGAGAGGGTGACACTTGTCTTGCTACCCGCCCTCTATTCTTGCTTATGCAGGCTCTCCTGTTTCATGACTTTTCCTTTAGGCTGTTTCCACAGGCTCAACCACGCTTCTCTCTCAGATAGAGGGGATGCCCGGGCAAAGAGGCTTTCGTTCTATGCGGGATTCTCCCACCGTGCTGCCAATACTGGGCTAAAGCAAGCAGCAACAGCAGCCCACAGAACCGACTTTTTTTCCCAGCGATTGCTATGCTTTCACAGAGGTTTTCAGCTTGACCTGAACCGCACTTCGCTGTTGCTTCCTCAGCAAGGTTTTGGGCGTTCGTCTGTCGCGTCAGGGAGGTAGATCTGCGGGAGAGCTGGTGTCTATTGGTCCTTGCTTTCCCGCACTCCATGGTCGCAACCTGGGTTAACCCCGCCAGGCTGAACTATCAGACACAGCCACAACACTGCAGCAGCGTGCATGGCCTAGCATGACTCCATGCCAACTGCCAAATCCTGGCGTATTAAGGCTTGGCTTTTTGCTCTGGCATTCAGGCGGACTAGAGGACTAGGCTAGTGCATTCACCATAGGAGAGGAGAGGCGACAGGATCCCTACACAGCGCCTGTGCACTGGGATGGGGACCTGTGGGGGCCTGTCCCCACTTCCTCCCCGACATACCCCCTGCCACCCCAAACGCTACCACATCTTGGAGGAAGATGGCATCTGACTGCCCTTTCTTCCAGGGAGCTGTATCTGCGAGTTCCGCGTATGGATCCTCGTGGCAGTCCGACGTCTGCCCTAGGGACAGAAGGCAGTGGAGATTTTCTCCCCCTGGGAAAGGAGGCACAGAATAGGCCTGCTGTGTGCGCAGACTCCTTCCTAAGAGTGGAGTATGCTCTCCTGCCCTAGCCATCCCCTCGTGTCTTCCTAAAGCCAGGCTTCCATCCCTATGTACAGGAAGCAGTTGACGCATGTCTTGCCACCATCCAGCTTTTCTCACCAGGGTAGGCTCTACTGCTTTGCGACTGTTTCCTGACAACAAGGCTAACGGCTCCTCCTCTTCTCCAAGGAAGGCGTTCTGCTCCTTCCCCAGACTTGCTGCTGGGAGCACGGTGACAGCCGTGTCCCTATCCTTAAGGCCCTTTCCAGATGTGCATCCACGATTCTCTCTCAGGCAGAGGGAATGCTAAGGCCAAGAGAATTTCGCTCCATGCCGGGTTCTTCCACCGTGCTTCGGAGACTAGCTCAGGCAAGAAGCAGCAGCATCCCACAAAGCAACTCAGATTTCCCAACGAATGCTGTGATTTCCCAGAGGAGAAGCCTGGGCAAAGAGGCTTTCGCTGTATGGTGGTTTCCCCACCTTGAGACGTGGCCTAGGGAACGACGAGCAGCAGCCCGCTGAAGTGACTCTGATTTCTCAGCAAATGGAGAGGGTGACACTTGTCGTGCCAGCTGCCCGCTGTTCTTGCCATGGCAGGCTCTCCTGTTTCATGACCGTTTCCAGGCAGCAAGGCCAAGGGCCCCTTCTCTTCTCCCGGAGTGGCGTGCTACGCCTAGCCCAGGAACGCTCCCAGGGAGCACAGTAACAGACATATCCCTTTCCTTAAGGCTGTTTCCGCAGACGCAACCACGTTTCTCTCTCAGGCAGAGAGTATGCCCAGGCAAAGAGTATTACGCTCCATGCGGGTATATACACTGTGCTTCGGAGACTATGTTCAGGCAAGCGGCATCAGCATCGCACAGAACCGACTCTGATTTCCCAAAGAATGCTGTACTTTCCTTGAGGGGATGCCCGGGGATAAAGGCTTTCGCTCTATGGGTGTTTCTCCCACCGTGCTGCCAATACTAGGCTAAGGCAAGCAGCAACAGCAGCACACAGAACCGACTCTTTTTTCCCAGCGACTGCTATGCTTTCCCAGAGTTTTTCAGCTTGGCCTGATCCGCACTTCGCTGCTGCTTCTTCAGCAAGGCGTTGGGCGTTTGCTCTGTTGCGTCAGGGAAGTAGATCTGCGGGAGAGCTGGTGCGTCTTGGGCTTTGCTTTCCCTTGCTCCATTGTTGCATCCTGGGTTTACCCTGCCGGGCCGAACTACTCAGACACAGCAACAACACTGCAGCAGCGTGCGTGGCCAAGGATGACAGTCGATGCCAACTGCCATCTCCTGGCGTAGTAAGGTAGGCTTTTTGCTCTGGCGCTCAGGCGGACTCGGCGAATAGGCCAGTACCTTCCCCTTAGGAAAGGAGAGGCGACAGGATCCATGCACAGCGCCCATGCACTGGGATGGGGAGCGGTGCGGGACTGTACCCACTTCCTCCCCGACATACACCCTGTGACCCCCAACGCTGGCACATATTGGAGGTAGATGGCATCTGACTGCCCTTTCTTCCAGGGAGCTGTATCTGCGAGTTCCAGGTATTGCGCCTGGTGGCAAGCCCACGTCTGCCCTAGGGACAGGTGACCTTGGAAATGCTGTCCCCTTGGGACAAGAGGCAAAGAACAGGCCTGCCTTCTACCCAGACTCCTTCCTCAGAGTGGAGTATGTGCGCCAGCCCTAGCCGTACCCTCGTGTCTTCCTAAAGCCAGGCTTCCGTCTCTACGCACAGGGAGCGGGTGACGCTTGTTTTGCCACCGTCCCACTGTTCTCGCCAGGGCAGGCTCTCCTGCTTTGTGACTGTTTCCCGACAACAAGGCCAATTGCTCCTTCTCTTCTCCCGGGGAGGCGTTCTCCTCCTTCCCCAGACTTGCTCCTGGGAGCACGGTGACAGCCGTATCCCTATCCTTAAGGCCCTTTCCAGATGTTCATCCACGCTTCTCTCTCAGGCAGTGGGGATGCTAGGGCCAAGAGCATTTCGCTCCATGCGGGTTTCTTCCATTGTGCTGCGGAGACTAGCTCAGGCAAGAAGCAGCAGCATCCGACAAACTCGATTCAGATTTCCCAAAGAAAGCAGTGCTTTCCCAGAGGAGAAGCCTAGGCTTCTCCTGTATGGTGGTTTCTCCCACCTTGAGACTTGGCCTAGGCAAGCACGAGCAGCAGCACGCTGAAGCGACTCTGATTTCTCAGCAAATGGAGATGGTGACAAATGTCGTGCCAACTGCCCCCTGTTCTTGCCATGGCAGGTGAAATACTCCCGTACTCCTTGGTAAGGTTTGTTTTAGCAACCTATTGCAAGACCCCCTTCCTCCTTGGATGGTTTGTTTTAGCAACCTATTGTCCCCATAGCCTGATGGCAACACATTGTCTGTGGTCACCTGGTCTGTCAAAGGAGAGACAAATGAGAAATGAAATGTACCGGGGCTTTCCAGAGTGCTATCCCAAGGAACCGCCAGAAAACCCTGACCCAAACGCCCAATCATGCCTGAATCAAATTGATTAATTAGACTCCTGTAACCATGCATATCTGCTTCTGTAGGATGGCTTCCCGCCATTGCTTCCCGCCAGAACAAACGGTTACAGTGCCTAACAATGCTTGATTTAGGCTAACCAATCAGATTCCTGTAACCAAGCATCTGCTTCTGTAAACTCGCTTCCTGCCACCCCAACCTTGCCCTATATAATCTGCTCCCCAACTTAGCGTGGCACGCTCAGCCCACAAAGGCTGAAGCGTCCGCAGGCGCCTGTGTAACCAATAAACCTCTTGCAATTTGCATCCAGTGGAGGCGTGCTGTTTGATTCTTGGGTGCGACTCCAGGATCTTTCATTTGGAGGTTCCACCGAGGTCTCATGAATTCCCACCCAAGACTCTAGCCGGTCCCCACCGGGAGGTTAGCTGGCCAGTATCTGTGTCTCTGTCATCTGTGTCTCTGTCTCTCTGATTGTGTGTTATGTTCTTATCTTTATGTTCTGTACAACAACGTTGTTGCTCTGTAGAATGGGCATGATTGAGAAGGAGTTGATGAACTCGGACTTCTCCCCTGCCACCCCGAGGGACGCCTCGGGGATCTGTAACACTCCAGGGGACGCCTCAGGGTGTATGAAGAGGTCCATTATCTTGGGCCACCTGTCGGTCAGAGAGGATCTCGCGTTCCTCCTGACAGTAACCCTGTCGGTCAGGGAGGATCTCGCGTTCCTCCTGACCGTAACCCTGTCGGTCAGAGAGGATCTCGCGTTCCTCCTGACCGTAACCCTGTCGGTCAGGGAGGATCTCGCGTTCCTCCTGACCGTAACCCCGTCGGTCAGGGACGATCTCATGTTCCTCCTGACCGTCTCTTGTGTCCAGACTGTCCTGTTGACGTCCTAAGTGTCTATATGTTCTTTGCATCAGTTATAAAGGTAACATTCTATTTTGGGAAAAATGTCTGATCCGTTTGAATCTGAGGAATGCATGACTGTATGGATGTTTATGTGGCTCCACCGCCTTTGGCTACGGAGTCTGAGTGGGCTGCACCCTGAGTCTCGCGGAGCGTCATATGGCATAACGGTCATCTACTCCATGGAGTAGCCTGGTCCGGGGTTTATTCGGATAGACCTTAGTAAGACGCTCCTAAGTTCCCGCGAGGGACGCGAGCAGGACAGCACCTGAAAGATCCCCCTCCCTTGTCTGCGACATCATTCATGATGGGAGGGAAACCCAGAAAACTCCTATCTTAAGACTGCTCACTTAAAAATAAAATTAAAAACGGAAAGACACTGGCATAAAAAGCTGGTTTTCTTTCTGTTTAAAAGGGAAAAGTTTTCTTAGATTAATTGATCTGTTAAAAAAAATGTAAATGGTTTTCTCTTTGCCAGCCCAGAAAACCCAACTTCTATGTTCTGTTTTATCAGGTGTTTAACATCCCTAATTATACTTAGGCATGTGTTTTAAAACTTTCTAAGGTTTTAGCAATTGTTCAAGATTTAAACCAATAATAAACCTTGGGTTACATTTGTGAAAATGCTATAATTATTCTAGAGATTCTATACGTTTCCTAAAGTTTTAATGTTTTAAAAGATCATCACTTGATATTGTAATTACGGAAATGCTATATGTCACAGAAGTAACCTGATTTCCTTGCAACTAAATTGTAAACTCCCGTCTCTTCAGCTCTAACCATATACATTCCGAGTTTTTGTCATTTATAATGGTTTTAATTCTCTCGTAAAATGAGTTTTATCTTAAAGGAGATTCATATAAAGGACTTTCAAGACAAATAGATATTTAATATACTTGAAAACCCTAAAACTGAAATGGGTAAGAATTTCCAAAACTAACTAAAGCTGCATTCACCAGATTTAGTAAAATGGGACTAAATGAACTAAAAGATTATAGTATTATGTCTCTTAATGTTTTGTCTTGTTTTAGACATTGCTGGTTTTCTAATGTTTGCTCTTCCAGACTAGGGATACTTTTTCTTAAGTTATCTGTAACTCCTAGAGATGTAAAAGTGCTCATTTGTAAACGAATCAAGGCATTCAACTTTTCTCTCTATCTGAACCCTCTGAAACCAAAAGGTCTCAGTAAGTATTCTTTCTTCCATGGCAATCAGTCATTTGCACAAGTTCAATAAGAATCTGTTCTCCTTGTAACAGGACAGCATTGCAAACTGGTTATTTTACCAAGGCTTTGACTGGGATATCATATTTGAAAAGTTTCAGATATGACCAGACAGCTTTAAGGAACTAAGGTTGACTTTATAAAACCTGGAGCCATAAAGCCCCTTGGGACTGTTGGCCTGATACCTTGCTTACAGAGTTCCCAGCAGCCTCACCAGGTGAGTAAAGAATGTCACTCCTTGGTAGGTACAGTCTCAGAAGAGGCATATGCCCAGATCGACAGGTATTGCAGGCATGCCTGATGGCAAGTACATGGCTTGGCTTCTGGCCTGGAGAGGCTACTAGAAGTTCAACCTAGAGATTCCTTATAAAAAGTTCCAGCAAAGCAGATTCTAAAAGATCTATTGATCACACTCACTGTTCTTGCTGAGCTTATGTAAATAATGGGCCCAATTTGTTAAAACTGGACTTGTTTCACAAGTAAATTAGTCCTGATTTGGCCATCTCTGAAAATAAAGGTTATTTTAGAGAGAAAAATTATGTTTTAATAACACACCTTTATGGATGTTAAATTCTAGACTTAGTTGTCTTTAAATGTTTGTTTACCTAAGCTAAACAATTTGAGGTAAACTTGAGAGAAGTTACACAATAGCTTCTTTAGTCGATCTTATTTTGTGGGGATATTAGCAGAAACCCACAGCACATGATTAAACAACTGGAAAAATGGAATTAATTCCCCTACAATTGTATAACTTAACTAACACCTTGTTGATGGCTGGGATAATGAAATTGCCTAAAAGCCAGCCTATCACACTCCATAGGATTAACTATGGACTTGTGGAGGCAATGGATGACCCCACTTTCTTTATGAGTGGATTAAATAATGCTTGGGGGACTCCCCTTATCTCTTGACAAGTTTTCTCACTTGCCAGTGATCCTCTGTAGTCAGAATATTGTTAAGCCTGGACCACTCAAAGGTCTTCTTATTGGTTTCATCCCTTAGTCATATTTATCCTAAAAGCCACCTCTGTTAAGGTGCAATTGCAAACAGATGCTTTAGCTAAGTCTCTCTCAGTGAATACTTAAGTTCCTGGTTTGAAAGAGGGCTATGGCCAAATCTCCTTTTCAGGCTTCTCATTCTTATCGCCTTATTAACTTTAATATGTTGCTTTGTTCAGTGTTTCTCTAGTTGGTTCCGAGACTCCATTGCTGCAATGACTTCACCAGGCAGATGATCCTTACCACACGCAAAGATACTTCTTCACTGTCAGCGCTGGATTCAGCTGCCTCCGCCTTTTGTAACTCCCCTATACATTCCTCTACTGATCAATGTTGACCTGAGTAGGTAGAGACAGCTCTACGCCCTATTCAGCAGGAAGAAGTTACAGAAGATGAGACCTTCCACCTTCAACCACCTTAAAGATTTAAGGATCAAAATTGTTCAGGAGGCTGGCTGAAGAGGGAGCAGGGGCTGGCGCCTTGCACCCCCACTCCACCCACTCCCCTTGGTAATATATGTGACATTTCACAGGCACCCCTGACTGCCCTGTATCCGGATCTCTGTAAATTGGCTATGGGATTTTGGGACATAGGCTAACATGATGATCCCCCTAAGCCACCAACATTCACTACGATTAAAGGAATGTCGCCCCCTAACCAGGCATGTGGAAATGGACCACGACACTACAAACTTAGTGCACTCCCCTTTTATGTCTGCCCCACGCCGAGAAATAGTATTGCTAGCGGACCGGCCTATAAATGTAAAGGCCCTGATGACTTCTACTGCGTGGCCTGGGGATGTGAAACTATGGGTGATGACTATTGGAAACCCACCTCACATTGCGATTTTATCACTGTTACAGCCAATTACTCCCATGAGATAAAAAAGTCCCCGGGGGCTCGTCATGGGTACTGGGACCAAGCAAACGATGGAAAATACTGTAAAAATGCATGGTGTCACCCCCTTAAGATTACCTTCACAGAGTCTGGAAAGAAAGCAGTTCACTGGACAAAAGGGTATAGCTGGGGCCTTAGACTCTATAAGGAAAATTATGACTATGAGAAACAAAATAGATATCGAAGAGAGCCCCTTACCTTAACATTAGCTATATTACTAGGAGTTGGGGGAATAGCGGCAGGTATCAGAACGGAAACTTCTGCCCTACTTCAAATCAACCAGCTTATGCATTTGCAGGCCGCCATGCCTGCTGATTTAGAAGCTATAGAAAAATCAATCACTGCCTTAGAAAAATCCATAACCTCCCTCTCTGAGGTGGTTCTGCAAAATAGGAGGGGACTAGACTTATTGCTCTTAAGAGAAGGAGGATTATGCGCAGCCCTCAAGGAAGAATGCTGTTTTTATGCTGATCATACTGGGATTGTTAGAGAAACCATGAATAAACTCAGAGAGAGACTAGCCCAAAGAAAAAAGGATTTTGAATCCCACCAGGGCTGAATTGAAGGTTGGTTTAATCGATCTCCTTGGTTCACCACATTACTGTCCACCATTTTAGGGCCCCTTATTATACTTTTACTAATTATCTCAGTTGGCCCTTGTATCTTAAATAAACTCATACAGTTCATGAAAGATCGCTTGTCAGTAATCCAGACAATGGTGCTGACACAGCAATATCAACTCTTTAAACAGACCGGCTCTCAAGCTGAATTACTTCAAACAAAGTGAATGGATATAGGATTCTATCCATGATAAAGAAAAAGGGGGGAATGAAAGACCCCTTCCTCCTTGGTAAGGTTTGTTTTAGCAACCTATTGAAAGACCCCCTTCCTCCTTGGTAAGGTTTATTTTAGCAACCTATTGTCCCCATAGCCTGATGGCAACACATTGTCTGTGGTCACCCGGTCTGTCAAAGGAGAGACAAATGAGAAATGAAATGTACCGGGACTTTCCAGAGTGCTATCCCAAGGAACCGCCAGAACACCCTGACCCCAACGCCCAATCATGCCTGAATCAAATTGATTAATTAGACTCCTGTACCCATGCATATCTGCTTCTGTAGGATGGCTTCCCGCCACCGCTTCCCACCAGAACAAACGGTTACAGTGCCTAACAATGCTTGATTTAGGTTAACTAATCAGATTCCTGTAACCAAGCATCTGCTTCTGTAAACTCGCTTCCTGCCACCCCAACCTTGCCCCATATAATCTGATCCCCAACTAAGCCCGGCACGCTCAGCCCACAAAGGCTGATGCGTCCACAGGCGCCTGTGTAACCAATAAACCTCTTGCAATTTGCATCCAGTGGAGGCGTGCTGTTTGATTCTTGGGTGCGACTCCAGGATCTTTCAGCAGGCTCTCCTGTTTCATAACTGTTTCCAGACAGCAAGGCCAAGGGACCTTGTCTTCTCCCAGAGCGGCGTGATACAGCTGGCCCAGCAATGCTACCAGGGAGCACCGTAACAGATATTTCCCTTTCCTTAAGGCTGTTTCCACAGGTGCAACCACGCTTCTCTCTCAGGCAGAGAGGATGCCCAGGCAAAGAAGATTACGCTTCATGGTGGTTTATTACACCGTGCTTCGGAGACTATGTTCAGGCAAGCAGCATCAGCATCGCACAGAACCCACTCTGATATCCCAAAGAATGCTCTGCTTTCCTAGAGGGGATGACCAGGCAAAGAGGCTTTCACTCTATGCGGGATTTTCCCACCGTGCTGCAAATATTAGGCTAGAGCAAGCAGAAACAAGAGCCCACAGAACCGACTCTTTTTTACTAGCGATAGCTATGCTTTCCCAGAGGTTTACAGCTTGGCCTGAACCACTTCGCTGCTGCTTCCTCAGCAAGGCTTTGGGCGTTTGCTCTGTCGCGTCAGGGAAGTAGATCTGCGGGAGAGCTGGTGCCTCTTGGGCCTTGCTTTCCCGGGCTCCATGTCGCACCCTGGGTTCACACTGCCAGGCCGAACCACGCAGACACAGCCACCACCCTGCTGCAGCGAGCGTGGCCTAGGATGACAGTCCAAGACAACTGCCATCACCTGGCGTAGTAAGGCTTGGCTTTTTGCTCTGGCGTTCAGGCGGACTCGGAGACTAGGCCAGTGCCTTCCCATAGGAAAGGAGAAGCGACAGTCTCCCTGCACAGCACCCGTGCACTGGGATAAGGAGCTGTGGGGGACTGTCCCCACTTCTTCCCCGACACACCCCCTGCCACCCACAACGCTGCCACATCTTGGAGGAAGATGGCATCTGACTGCCTTTTCTTCCAGGGAGCTGTGTATGCGAGTTACGGGTTAGCGCCTGGTGGCAGGCCCACGTCTGCCCTAGGGACAGGTGACCATGGAGAAGCTGTCCCCTTGGGACAAGAGGCACAGAACAGGCCTGCCATCTGCCCAGACTCCTTCCTCAGAGTGGAGTATGTGCGCTTCTCTAGCCGTCCTTTCGTGTCTTCCTAAAGCCAGGCTTCCGTCCCAATGCACTGGAAGAGGGTGAGGCTTGTCTTGCCACCATCCCGCTGTTCTCGCCAGGGCAGGCTCTCCTGCTTTGCGAATGTTTCCCGACAACAAGGCAAACGGCTCCTTCTCTTCTCCTGGGGAGGCATTCTGCTCCTTCACCATACTTGCTCATGGGGAGCACGGTGACAGCCGTGTACCTATCCTTAAGGCCCATTCCAGATGTGCATCCAGCTTCTCTCTCTGGCAGTGGGTATGCTAGGGCCAAGAGAATTTCGCTCCATGCGGGTTTCTTCCACCGTGCTATGGAGACTAGCTCAGGCAAGCAGCAGCAGCATCCCACGAACCCGTTTCAGATTTCCCAATGAATGCTGTGCTTTCCCAGAGGAGAAGCCTGGGCAAAGAGGCTTTCGCTGTATGGTGGTTTCTCCCAACTTGAGACTTTGTCTAGGCAAGCAGGAGCAGCAGCCCGCAGAACCGACTCTGATTTCTAAGCAAACGGTGAGGGTGACACTTGTCTTGCCACCCGCCCGCTATTCTTACTTATGGAGGCTCTCCTGTTTCATGACTTTTCCATAAGGCTGTTTCCACAGGCTCAGCCATGATTCTCTCTCAGGTAGAGGGGATGCCCGGGCAAAGAGGCTTTCGCTCTATGCGGGATTCTCCCACCGTGTTGCCAATACTAGGCTAAAAGAAGCAGAAACAGCAGCCCACAGAACCGACTCTTCTTTCCTAGCGATTTCTATGGTATTGCAGAGGTTTTCACCTTGGCCTGAACCGCACTTTGCTGCTGCTTCCTCACCAAGGCTTTGGGTGCTTGCTCTGTCGCGTCAGGGAAGTAGATATGCGGGAAAGCTGGTGCCTCTTGTCCTTGCTTTCCCGGGCTCCATGGTGGCACCCTGGGATCGCCCTGCCAGGCTGAACTACGCAGACACAGCCACAGCCCTGCAGTAGCGTGCGTGGCTTAGGATGACACTCCATGCCAACTACCATCTCCTGGCGTAGTAAGGCTTGGCTTATACCTCTGGCGTTCAGGCGGACTCGGAGACTAGGCCTGTGCCTTTCCCATAGGAGAGGAGAGGCGACAGGATCCCTGCACAGCGCTCATGCACTGGGATGGGGAGCGGTGGGCGACTGTCCCCACTTCTTCCCGGACACACCCCCTGCCACCCCCAACGCAGCCACATCTTGGAGGAAGATGGCATCTGACTGCCCTTTCTTCCAGGGAGCTGTATCTGCGATTTCCGGGTATAGCGCCTCCTGGCAGGCCCACGTCTGCCCTAGAGACAGGTGGCCTTGTAGATGCTGTCCCCTTGGGACAAGAGGCACAGAACAAGCCTGCCTTCTGCCCAGAGTCCTTCTTCAGAGTGGAGTATGCGCGCCTGCCCTAGCCGTCCCCCCTTGTCTTCCTTAATACAAGCTTCCTTCTCTACGCACAGGGAGCAGGTGACGATTGTCTTGCCACCATTCCGCTGTTCTCTCCAGGGCAGGTTCTTCTGCTTTACGACTGTTTCCCAGCAACAAGGCCAACGGCTTCCTCTCTTCTCCCGAAGAGGCTTTCTTATCCTTCCCCAGACTGGCTCCTGGGAGCACGGTGACAGCCGTGTCCTTATCCTTAAGACACTTTCTAGATGTGCATCCACGCTTCTTCACAGGTACTGGGGATGCTAGGGCCAAGAGAATTTCGCTCCATGCTAGTTTCTTCCACCGTGCTGCGGAGACTAGCTCAGGCAAGCAGCAACAGCATCCCACAAACCCGATTCAGATTTCCCAACGAATGCTGTGCTTTCCCAGAGGAGAAGCCTGGGTAAAGAGGCTTTCGCTCTATGCTGGTTTCTCCCACCTTGAAACTTGGCCTAGGCAAGCAGGAGCAGCAGCGCAGAACCGACTCTGATTTCTAAGCAAACGGAGAGGGTGACACTTGTCTTGCCACCCTCCCGCTATTATTGCCATGCAGGCTATCTTGTTTCATGACCCTTTCCAGACAGCAAGGCCAAGGGCCCCTTCTCTTCTCCTTGAGCGGTGTGCTACGCCTGGCCCAGACATGCTCTCAGGGAGCGCAGTGACTGACGTTTCCCCTTCCATAAGGCTGTTTCCACAGTCGTAACCACGCTTCTCTCTCAGGCAGAGTGGATGGTCGGGCAAAGAGGATTTCGCTCCATGCGGGTTTATTACACCGTGCTTCGAAGACTATGTTCAGGCAAGCGGCATCAGCATCGCTCAGAACTGCCTCTGATTTCCCAAAGAATGCTGTGCTTTCCTATAGGGGATGCCCAGGCAAAGAGGCTTTCAATCTATGCGGGATTCTCCCACTGTGCAGCCAATATTAGCCTAAGGCAAGCAGCAACAGCAGCTCACAGAACCGACTCTATTTTTCCTAGCGATTGCTATGCTTTCACAGAGGTTTTCAGCTTGGCCTGAACCGCACTTCGCTGCTGCATTCTCAGCAAGGCTTTGGGCGTTTGCTCTGTCGCGTCAGAGAAGTAGATCTGCGGGAGAGCTGGTGCGTCTTGGGCCTTGCTTTACCGGGCTCCATGGTCGCATCCTGGGTTCACCCTGCCAGGTCGAACTACGCAGACAAAGCCACCACCCTGCAGCAGCGTGCTTGGCTTAGGATGACAGTCCATGCCAACTGCCATCTCCTGGCGTAGTAAGGCTTGGCTTTTTGCTCTGGCGTTCAGGCGGACTCCGGGACTAGGCCAGTGCCTTCCCCTAAGGAAAGGAGAGGCAACAGGATCCATGCACAGCGCCCGTGCACTTGGATGCAGAGCTGTGGGGGATTTTCCCACTTCTTCCCCGAAACACCCCTGCCACCCCCAATGCTGCCTCATCTTGGAGGAAGATAGCATCCGACTGCCGTTTCTTCCAGGGAGCTGTATCTGCGAATTCCGTGTATGGCACCTGTTGGTATGCCCACGTCTGCGCTAGGGACAGTTGGCCTTGGAGATGCTGTCCCCTTGGACAAGAGGCACAGAACAGGCCTGCCTTCTGCCCAGACTCCTTCCTCAGAGTGGAGTATGCGCGCCTGCCCTAGCCCTCCCCTCGTGTCTTCCTTAAGCCAGGCTGCCGTCTCTACGCACAGGGAGCGGGTGACGATTATCCTGTCACCATCCCGCTGTTCTCGCCAGGGCAGGCTGTCCTGCTTTGCGACATTTTCCCAACAACAAGGCCAATGGCTCCTTCTCTTCTTCCGGGGACGCGTTCAGCTCCTTCCCCAGACTTGCTCCTGGGAGCATGGTGACAGCCGTGTCCCTATCCTTAAGGCCCTTTCCAGATGTGCATCCACGCTTCTCTCTCAGGCCCTGGGGAGGCTAGGGCCAAGAGAATTTCTCTCCATGTGGGTTTCTTCCACCGTGCTGCGGAGACTAGCTCAGGCTAGCAGCAGCAGCATCCTACAAAGCGACTCAGATTTCCCAACGAATGCTGTGCTTTGCCAGAGGAGAAGTGTAGGCAAAGAGGCTTTCCTGTATGGTGGTTTCTCCCACTTTGAGACTTGGCCTAGGCAAGCACGAGCAGCAGCCCGCAGCAATGACTCTGATTCCTCAACAAATCGAGAGGGTACACTTGTCGTGCAAGCTGCCCGCTATTCCTGCCGTGGCAGGCTCTCCTGTTTCATAACCATTTCCAGACAGCAGGGCAAGGGCCCCTTCCTTCTCCTGTAGCGGCGAGCTACGCCAGGCCCAGCAATGCTCCCAGGGAGCACAGTAACAGACGTTTCCCTTTCCTTAAGGCTGTTTCCAGAGGTGCAACCACACTTCTCTCTCCGGCAGAGAGGTAGCCCAGGCAAAGAGGACTACGCCCCATGTGGCTTTATTACAGCGTGCTTCAGAGACTATGTTCAGGAAAGCGGCATCAGCATCACACAGACCCGAATCTGATTTCCCAAAGAATGCTGTGCTTTCCCTGAGGGGATGCCCGGGGAAAAAGGCTTTCGCTCTATGCGGGTTTCTCCCACCGTGCTGCCAATACTTGGCCAAGGCAAGGAGCAACAGGAGCTTACAGAACCAACTCTTTTTTCCCAGCCACTGCTGTGCTTTCCCAGAGGTTTTCAGCTTGGCCCGATCCGCAATTCCCTGTTGCTTCTTCAGCAAGGCTTTGGGCGTTTGTTCGGTCGAGACAGGGAAGTAGATCTGCGGGAGAGCTGGTGCGTCTTGGGCCTTGCTTTCCCTGGCTCCATGTTCTCATCCTGGGTTCACCCTGCCAGGCCGAATTACGCAGACACACCACAAGCCTGCAGCAGCGTGCGTGGCCTAGGATGAGAGCCCATGCCAATAGCCATCTCCTGGCGTAGTAAGTCTTGGCTTTTTGCTCTGGCCTTCAGTCGGACTCTTTGAATAAGCAAGTGCCTTCCCCTTAGGAAAGGAGAGGCGACAGGATATTTGCACAGTGCCCGTGCCCTGGGATGGTGAGCTGTGGGGGACTATCCCCACTTCTTCCGAGACACACCCCCTGCTACCCCCAAAGCTGCCACATCTTGGAGGAAGATGACATCTGACTGCACTATCTTCCAGTGAGGTGTATTGCGTGTTCCAGATATGGCGCCTGGTGGCAAGCCCACGTCTGCCCTAGGGACAGGTGGCCCTGGAGATGCTGTCCCCTTGGGACAAGAGGCACAGAACAGGCCTGCCTTCTTCCCAGACTCCTTCCTCAGAGTGCAGTATGCACGCCAGCCTTAGCCGTCCTCTCTTTTTCCTAAAGCCAGGCTTCCGTCTCTATGCACAGGGACCGGGTCACGCTTGTCTTGCCACCATCCCACTGTTCTCGCCAGGGCAGGCTCTCCTGCTTTGCAACTGTTTCCCGACAACAAGGCCAACGGCTCCTTTCTTCTAACGGTGAGGCGTTCTGCTACTTCCCCAGACTTGCTCTTGGGGAGCACGGTGACAGCAGTGTCCCTTTCCTTAAGGCCCTTTCCAGATGTGCATCCACGCTTCTCTTTCAGGCAGTGGGGATGCTAGGGCCAAGAGAATTTCGCTCCATGCGGGTTTCTTCCACCCTGCTGCAGAGACTAGCTCAGGCAAGCAGCAGCAGCATCCCACAAACCCGATTCAGATTTCCCAACGACTGCTGTGCTTTCCCAGAGGAGAAGCCTGGGCAAAGAGGCTTTCGCTGTATGGTGGTTTCTCCCACCTTGAGACTTGGCCTAGGCAATCACGAGCAACCGCCAGCAGAACCGATTCTGATTTCTAAGCAAACGGAGAGGTTGACACTTGTCTTGCCACCCACCCGCTCTTCTTGCCATGGCAGGCTCTCCTGTTTCATGACTTTTCCTTAACGCTGATTCCACATGTGCAAGCATGCTTCTCTCTCAGGTAATGGGGATGCTAGGGCCAAGAGAATTTCGCTCCATGCGGGTTTCTTCCACCGTGCTACGGAGACTAGCTCAGGCAAGAAGCAGCGGCATCCCATAAAGCGAATCAGATTTCCCAATGAATGCTGTGCTTTCCCAGAGAAGAGGCTTGGACAAATAGGCTTTCGCTGTAAGCTGGTTTCTCCCACCTTGAGACTTGGCCTAGGCAAGCACGACCAGCAGACCGCAGAAGTGACTCTGATTTCTCAGCAAATGGAGAGGGTGAAACCTCATGCCAGCAGCCCGCAGTTTTTCTCATGGCAGGCTCTCCTGTTTCATGACCGTTTCCAGACAGCAAGGCCAAGGGCCCCTTCTCTTCTCCCGGTGCGGCATGCTACGCCTGGCACAGCATGCTCCCTGGGAGCACAGTAACAGAAGTTTCGCTTTCCTTAAAGCTGCTTCCACAGGCACAACCACGCTTCTCTCTCAGGAAGAAGGGATGCCCAGGCAAAGAGGATTTCACTCCATGCAGGTTTATTACATCGTACTTCTGAGACTATGTTCAGGCAAGAGGCATCAGCATCGCACAGAACCGACTCTGATTTCCCAACGAATGCTGTGCTTTCCCAGAGGAGAAGCCTAGGCAAAGAGGCTTTCACTGTATCCTGGTTTCTCCCACCTTGAGACTTGGCCTAGGCAAGCACGAGCAGCAGCCCGCAGAACAGACTCTGATTTCTAAGCAAACGGAGAGGGTGACACTTGTCTTGCCACCCACCCACTGTTATTGCCATGGCAGGCTCTCCTGTTTCCTTACTTTTCCTTAAGGCAGTTTTCACAGGTGCAACCACGCTTCTCTCTCAGGCGTAGAGGATGCCCGGGCAAAGAGGATTTCGCTCCAAGCGGGTTTATTACACTGTGCTTCGGAGACTATGTTCAGGCAAGCCACATCAGCATCGCACAGAACCGACTCTGATTTCCCAAAGAATGCTGTGCTTTCCTAGAGGGGATGCCCAGGCAAAGAGGATTCGCTCTATGAGGGATTCTCCACTGTGCTGCCAATACTAAGCTAAAGCAAGCAGCAACAGCAGCCCACAGAACCGACTCTTTTTTCCCAGTGATTGCTATGCTTTCGCAGAGGTTTTCAGCTTGGCCTCAACCGCACGTCGCAGCTTCTTCCTCAGCAAGGCTTTGGGCCTTGCTCTGTCACGTCAGGGAAGTAAATCTGCGGGAGAACTGGTGCGTCTTGGGCTTTGCTATCTCGGGCTCCATGGTCGCACCCTGGGTTCACCCTGCCAGGCCGAACTACGCAGACACAGCCACAACCCTGCAGCAGCGTGCGTGGCCTAGGATGACACTCCATGCCAACTGCCATCTCCTGGCGTAGTAAGCCTTGGCTTTTTGCTCTGGCGCTCATGCAGACTCAGGGAATAGGCCAGTGCCTTCCCATTTTGAGAGGAGAGGCGACAGGATCCCTGCACATAGCCCGTGCACTGGAATGGGGAGCTGTGGGGGACTGCCCCCACTTCTTCCCCGAAACACCACCTGCCACCCCCAACGCTGCCACATCTTGGAGGAAGATGGCATCTGACTTCCCTTTCTTCCAGAGAGCTGTATCTCCGAGTTCCTGGTATGGGCCCTTGTGGCAAGCCCACGTCTGCCCTAGGGACATGTGGCCGTGGAGATGCTGTCCGCTTGGGACAAGAGGCACAGAACAGGCCTGCTTTCTGCCCAGACACCTTCCTCAGAGTGGAGTATGAGCACCAGCCCTAGCCGTCCCCTCGTGTCTTCCTAAAGCCAGGCTTCCGTCTCTACGCACAGGGAGCGGGTGACGCTTGTCTTGCCACCGTCCCGCTGTTCTGGCCAGGCCAGGCTCTCCTGCTTTGCGAATGTTTCTCGACAAGAAAGCCAACGGCTCCTTCTCTTCTCCCCATGAGGCGTTCTGCTCCTACCCCAGTCTAGCTCCTGGGGAGCACGGTGACAGCCGTGTCCCTATCCTTATGGCCCTATCCAGATGTGCATCCACGCTTCTCTCTAATGCAGTGGGGAAGCTAGGGCCAAGAGAATTTCACTCCATGCAGGTTTCTTCCACCGTGCTGCGGAGACTAGCTCAGGCAAGCAGCAGCAGCATCCCACAAACCCGATTCAGATTTCCCAAAGAATGCTGTGCTTTCCCAGAGGAGAAGCCTGGGCAAAGAGGCTTTCGCTGTATGCTGGTTTCTCCCACCTTGAGACTTGGCCTATGCAAGCACTAGCAGCAGCCCGCAGAGCGGACTCTGATTTCTAAGCAAAGGGAGAGGGTGACACTTCTCTTGCCACACGCCCGATGTTCTTGCCATGGCAGGCTCTCCTGTTTCATGACTTTTCTTAACGCGGATTCCACAGGCGCAACCACCTTCGCTCTCAGGTAGAGGGGAAGTCTGGGCAAAGAGGAATCGCTCCAAGCGGGTTTATTACACCGTGCGTCGGAGACTATGTTCAGGCAAGTGCCATCAGCATCGCACAGAACCGACTCTGATTTCCCAAAAATGCTGTGCTTTCCTAGAGTGATGCCCAGGCAAAGAGGCTTTCGCCCTATGCGGGATTCTCTCACCGTGCTGCCAATACTAGGCTAAAGGAAGCAGCAACAGCAGCCCACAGAACCGAATCTTTTTTCTTAGCGATTGCTATGCTTTCGCAGAGGTTTTCAGCTTGACCTGAACCACTTCGCTGCTGCTTCCTCAGCAAGGCTTTGGGTGTTTGCTCTGTCGCGTCAGGGAAGTAGATCTGCGGGAGAGCTTGTGCCACTTGGGCCTTGCTTTCCCAGGCTCCATGGTCACACGCTGGGTTCACACTGCCAGGCGAACTACGCAGACACAGCCACAAGCCTGCAGCAGCGTGCGTGGCCTAGGATGACATTCCATGCCAACTGCCATCTCTGGCGTAGTAGGCTTTGCTCTTTACTCTGGCGTTCAGGCGGCCTTGGGACTAGGCCAGTGACTTCCCCATAGGAGAGGAAAGGCGACAGGATCCCTGCACAGCACCGGTGCACTGGGATGGGGAGCTGTGGGGGACTGTCCCCACTTCTTCCCCGACACATCCCCTGCCACCCCCAACGATGCCACATCTTGGAGGAAGATGGCATATGACTGCCCTTTCTTCCAGGGAGCTGTATCTGTGAGTTCCGGGTATGGCGCCTGGTGGCAAGCCCACGTCTGCCCTAGGGACAGGTGGCCTTGGAGATCCTGTCCCCTTGGGACAAGAGGCAGAGAACAGGCCTGCACTCTGCCCATACTCCTTCCTCAGAGTGGAGTATGCGTGCCAGCCCTCGCCGCCCCCTCGTGTCTTCCTTAATCCAGGCTTCCGTCTTTACGCTCAGGGAGCGGGTGACGCTTGTCTTGCCACCGTCCCGCTGTTCTCGCCAGGGCAGGCTCTCCTGCTTTTCGACTGTTTCCCGACAACAAGGCCAATGGCTCCTTTCTTCTCCCTGGGAGGCATCTGCTCCTTCCCCAGACTTGCTCTTGGGGAGCACGGTGACAGGCATCTCCCTATCCTTAAGGCCCTTTCTAGATGTGCATCCACGCTTCTCTCTCAGGCAGTGGTGATGGTAGGGCCAAGAGAATTTCGCTCCATGCGGGTTTCTTCCACCGTGCTGGGGAGACTAGCTCAGGCAAGCAGCAGCAGCACCCCACAAACAAGATTCATATTTCCCAATGAATGCTGTGCTTTCCCAGAGGAGAAGCCTGGGCTTCTCATGTATGGTGGTTTCTCCCACCTTGAGACTTGGCCGAGGCAAGCACGAGCAGCAGCACGCAGAACCGACTCTGATTTCTTAGCAAACTGAGTGGGTGACACGTGTCTTGCCAAGCGCCCGCTCTTCTTGCCATGGCATGCTCTCCTGTATCATGACTTTTCCATTAGGCTGATTCCACAGGCGCAACCATGCTTCTCTCTCAGGTAGAGGGGAAGAGGATTTCGCTCCAAGCGGGTTTATTACACCGTGCTTCGTAGACTATGTTCAGGCAAGCGGCATCAGCATCGCACAGAACCGACTCTGATTTCCCAAAGACAGCTGTGCTTTCCTAGAGGGGATGATCAGGCAAAGAGGCTTTCCCTCTCTGCGGGATTCTCCCACCGTGCTGCCAATTCTAGGCTAAAGCAAGCAACAGCAGCAGTCCACATAACCGACTCTTTTTTCCTAGCGATTGCTATGCTTTCACAGAGGTTTTCAGCTTGGCCTGAACCGCACTTCACTGCTGCTTCCTCAGCAAGTATTTGGGCGTTTGCACTGTTGCGCCAAGGAAGTAGATCTGCGGGAGAGCTGGTGCGTCTTGGGCCTTGCTTTCCTGGCCTCCATGGTCGCATCCTGGGTTCGCCCTGCCAGGCCGAACTACACAGACACCGCCACCACCCTGCAGCAGCGTGCGGGGCCTAGGATGACTGTCCATGCAACTGCCATCTCCTGGCGTAGTAAGGCTTGGCTTTATCCTCTGGTGTTCACGCGGACAGGTGGCCTTTGAGATGCTGTCCACTTGGGACAAGAGGAATAGAAGAGGCCTGCCTTCAGCCCAGACTCCTTTCTCAGAGTGGAGTATGCGCGCCAGCCCTAGCTGACCCCCTTGTCTTCCTTAAGCTAGGCTTCTGTCTCTACGCACAAGGAGCGGGTGACGCTTATCTTGCCACCGTCCCGCTGTTCTCGCCAGGGCAGGCTCTCCTGCTTTGTGACTGTTTCCTGACAACAAGGCCAATGGCTCCTTCTCCCGGGCTCCATGGTCGCATCATGGGTTCACACTGCCAGGCTGAACTACGCAGACACAGCCACCACCCTGCAGCAGCGTGCTTGTCCTAGGATGACATTCCATGCCAACTGCCATTTCCTGGCGTAGCAAGGCTTGGTTTTTTGCTTTGGCGTTCAGGCGGACTCGGAGACTAGGCCAGTGCCTTCCACTAAGGAAAGGAGAAGCGATAGGATCCCTGCACAGCGCCCGTGCACTGGGATGGGGAGCTGTGTGGGACTGTCCCCACTACTTTCCCGACACACACCCTGCCACCCCCTACGCTGCCGCATCTTGGAGGAAGATGGCATCTGACTGCCCTTTTTTCCATGGTGCTGTATCTGCGAGTTCTGGGTATGGCGCCGGGTGGTAAGCCCACGTCTGCCAAAAGAACAGGTGGCCTTGGAGATGCTGTCCCCTTGGGACAAGAGGCACAGAACAGGCCTGCCTTCTGCCCAGACTCCTTCCTCAGAGTGGAGTATGCGCGCCACCCCTAGATGTCCCCTCGTGTCTTCCTGAAGACAGGCTTCCGTCTCTATGCACAGGGAGCGGGTGACGATTGTCTTGCCACCATCCCGCTGTTCTCGCCAGGGCAGTCTCTCTGCTTTGCGACTGTTTCCCGACAACAAGGCCAACGGCTCCTTCTCTTCTCCCGGGGAGGCGTTCTGCTCCTTCCCTAGACTTGCTCTTGGGGAGAACGGTGACAGCTGTGTCCCTATCCTTAAGGCCCTGTCCATATGTGCATCCACGCTTCTCTCTCAGGCTCTGGGAATGCTAGGGCCAAGAGAATTTCACTCCACACGGATTTCTTCCCCCGTGCTGGGGAGATTAGCTCAGGCAAGCAGCAGCCGCATCCCACAAAGCGACTCAGATTTCCCAACGAATGCTGTGCTTTCCCATGAGAAGCCTGGGCAAAGAGGCTTTCGCTGTATGGTGATTTCTCCCCCCTTGAGACTTGGCCTAGGCAAGCACAAGCAGCAGTCCGCAGAAGCGATTCTGAATTCTCAGCAAATGGAGAGGGTGACACTTGTCGTGCCAGCTGTCCGCTCATCTTGCGATGGCTTGCTCTCCTGTTTCATGACTGTTTCCAGACAGCAAGGCCAAGGGCAAATTCTATTCTCCCGGATCGACGTGCTACGTTTGGCCCAACAATGCTCCCAGGGAGCACAGTAACAGACGTTTCCCTTTCCTTAAGGCTGTTTCCACAGGCGCAACCAAGCTTCTATCTCAGGTAGAGAGGATGCCCAGGCAAAGAGGATTATGCTCCATGCGGGTTTATTACACCGTGCTTCGAAGACTATGTTCAGGCCAACGGCATCAGCATCACACAGAACAGACTCTGATTTCACAAAAATGCTGTGCTTTCCTAGAGGGGATGCCCGGGGAAAAAGGCTTTCGCTCTATGCGGGTTTCTCCCACCGTGCTGCCAATACTAGGCTAAGGCAAGCAGCAACAGAGCCCACAGAACCGACTGTTTTTTCCCAGCGACTGTTATGTTTTCCCAGAAGTTTTCAGCTTGGCCCGATCCTGAATTCGCTGCTGCTTCTTCAGCAATACTTTGGGCGTTTGCTCTGTCGCATCAGGGAAGTAGATCTGCGGGAGAGCTGGTGCACCTTGGGCCTTGCTTTCCCGGGCTCCATGGTCGCATCCTGAGTTCACACTGCCAGGCCGAACTACGCAGACACAGCCACGACCCTGCAGCAGCGTGCGTGGCCTAGGATGACAGTCCATGCCAACTGCCACCTCCTGGCGTAGTAAGGCTTTGCTTTTTGCTCTGGCATTCAGGCGGACTCCGGGACTAGGCCAGTGCCTTCCCCTTATGAAAGGAGAGGCGACAGGATTCCTGCACAGCGCCCGTGCACTGGGATGGGGAGCTGTGGGGGACTGTCCCCACTTCTTCCCCGACACACTCCCTGCCTCCCCTAACGCTGCTACCTCTTGGAGGAAGATGGCATCTGACTGCCCTTTCTTCAAGGGAGCTGTATCTGCGAGTTCCGCACATGGCGCCTGGTGGCAAGCCCACGTCAGCCCTAGGGATAGGTGGACTTGGAGATGCTGTCCCCTTGGGACAAGAGGCACAGAACAGGACTGACTTCTGCCCAGATTCCTTCCTCAGAGTGGAGTATGTGCTCCAGCCCTAGCCGTCTGCTCGTGTCTTCCTAAAGCCAGGCTTCTGTCTCTACGCACAGGGAGCGGGTGACGCTTGTCTTGCCACAGTCCCACTGTTCTCGCCAGGGCAGGCTCTCCTGCTTTGCGACTGTATCCCGACAACAAGACCAACGGCTCTTTCTCTTCTCCCAGGGAGGCGTTCTTCTCCTTCCCCAGACTTGCTCCTGGGAGCACGGTGACAGCCGTGTCCCTATCCTTAAGGCCCTTTCCAGATGTGCATCCACGCTTCTCTCTCAGGCAGTGGGGATGCTAAGGCCAAGAGAATTTCGCTGCATGCGGGTTTCTTCCACCGAGCTACAGAGAATAGCTGAGGCAAGCAGCAGCAGCATCCCACAAACCCGATTCAGATTTCCCAACGAATGCTGTGCTTTCCCAGAGCAGAAGTCTGGGCAAAGAGGCTTTGGCTGTATGCTGGTTTCTCCTACCCTGAGACTTGGCATAGGCAAGCAAGAGCAGCAGCCCGCAGTACCGACTTTGATTTCTAAGCAAACGGATAGGGTGACACTTGTCTTGCCACCCGCCACTTATAATTGCCTATGCAGGCTCACCTGTTTCATGACTTTTCCCTAATGCTGTTTCCACAGCGAAACCATGCTTCTCTCTCATGTAGTGGGGATGACGGGGCAAAGAGGATTTCGCTCCATGCGGGTTTATTAAACCGTGCTTCGGAGACTATGTTCAGGCAAGCTGCATCAGCATCACACAGAACCGTCTCTGATATCCCAAAGAATGCTGTGCTTTCCTAGAGGGGATGCCCAGGCAAAGACGATTTTGCTCTATGCGGGATTCTCCCACCGTGATGCCAATACTAGGCTAAAGCAAGCAGCAACAGCATCCCACAGAACCGACTCTTTTTTCCTAGCGATTGATACGCTTTCTCAGAGGTTTTCAGCTTGGCCTGAAACGCACTTCGCTGCTGCTTCCTAGGCAAGGCTATGGGCGTTTGGTCTGTCGCGACAGGGAAGGAGATTTGCGGGAGATCTGGTGCCACTTGGGCCTTGCTCCCCGGGCTCCATGGTCGCATCCTGGGTTCACCCTGTCAGGACGAACTACACAGACACAGCCACAAGTTTGCAGAAGCGTGCGTGGCCTAGGATGACACTCCATGCCAACTGCCATCTCCTGGCTTAGTAAGGCTTGGCTTTTTGCTCTGGTGTTCAGGCGGACTCGGGGACTAGGCCAGTGCATTCCCCTTAGGAAAGGAGAGGCGACAGGATCCCTGCACAGCGCCCGTGCACTGGGATGGGAAGCTGTGGGGAACTGTCCCCACTTCTTCCCCGACACACACCCTGCCACCCTAAACGCTTCCAAATCTTGGAGGAAGTTGGCATCTGACTCTCCTTTCTTCCAGGGAGCTGTATATGCTAGTTCCGTGTATGGTGCCTGGTGGCAACCCACGTATGCTCTAGGGACAGGTAGCCTTGGAGATGCTGTACCCTTGGGACAAGAGGCACATAATAGGCCTGCCTTCTGCCTATACTCCTTCCTCAGATTGGGGTATGCGCGCCAGCCCTAGCCGTACCCTCGTGTCTTCCTAATTCCAGGATTCTGTCTCTACGAACACTGAGCGGGTGACGCTTGTCTTTCCACCGTCCCGCTGTTCTAGCCAGGGCAGGCTCCCCTGCTTTGTGACTGTTTCCCGACAACAAGGCCAATGGCTCCTTCTCTTCTCCCGGGGAGGCGTTCTGAGGCATCCCAAGACTTGCTCTTGGGGAGGACGGTGACATCCGTGTCCCTTTCCTTAAGGCCCGTTCCAGCTGTGCATCCACGCTTCTCTATCAGGCAGTGGGGATGCTAGGGCCAAGAGAATTTCGCTCCATGCGGGTTTCTTCCACCGTGATGGATAAACTAGCTCAGGCAAGCAGCAGCAGCATCCGACACTCCCGATTCAGATTTCCCAACGAATGCTGTGCCTTTCCCAAAGGAGAAAAGAGGCCAAAGAGGCTTTCTCTGTATGGTGGTTTCTCCCACCTTGAGACTTGGCCAAGGCAAGCATGATCAGCAGCCCGCAGAACCGCCTCTGATTTCTAAGCAAACGGAGAGGGTGACAATTGTCTTCCCACACGCCCGCTATTCTTATCTATGCAGGCTCTCCTGTTTCTTGACTTTTACTTAAGGCTGTTTCCACAGGCGCAACCACACTTCCCTCTCAGGTATAGGGGATGCCCGGGCAAAGAGGATTTCGCTCCATGCGGGTTTATTACACAGTGCTTAGGAGACTATGTTCAGGCAAGCGGCATCAGCATCGCACAGAACCGACTGTGATTTCCCAAAGAATGCAGTGCTTTCGTAGAGGGGATGCCCAGGCAAAGAGGCTTTCGCTCTATGGGGGATTCTCCCACCGTGCTGCCAATACTAGGCTAAGGCAAGCAGCAACAGCAGCCCACAGACCGACTCTTTTTTTCCTAGCGATTGCTATGCTTTCGCAGAGGTTTTCAGCTTGACCTGATATGCACTTAGCTGCTGCTTTTTCAGCAAGGATTTGGGCGTTTGCTCTGTCGCGTAAGGGAAGTAGATCTGCGGGGTATCTGGTGCGTCTTGGGCGTTCCTTTCCCGGGCTCCGTGGTCGCATCCTGGGTTCACCCTGCCAGGCCGAACTACGCAGACACAGCCACAACCCTGCAGCAGTGTGCGTGGACTAGGATGACAGTCAATGCCAACTGCCATCTCCCTGCATAGTAAGGCGTGGCTTTTTACTCTGGCGTTCAGTCGGACTCAGGGACTAGGCCAGTGCCTCACCCTAGGAAAGAAGAGGCGACAGGATCCCTGCACAGCGCTTGTGCACTGGGATGGGGAGCTGCGGGGGACTGTCCCCACTTCTTTCCAGACACACCCCCTGACACCCCCAACACTGCCACATCTTGGAGGATGATGACATCTGACTGCCCTTTCTTCCAGGGATCTGTATCTGCGAGTTCCGTGTATGGCGCCTGGTGGAAAGCCCACGTATGCTCTAGGGACAGGTGGCCTTGGAGATGCTGTCCCATTGGTACAAGAGGCACAGAACAGGCCTGCCTTCTGCACAGACTCCTTCCTCAGAGTGGATTATGCGTGGCAGTCCTAGCCGTCCCCTCGTGTCTTCCTAAAGCCATGCTTCTGTCTCTACGCACAGGGAGCGGGTGACGCTTGTCTTGCCACCGTCCCGCTATTCTCGCCAGGGCAGGCTCTCCTGCTTGCTTTGCAACTATTTCCGGATAACAAGGCCAACGGCTCCTTCCCTTCACCCGAGGAGGCGTTCGGCTCCTTCCACAGACTTGCTATTGGGGAGCACGATGATAGCCGTGTCTCTATCCTTAAGGCCCTTTCCAGATGTGCATCCATGCTTCTCTCTCAGGCAGTGGGGATGCTAGGGCGAAGAGAATTTCGCTCTATTCGGGTTTCTTCCACCGTGCTTCGGAGAATAGCTCAGGCAAGCAGTAGCAGCATTCCACAAAACGGATACAGATTTTCCAACGAATGCTGTGCTTTCCCAGAGGAGAAGCCTGGGCAAAGAGGCTTTCGCTGTATGGTGGTTTCTCCCACCTTGAGACTTGGCCTAGGCAAGCACGAGCAGCAGCACGCCGGACCAGCTCTGATTTCTAAGCAAACAGAGAGGGTGACACTTTTCTTGCCACCCACCCACTGTTCTTGCCATGGCAGGTTCTCCTGTTTCATGAGTTTTCCTTAAGGCTGATTCCAAAGGCGCAACCATGCTTCTCTCTCAGGTAGAGTGGACGCCCGGGTAAACAGGATTTCGCTCCATGCGGTTTTATTACACCGTGCTTCGGAGACTATGTTCAGGCAAGCCGCATCAGCATCGCACAGAACCAACTCTGATTTCCCAACGAATGCTGTGCTTTCCCAGAGGAGAAGCCTGGGCAAAGAGGATTTCACTGTATGCTGGTTTCTCCCACCTTGTGATTTGGCCTAGGCAAGCAGGAGCTGCAGCCCGCAGAACCGACTCTTATTTATAATCTAACGGAGAGGGTGACACTTGTCTTGCCACCCATCCGCTATTTTGCCTATGCAGGCTCTCTTCTTTCATGACTTTTCCTTAAGGCTGTATCCACAGGCGCAAACACGCTTCTCTCTCAGGTAGAGGGGATGCCCGTACAAAGAGGATTTCGCTCCATGGGGGTTAATTACGCCATGCTTCATAGAGTATGTTCAGGCAAGCGGCATCAGCATCGCACAGAACCGAATCTGATTTCAAAAAGAATGCTGTGCTTTCCTAGAGCGATGCCCAGGCAAAGATGCTTTCGCTCTATGTGGGATTCTCCCACCGTTCTGCCAATACTAGGCTAAGGCAAGCAGCAACAGCAGCCCACAGAACCGACTCTTTTTTCCTAGCGCCTGCTATGCTTTTCCAGAGGTTTTCAGCTTGGCCTGAAACGCAATTCGCTTCTGCTTCCTCAGCAAGGCTTTGTGCGTTAGCTCTGTCGCGTCAGGGAAGTAGATCTGCGGGAGAGCTGGTGCCTCTTGGTCCTTGCTTTCCCGGGCTCCATGGTCGCATCCTGGGTTCACCCTACCAGGCTGAACTACGCAGACCTAGCCACAACCCTGTAGCAGCGTGCGTGGCCTAGGATGACAGTCCATGCCAACTGCCATCTCCTGGCGTCGTAAGGCTTGGCTTTTTGCTCTGGCGTTCAGGCGGACTCGGGTACTAGGCCAGTGCCTTCCCCTTAGGAGAGGAGAGGCGACAGCATCCCTGCACAGCACCCGTGTACTGGGATAGGATCTGTGGGGGACTGTCCCCACATATTCCCCTACACACCCCCTGCCACCCACAACGCTGCCACATCTTGGAGGAAGATGGCATCTGACTGCCCATTCTTCCAGGGAGCTTTATCTGCGAGTTCCGGATATCGCGCCTGGTGGCAAGCTCACGTCTGCCCTAGGGACAGGCGGCCGTGGAGATGCTGTCCCCTTGGTACAAGAGGCACAGAACAAGATTGCCGTCTGCCCAGACTCCTTCCACAGAGTGGAGTATGCGCGCGTGTACTAGCCATACCCTCGTGTCTTTCTAAAGCCAGGCTTACGTCCCTACGCACAGGAAGCGGGTGACGCGTGTCCTGCAACTGTCCCGCTGTTCTCGCCAGGGCAGGCTCTCTTGCTTTGCGACTGTTTCCTGACAACAAGGCCAACGGCTCCTTCTCTTCGCCCGGGGAGGCTTTCTGCTCCTTCCCCAGACTTGCTCATGTGGAGCACGGTGACAGCCGTGTCCTTATCCTTAAGGCCCTTTCCAGATGTGCATCCACACTTCTCTCTCAGGCAATGGGGATGCTAGGCCCGAGAGAATTTGGCTCCATGCCGGTTTCTTCCACCGTACTGCGGATACTAGCTCAGGCAAGCAGCAGCAGCATCCCACTAACCCGTTTCAGATTTCCCAACTAATGCTGTGCTTTCCCAGAGGAGAAGCCTGGGCAAAGAGGATTTCGATGTATGCTGGTTTCTCCCACCTTGATACTTGGCTTAGGCAAGCACGAGCAGCAGCCCGCAGAACCGACTCTGATTTCTAAGGAAACAGAGAGGGTGACACTTGTCTTGCCTACCGCCCGCTATTCCGTCCTATGCAGGCTCTCCTGTCTCATGACATTTCCTTAAGGCTGTTCTGGGTATGGCGCCTGGTGGAAGGCCCACGTCTGCCCTAGGGACAGTGGGCCTTGGATATCTGTCCCCTTGGGACAAGAGGCACATAACAGGCCTGCCTTCTCCCCAGACTCCTTCCTCAGAGTGGATTATGAGTGTCTGCCCTAGCCATCCTTCGTGTCTTCCTTAAGCAAGATTTACGTCTCTACGCATAAGGAGCGGGTGACGATTGTCTTGCCACCATCCCGCTGTACTCGTCAGGGCAGGCTCTCCTGCTTTTCGACTGTTTCCTGACAAAAATGCCAACGGCTCCTTCTCTTCTCCCGGTGAGGCGTTCTACTCCTTCCCCAGACTTGCTCCTGGGAGCACAGTGACAGCCGTATCCCTATCCTTAAGGCCCTTTCTACATGTGCATCCACGCTTCTCTCTCAGGCAGTGGGGATACTAGGGTCAAGAGAATTTCGGTCCATGCGCGTTTCTTCCACCGTGCTGTGGAGACTAGCTCAGGCAAGCAGCAGCAGCATCCCACAAACCCTATTCAGATTTCCCAACGAATACTGTGCTTTCCCAGAGGAGAAGCCTGGGCAAAGAGGCTTTTGCTGTATGCTGGTTTCTCCCACCTTGAGACTTGGCCTAGGCAAGCAGGAGCAGCAGCCCGCAGAACCGACTCTGATTTCTAAGCATACGGAGAGGGTGAAACTTGTCTTGCCACGCACCCACTATTCTTGCCTTTGCAGGCTCTCCTGTTTCATGACTTTTCCTTAAGGCTGTTTCCACAGGCGCAACGACGCTTCTCTCTCCGGTAGAGGGGATTGTTAGGGTCCGTGATCAAAGGAACGAGACTGATCAAAGGAAGGTCAAGCAAAACTTTATTTCTCGCCAAGCATCAGGAATCAAATGACCGGTAAGACCTACCTCTTATGAAAAGGCGGTGACGATGATCCCAACAAGGTCACTTCCAAGAAGGCCACTCTGGGCTAGGCCACTCTAGATGACGCTGCTGCTCCGCAGATGAGGCCGTTTCATGATTGGAGCTGTTCCCAAGAAGATTCCACTCCCAAGACAAGGCAACTGTTCAATGAAGTTGCTCCCCGGACAAGGCCGCTCCCAAGAAGAGGCTGTTCTGGACAAGACCACTTCCTGGATGAGGCCACTCCCAATGACGTAGAAGCAACAATGACAAGGACAACAACCCGGATGACACAGATCTGTTCCCCACGATGCTACTCTGACCATGCTTCCACCCGGAGGAAGCCACCACTGCGGACAAGGCCAATGTGGTTCGGGGTGGCGAGGCATTTTGCGGCGAGGCTGCTGGTGTCAAGGGGCCGTTGGCATCTCAGGGCTGCTTGCGCCTCGAGACCGCTGGCATCTAGGGGCTTCAGGTGTCAGGACCGCCGACTGCTGGCATCCAGGGGCTGTAGGCATCAGGACCGCTGGACCGTTGGGGTCTCGGCAGCTCGCCGGGCTGCTGAAGGCAGGGCCGCCGGAGGCTACAGCCTGCAGGTGGCGGCTCAGGGCCGCCAGAGGTTGGAAGCTGCTGGCGGCGGCTTGGGGCCACGGGAGGCAGGACCACCGGAAGCTGGAAGCTACAGGCGGCTGGAGACTGCGGGCGGCGGCTGGGGGCCGCGGGTGGCGGGACCGCCGGAGCCTGGGCCTCAGGCAGCGGCTCGGGGCCGCCGGAGGCTGGACTGCCAGAGGCGGCGGCTCTGGCGGCTCGAGGTTGCAGGCGCGGCTCGGGGCTGCTGGAGACTGTAGGCGGCTGCTCGGCGCCGCGGGAGGCTGGAGACTGCAAACGCGGTTGTAGCTCTTACAGGAGCTGTTACAGCTCTTCTATTCACCGTTGACTCCCCTGCTCTCCGCCGACTTCCACAACTCTCCGCACCGCTTCACCGCTCTCTGCCGACTTCACCGCTCTCCGCCGACCACACCTCTCTCCGCCAACTTCACCGCTCTCCGTACCGCTCTCCGCCAACTCCACCGATCTCATGCAGCAGCCCCTGACAGCCTGGCAAAGCAACCTGTATGGGGCTGGCTGACCCCGCCCCCACACAGGCGGCCAATTGAATTCCAATTTCCCAAGTGGCTATACATACGCCTCACTGATTGGATGTCTCCACTCAGTCTGCCCCACCCTTACATTCAGGGCTCACAAGCAAGTTCCTCTGGGAGGGTAGACCCTTAAAGGGATACCTGGACAAAGAGGATTTTGCTTCATGCGGATTAATTACACTGTGCTTCGGAGACTATGTTCTGGCAAGCGGCATCAGCATCGCACAGAACCGACTCTGATTTCCCAAAGAATGCTGTATTTCCTAGAGGGGATGCCCAGGCAACGAGGCTTTCGCTCTATGCGGGATTCTCCCACCGTGCTACCAATACTAGGCTAAAGCAAGGAACAACAGCAGCCCACGGAACCGACTCTTTTTTCCTAGTGATTGCTATGCTTTCGCAGAGGTTTTCAGCTTGGCCTGAACCGCACTTCGCTGCTGCTTCCTCAGCAAGGCTTTGGGCTTTTGCTCTGTCGCTACAGGGAAGTAGATCTGCGGGAGAGCTTGTAACTCTTGGGCCTTGCTTTCCCGGGCTCCATGGTCGCACTCTGGGTTCACCCTGCCAGGCCAAACTTCACAGACACAGACACAGCCACAACCCTACAGCAGCGTGCGTGGACTAGGAAGACACTCCATGCCAACTGCCATCTCCTGGTGTAGTAAGGCTTGGCTTTTTGGTCTGGCGTTCAGGCAGACTCGGGGACTAGGCCAGTGCCTTCCCCATTGTAGAGGAGAGGTGACAGGATCCCTGAACAGCGCCCATGCTCTGGGATGAGGAGCTTTGGGGTACTGAGCCCACTTCTACCCCGACACACCCCCTGCCACCCCCAACGCTGCCACATCTTGGAGGAAGATGGCATCTGACTGCCCGTTCTTCGAGGGAGCTGTATCTGTGAGTGCCGGGAATGGCTCCTGGTGGCAAGTCCACATCTGCCCTATGGACAGGGGTCATGGAGATGCTGTCCCCTTGGGACAAGAGGTACAGAACAGGCCTGCCTTCTGCCCAGAGTCCTTCCTCAGAGTGCTGTATGCGCGCCTGCCCTAGCCGGCCCCTCGTGTCTTCCTTAAGCCAGGTTTCCGTCTCTACGCACAGGGAGCGTGTGACGACTGTCTTGCCACCATCCCGCTGTTCTCGCCAGGGAAGGCTCTCCTGCTTTGTGACTGTTCCCCGAGACAAGGCCAACGGCTCCTTCTCTTCTCCCGGGGAGGCGTTCTGCTCCTTCCCCAGACGAGCTCTTGGAAAGCACTGTGACAGCCGTGTCCCTATCCTTAAGGCCCTTTCCAGATGGCCTTTCTTGCTATGGCCAAGAAAATTTCCTCCATGCGGGTTTCTTCCACCGTGCTGCAGAGACTAGCTCAGGCAAGCAGAAGCAACATCCCACAAACCCGATTCAGATTTCCCAACGATTGCAGTGTTTCCCAGAGGAGAAGTCTTGGCAAAGAAACTTTCGCTGTATGCTGGTATGTCCCACCTTGAGACTTGGCCTAGGCAAGCACGAGCAGCAGCCCGCAGAACCAACTCTGATTTCTAAGCAAACGGAGAGGTTGACACATGTCTTGCCACACGCCCGCTATTCTTGTCTATGCAAGCATCCCACAGAAAGCATCAGCATTGCACAGAACTGACTCTGATTTCCCAAAGAATGCTGTGCTTTCCTAGAGGGGATACCCAAGCAAAGAGGCTTTCGTTCTAAGCGGGATTCTCCTACTGTTCGGCCAATACTAGGTAAGGCAAGCAGCAACAGCAGCCTACAGAACCTACAGAACCGACTCTTTTTTTCCCAGCGACTACTATCCTTTCCCAGAGGTTTTCAGCTTGGCCCGATCCGCACTTCGCTGCTGCTTCTTCAGCAAGGCTTTGGGCGTGTGCTTTTTCGCGTCAGGGAAGTAGATCTGCGGGAGAGCTGGTGGGTCTTGGGCCTTGCTTCCCAGGCTCCATGGTCGCATCCTGGGTTCACCCTGCCATGCCAAAATACGCATACTCAGCCACCACCCTGCAGCTGGGCTTGTGGCCTCGGATGACAGTCCATACCACCTGCCATCTCCTTGCGTAGTTAGGCTTGGCTTTTTGCTCTGGCGTTCAGGCGGACTCGGGGACTAGGCCAGTGCTTTCCACTTAGGAAAGGAGAGGCGACAGCTCCTGCACAGCTCCCGTGCACTGGGATGGTGAGTTGTCTGGGACTGTCCACACTTATTCCCCGACACACCCTCTGCTACCCCCAACGCTGCCACATCTTGGAGGAAGATCGCATCTGACTGCCCTTTCTTACAGGGAGCTTTATCTGCGAGTTCCTGGTATGGCCCCTGGTGGCAGGCCCACGACTGCCCTAGGGACAGGTGGCCTTGGAGATGCTGTCGACTTGGGACAAGAGTCACAGAACAGGCATGCCGTCTGCCCAGACTCCTTCCTCCGAGTGTAGTATGCGCTTCTGCCCTAGCCGTCCACTCGTGTTTTCCTAAACCCAGGCTTCCGTCCCTACACACAGGAAGCGGCTGACGCATGTCTTGCCACCGTCCCGCTATTCTCGCCAGGGCAGGCTCTCCTGCTTTGCGACTGTTTCACGACAACAAGGCCAACGGCTCCTCTTCTCCCGGGGAAATGCTCTGCTCCTTCCCCAGACTTGCTCTTGGGAAGCACGGTGACAACCGTATCCCTTTCCTTAAGGCCCTTGCCGAATGAGCATCCATGCTTCTCTCTTGGCTAGGGCCAAGAGAATTGCAGTCCATGCGGGTTTCTTCCACCGTGCTGTGGAGTCTAGCTCAGGCAAGCAACAGCCGCATCCCACAAACCCGATTCAGATATCCCAACGAATGCTGTGCTTTCCCAGAGGAGAAGCCTGGGACAAAGAGGCTTTCGCTTTATGCTGGTTTCTCCCACCTTCAGACTTGGCCTAGGCCAGCAGGAGCAGCAGCGCGCAGAACCGACTCTGATTTCTAAGCAAACGGAGAGCGTGACACTTGTCTTGCCACCCGCCCGTTATTCTAGCCTATGAAGGCTCTCCTGTTTCATGACTTTTCATTAAGGCTGTTTCCACAGGCGCAACCACGCTTCTCTTTCAGGCAGAGGGTATACCCGGGCAAAGAGGATTTCGCTCAATGCAAGTTTATTACACCGTGCTTTGGAGACTATGTTCAGGGAAGCGGCATCAGCATCGCAGAGAACCGACTCTGATTTCCCAAAGAATGCTGTGCTTTCTTAGTGGGGATGCCCAGGCAAGGAGTCTTTTGCTCTCTGCGGATTCTCCCACCGTGCTGCCAATACTTGGCTAAAGCAAGCAGCAACAGCAGCCCACAGAACCGACTCTTTTTCCTAGAGATTGCTATGCTTTCACAGAGATTTTTAGCTTGGCCCGATCCACACGTCGCTGCTGTTTCTTCAGCAAAACTTTGGGCGTATGATCTTTCGCGTCAGGGAATTAGATTTGAGGGAGAGCTGGTGCCTCTTGGGCCTTGCTTTCCCGGGCTCCATGGTCGCACCCTGGGTTCACACTGCCAGGCTGAACTACGCAGTCACAGCCACAACCCTGCAGCAGCGTGCGTGGCCTAGGATGACAGTCCATACCAACTGCCATGTCCTGGCGTAGTAAGGCTTGGCTTTTTGCTCTGGCGTTCAGGCGGACTCGGGGACGAGGTCAGTGAATTCCACATAGGAGAGGAGAGGCGACAGGAACCGTGCACAGCTCCCGTGCACTGGGATGGGGAGCTGTAGGGTCTGTCACCACTTCTTCCCCGAAACACCCCCTACCACCCGCAACGCTGACACATCTTGGAGGAAGATGGCATCTGACTTCCCTTTCTTCCAGGGAGCTTATATGCGAGTTCCGGGTATGGAGCCTGGTGGCAAGCCCACGTCTGCCCTCAGGACAGTTGGCTTTGGAGATGCTGTCTCCTGGGACAAGAGGCACAAAACAGGCCTGCCGTCTGCCAAGACCCCTTCCTTAGAGTGGAGTAAGCGCGCCTGCCCTAGCCGTTTCCTCGTGTCTTCCTAAATCAGGTTTCCGTCCATAAGAACAGGAAGCGGGTGAGGCTTGTCTTGCCACCGTCCCGCTGTTCTCGCCAGGGCAGGGTCTCATGCTTTTCGTCTGTTTCCTGACAACAAGGCCAACGGCTCCTTCTGTTCTCCTGGGGAGGCGTTCTGCTCCTTCCCAGAATTGCTCCTGGGAGAACGGTAACAGCCGTGTCCCTATCCTTAAGGCCCTTTCCAGATGTTGATCCACGCTTCTCTCTCAGGCAGTGGGGATGCTAGGGCCAAGAGAATTTCGCTCCATGCGTGTTTCGTCCACCGTGCTGCGGAGACTAGCTCAGGCAAGCAGCAGCAGCATCCCACAAACCCGATTCAGATTTCCCAACGAATGCTGTGCTTTCCCAGAGAGAAGCCTGGGCAAAGAAGCTTTCGCTGTATTTTGGTTTCTCCCACCTTGAGAGTTGGCCTAGGCAAGCAGGAGCAGCAGCGCACACAACCGACTCTGATTTCTAAGCAAAGGGAGAGGGTGACACTTGTCTTGCCTCCCGCCCGCTATTCTGGCCTATGCAGGCTCTCCTGTTTCATGACTTTTCATTAAGGCTGTTTCCACAGGCGCAACCACGCTTCTCTCTTATGTAGAGGGGATACCCGGGCAAAGAGGATTTTGCTCCATGCGGGTTTATTACTCCGTGCTTTGGAGACTATGTTCAGGAAGCAGCCTCAGCATCGCACAGAACCGACTCTGATTTCCCAAAGAATGCTGTGCTTTCCTAGAGCGATGCCCAGGCAAATAAGCTTTCGCTCTCTGTGGGATTCTCCCACCGTGCTGCCAATACTAGGCTAAAGCAAGCAGCAACAGCATTCCACAAACCGACTCTTTTTTCCTAGAAATTGCTATGCTTTCGCAGAGGTTTTAAGCTTGGGCTGAACCGCACTTCGCTGCGGCTTCCTCAGCAAGGCTTTGGGCGTTTGCTCTGTCGCGTCAGGGAAGTAGATCTGCGGGAGAGGTGGTGCCTCTTGTGCCTTGCTTTCCACGGCTCCATGGTCGCATCCTGGGTTCACCCTGCCAGGCCGAACTACGCAGACACAGCCACCAAACTGCAGCAGCATGCGTGTCCTAGGATGAACGTCCATTCCAACTGCCTTCTCCTGGCGTTGTAAGGCTTGGCTTTTTGCTCTGGCGTTCAGCCAGATTCGGAGACTAGGACTCGGGGACTAGGACTCTCCTTAGGAAAGGATAATCGACAGTATCCCTGCACAGCGCCTGTGCACTGGGTTGGGAGATGTGGGGAAGGTCCCCACTTCTTCCCCGACACACCACCTGCCACCCCCAACGCTGCCACATCTTGGAGGAAGATGGCATCTGACTGCCGTTTCTTCCAGGGTGCTGTATCTTCAAGTTCCTGGTATAGCGCATGGTGTAATGCCCACGTCTGCCCTAGGGACAGGTGGCCTTGGAGATGCTGTCCCCTTGGAACAATAGGCAGAGAACAGGCCTGCCATCTGCCCAGACTCCTTCCTCTGAGTGGAGTATGTGCGCCAGCCCTACTCGTTACCTCGTGTCTTCCTAAAGCCAGGCTTCCGTCCCTACGCACAAGAAGCGGGTGAGGCTTGTCTTGCCACCGTCCCGCTGTTCTCGCCAGGGCAGGCTCTCCTGCTTTGCGACTTTTTCCCGACAATAAGGCCAACGGCTCCTTCTCTGCTCCCGGGGAGGCGTTCTGCAACTTCCCCAGACTTGCTCTTTTGGAGCACGGTGACAGCCGTGTCCCTTTCCTTAAGGCCCTTACCAGATGTGCATCCACGCTGCTCTTTCAGGCAATGGGGATGCTAGGGCCAAGAGAATTTCAGTCCATGCAGGTTTCTTCCACCGTGCTGCGGAGACTAGCTCAGGCAAACAGCAGAAGCATCCCACAAACCCGATTCAGGTTTCCCAATGAATACTGTGCTTTCCCAGAGGAGAAGCCTGGGCAAAGAGGCTTTCAATGTATGCTGGTTTCTTCCACCTTTAGACATGGACTAGGCAAGCACGAGCAGCAGCCAGCAGAACGGACTCTGAGTTCTAAGCAAACGGAGATGGTGACACTTGTCTTGCAACCCCGCCCGCTGTTCTTGCCATGGGTGGCTCTCATGTTTCATGACTTATCCTTAAGGCTGATTCCACAGGCTCAACCACGCATCTCTCTCAGGTAGAGGGGATGCCCGGACAAAGAGGATTTAACTCCAAGCGGGTTTATTACACCGTGCTTCGGAGACTATTTTCAGTCAAGCGGCATCAGCATCACACAGAACCGACTCTGATTTCCCAACGATTGCTGTTCTATCACAGAGGAGAAGCCTGGGCAAAGAGGCTTTCGCTGTATGCTGGTTTCTCCCACCTTGAGACTTGGCCTAGGCAAGCATGAGCAGCAGCCCGCAGAACCTACACTGGTTTCTAAGCAAACGGAGAGGGTGACACTTGTCTTGCCACCCGCCCGCTATTCTTTCCTAAGAGGCTCTCTCTTTTCATGTCTTTTCCTAAAGCCTATTTCCACAGGCTCAACCACACTTCTCTCTCAGGTAGAGGGGATGCCCGGGCAAAGAGGATTTCGATCCATGCGGGTTTATTACACCGTGCTTTGGAGACTATGTTCAGGCAAGCGGCATCAGCATCGCATAGAACCGACTCTGATTTCCCAAGGAATGCTGTGCTTTCCTAGAGGGGATGCCCAGGGAAAGAGGCTTGCGCTCTATGCGGGAATTCTCCCACCGTGCTGCCAATACTAGGCTAAAACAAGCAGCAACAGCAGCCCACAAAACCGACTCTTTTTTCCTAGCGATAGCTATGCTTTCACAGAGGCTTTCCGCTTGGCCTGAACCGCACTTCGCTGCTGTTTCCTCAGCAAGGATTTGGGTGTTTGCTCTGTCGTGTCAGGGAAGTCGATCTGCGGTAGAGCTGGTGCCTCTTGGGCCTTGCTTTCCCGGGCTCCATGGTCGCATCCTGGGTTCACCCTGCCAGGACGAACTACACAGACACAGCCACAAGCCTGTAGCAGCGTGCGTGGCCTAGGATGACACTCCATGCCAACTGCCATCTCCTGGGGCAGTAAGGCTTGGCTTTTTGCTCTGGTGTTCAGGCTGACTCAGGGACTAGGCCAGTGCCTTCCCCTTAGAGAAGGAGAGGTGACAGGATCCCTGCACAGGGCACATGCACTGGGGTGGGGAGCTGTGGAGGACTGTCCTCACTTCTACCCCGACACACTCCCTGCCACCCCCAACGCTGGCACATCTTGGAGGAAGATGGCATCGGAGTGCCCTTTCTTCCAGGGAGGTGTATCTGCGAGTTCCGGGTATGGCGCCTGGTGGCAGGACCCTTCTGCCCTACGGACACGTGGCCTTGGAGATACTGTCTCCTTGGGACAAGAGGCACAGAACAGGCCTGCAGTCTGCCCAGACTCCTTCCTCAGATTGGATTATGCGCGCCTGCCGTAGCTGTCCCCTCATGTCTTCCCAAAGCCAGGCATCCGTCCCTCCACACAGGAAGCGGGTGACGCTTGTTTTGCAACCGTCCCGCTGTTCTCGCCAGTGCAGGCTCTCCTGCTTTGCGACTGTTTCCCGACAACAAGACCAACGGCTCCTTCTCTTCTCCCGGGGAGGCGTTCTGCTCCTTCCCCAGACTTGCTCCTGGGAGCACAGTGAAAGCCGTGTCCCTATCCTTAAAGCACTTTATATGTGTGCATCCACGCTTCTCTCTCAGGCATTGGGGATGGTATGATCAAGAGAATTTCGCTCCATGCGGGTTTCTTCCACCATGCTGCGGAGACAATTTCAGGCAAGCAGCAGCAGCATCCCACAAACCCGATCAGATTTCCCAACGAATGCTGTGCTTTTCCAGAGGAGAAGCCTGGGCAAAGAGGCTTTCGCTGTATGCTGGTTTCTCCCACTTGGAGACTTGGCCTAGGCAAGCAGGAGCAGAAGCCCGCAGAACCGACTCCGATTTCTAAGCAAAAAGAGAGGGTGACTCTTGTCTTGCCACCTGCCCGCTATTCTTGCCACTGCAGGCTCTCCTGTACCATGATCTTTCCATACCGCAAGGCCAAGGGCCCCTTCTCATCTCCTGGAGCTGCGTGCTACGCTTTCTCTCTATGGAGGATACTCCCACCGTGCTGCCAATACTAGGCTAAGGCAAGAGGCAACAGTAGCCCACAGAACCGACTCTTTTTTCCTAGCGACTGCTATGATTTCAAAGAGGTTTTCGGTTGTCCTGAACCGCTCTTCTCTGCTTCTTCCTCAGCAAGGCTTTGTGTGTTTGCTCTGTCGCGTTAGGGAAGTAGATCTGCAGGAGAGCTGGTGCGTCTTGGGCCTTGCTTTCCCGGGCTCCATGGTCGCACCCTGGGTACAACCTGCCAGGCCGAACTACCTAGACACAGCCACAAACCTGCAGCATCGTGCGTGGCCTAGGCTGGCACTCCATGCCAACTGCCATCTCCTGGCGTAGTAAGGCTTGGCTTTTTGCTCTGGCGTTCAGGCAGACTCGGGGACTAGGCCAGTGTCATCCCCATAGGAGAGGAGATGCGACAGGATCCCTGCACAGCGCCCGTGCCCTGGGATGAGGATCTGTGGGGGACTGCCCCACTTCTTCCCCGACACACCCCCTGCCACCCCCAAAGCTGCCACATCTTCGAGGAAGATGGCACCTGACTGCCCTTTCTTCCAGGGTGCTGCATCTGCGAGTTCCGGGTATGGAGCCTGGTGGCAAGCCCACGTCTGCTCTAAGGACAGGTGGCCTGGTGATGCTGTCCCCTTGGGACACGAGGTCCAGAACAGGCCTGCCTTCTGCCCAGACTCCTTCCTCAGAGTGGAGTATGCGCTCCTGCCCTAGCCGTTCCCTCGTGTCTTCCTAAAGCCAGGCTTCCGTCCCTATGCACAGGAAGTGGGTGAGGCTTGTCTTGCCACCGTCCCGCTGTTCTTGCCAGGGCAGGCTCTCCAGCTTTGTGACTGTTTCCCGACAATAAGGCCAACGATTCTGTCTCTTCTCCTGGGGAGGTGTTCTGCTCCTTCCCCAGACTTGCTCTTGGGGAGCACGGTGACAGCCGTGTCCCTATCCTTAAGGCCCTTTCCAAATGTGCATCCACGCTTCTCTCTCAGGCAATGGGGATGATAGGGCCAAGAGAATTTCAGTCCATGTGGCTTTCTTCCACCGTGCTGCGGAGTCTAGCTCAGGCAAGCAGCAGCAGCAGCCCACAAACGCGATTCAGATTTCCCAACGAATGCTGTGCTTTCCCGTAGTAGAAGCCAGGGACAAAGAGGCTTTCGCTCTATGCTGGTTTCTCCCACCTACGGACTTGGCCTAGGCAAGCAGGAGCAGCAGCACGTAGAACCGACTCTGATTTCTAAGCAAACGGAGAGAGTGACAATTGTCTTGCCACCCGCACACTATTCTTTCCAATGCATGCTCTTCTGTTGCATGACCCTTTCCAGACAGCAAGGCCAAGGGCCCCTACTCTTCTGCTGGAGCGGCGTGGTACGCCTAGGCCAGACATGCTCTCAGGGAGCGCAGTGACAGACTTTTCCCTTTCCTTAAGGCTGTATCCACAGGCGCAACCAAGATTCTCTCTCAGGTAGAGGGGATGCCCAAGCAAAGAGGGTTTTGCTCCATGCGGGTTTATTACACCGTGCTTCGGAGACTATGTTCAGGCAAGCGGCATCAGCGTCGCACAGAACCGACTCTGATTCCCCAAAGAATGATGTGCTTTCCTAGAGGAGTAGCCTGGGCAAAGAGGCTTTCGCTCTATCCTGATTTCTCCCACCTTGAGACTTGGCCTAGGCTTGCACGAGCAGCAGCCCGCAGAACCGACTCTGATTGCTAAGGAAAAAGAGAGGGTGACATTTGTCTTGCCACCTGCCCGCTATTCTTGCCTATGCGGGCTCTCCTGTTTCATGATTTTCCTTAAGGCTGATTCCACAGGCGCAACCACGCTTCTCTCTCAGGTTGAGGTGGATACCCAGGCAAAGAGGATTTCACTCCAAGCAGGTTTATTACACCATGTTTTGGAGGCTATGTTCAGGCAAGCGGCATCAGCATCGCACAGAACCGACTCTGTTTACCGAACGAATGCTGTGCTTTCCCAGAGGAGAAGCCTGGGCAAAGAGGCTTTCGCTGTATGCTGGTTTCTCCCACCTTGAGACTTAGCCTAGGTAAGCACGACCAGCAGCCCGCAGAAGTGACTCTGATTTCTCAGCTAATGGAGAGGGTGACACCTCGTGCCAGGTGCCCGCTGTGTTCGTCATGGCAGGCTCTCCTGTTTCAAGACCGTTTCCAGAAACAGCAAGGCCAAGGGGCCCTTCTCTTCTCCCGGAGCGGCGTGCTACGCCTGGCCCAGTAATGCTCTCAGGGAGCACAGTAACAGACGTTTCCCTTTCCTTAAGGCTGTTTCTACAGCCGCTTCCACGCTTCTCCCGTAGGTAGAGGGGATACCCGGGCAAAGAGGATTTCGCACCATGCAGGTTTATTACACCGTGTTTCGGAGACTATGTTCAGGCAAGCAGCATCAGCATCGCACAGAACCGACTCTGATTTCCAAAGAATGCTGTGTTTTCCTAGAGGAAATGCCCAGGAAAGAGGCTTTCGCTCTATGCGGGATTCTCCCACCGTGCTGCCAATACTAGGCTAAAGCAAGCAGCAACTGCAGCCCACAGAACCGACTCTTTTTTCCTAGCGATTGCTATGCTTTCGTAGAGGTTTTCAGCTTGGCCAGACCACACTTCGCTGCTGCTTCCTCAGCAAGGATTGGGGTGTTTGCTCTGTCGCGTCAGGGAAGTAGATCTGCAGGAGAGCTGGTGCTTCTTGGGCCTTGCTTTCCTGGGCTTCATGGTCGCACCCTGGGTTCATCATGCCAGGCCCAACTACGCAGACACAGCCACAAGCCTGCAGCGGCGTGCGTGGCCTAGGATGACACTCCATGCCAAGTGTCATCTCCTGGCGTAGTAAGGCTTGGGTCTAGCTCTGAAGTTCAGGCGGACTCGGGGACTAGGCCAGTGCCTTCCCCATAGGAGAGCAGAGGCGACAGGATCCCTGCACAGCGCCCGTGCACTGGGATGGGGATCTGTGGGGGACTGTCCCCACATCTTCCCGAACACAACTCCTGCCACCCCCAACGCTGCCACATCTTGGAGGAAAATGGCTTCTGACTGCCCTTTCTTCCAGGGAGCTGTATCTGCGAGTTCCGGGTATGGCGACTCAGATTTCCCAACGAATGCTGCATTTTCCCAGAGGAGAAGCAAGGGCAAAAAGGCTTTCGCTGTATGGTGGTTTCTCCCACCTTGAGACTTGGCCTAGACAAGCAGGAGCAGCAGCCCACAACCTGACTCTGATTTCTATGCAAACGGAGAGCGTGACACTTTTTTGCCACCCGCCCGCTATTCTTGCCTATGCAGGCTCTCTTGTTTCATGACTTTTCCTTAAGGCTGTTTCCACAGGCACAACCACACTTCTCTCTCAGGCAGCGGGGATGCCCGGGCAAAGAGGATTTCGCTCCATGATGGTTTGTTACACCATGCTTCAGAGACTATGTTCAGGCAAGCGGCATCAGCATCGCACAAGACCGACTCTGATTTCCCAAAGAATGCTGTACTTTCCTAGAGGGGATGCCCAGGCAAAGAGGCTTTCGCTCTAGGTGGGATTCTCCCACCGTACTTCCAATACTACGCTAAGGCAAGCAGCAACAGAAGCACACAGAACCGACTCTTTTTTCCTAGCGACTGATATGCTTCCGCAGATGTTTCAGCTTGCCCTGAACCGCACTTCGCTGCTACTTCTTCAGCAAGGCCTTGGGCGTTCGATCTGTCGCGTCAGTGAAGTAGATCTGTGGGCGAGCTGGTGCCTCTTGGGCCTTTCTTTCCCGTGCTCATGGTCGCACCCTGGGATCACCCTGCCAGGCTGAGCTACGCAGACACAGCCACAAGCATGCAACAGCGTGTGTGCCGTAGGATGACACTCCATGCCAACTGCCATCTTCTGGCGTAGTAAGGCTTGGGTTTTGCTCTGTCGTTCAGGCGGACTCGGGGACTAGGACACTGCCTTCCCCATAGGAGAGGAGAGGCGACAGGAACCCTGCACAGCGCCCATGCACTGGGATGGGGAGCTGTGGGGACTGTCCCCACTTCTTCCCCGACACACCCCCTGCCACCCCCAACGCTGCCACATCTTGGAGGAAGATGGCATCTGACTGCCCATTCTTCCAGGGAGCTGTATCTGTGAGTTCCGGGTATGGCGCCTGGTGGCAGGCCCACGTGTGCTGAGGGACAGGTGGCCGTGGAGATGCTGTCCCCTTGGGACAAGAGGCACAGAACAGGCCTGCCGTCTGCGGAGACTCCTTCCTCAGAGTGAAGTATGTGCGCCTGCCCTAGCCGTCCCCTCATGTATTCCTTAAGCCTGGCTTCGGTGCCTATGAAGAGGAAACGGGTGACGCATGTCTTGCCACCGTCCCGCTGTTCTCGCCAGGGCAGATTCTCCTGCTTTGCCACTGTTTCCCGACAACAAGATCAAGGGCTCCTTCTCTTCTCCCGAGGAGACGTTCTGCTCCTTCCCCAGACTTGCTCTTGGGGAGCACGGTGACAGCCGTGTCCCTTTCCTTAAGGCCCTTTCCTGATGTGCATCCATGCTTCTCTCTCAGGCAGTGGGGATGATAGGGCCAAGAGAATTTCGTTCCATATGGGTTTCTTCCACCGAACTGCGAGACTAGCTCAGGCAAACAGCAGCAGCATCCCACAAACCCGATTCAGATTTCCCAACGAATGCTGTGCTTTCCCATAGTAGAAGCCTGGGACAAAGAGGATTTTTCTGTATGCTGGTTTCTCCAACCTTCAGACTTGGCCTAGGCAAGCAGGAGCAGCAGCCCACAGAACCGACTCTGATTTCTAAGCAATCGGATAGGGTGACACTTGTCTTGCCACCCGCCCTCTATTCTTGCCTATGCAGGCTCTCCTGTTTCATGACTTTTCATTAAGGCTGTTTTCACAGGCGCAACCACGCTTCTCTCTCAGGCGGAGGGGATGCCGGGGCAAAGAGGATTTCGCTCCATGAGGGTTTATTCCAGCGTGCTTCGGAGACTATGTTCAGGCAAGCGGTATCAGCATCGCACAGAACCTACTCTGATTTCCCAAAGAATGCTGTGCTTCCTAGAGGGGATGCCAAGGCAAAGAGTATTTCGCTCTATGCGGGATACTCCCACGGTGCGGCCAATACTAGGCTAAAGCAAGCAGCAACTGCAGCCCACAGAACCGACTCTTTTTTCCTAGCGATTGCTATACTTTCGCAGAGGTTTTCAGCTTGGCCTGAACCGCACTTCGCTGCTTCTTCCTCAGCAAGGCTTTGGGCGTTTGCTCTGTCGCATCAGGGAAGTAGATCTGCGGGAGAGCTGGTGCTTCTTGGGCCTTGATTTCCCGGGCTCCATGGTCGTACCCTGTGTTCACCCTGCAAGGCCGAACTACGCAGACACAGCCACAACCCTGCAGCAGCGTGCGTGGCCTAGGATGACACTCCATGCCAACTGCTATCTCCTGGCGTAGTAATCCTTAGCTTTTTGCTCTGCCGTTCATGCAGACTCAGGGACTAGGCCAGTGCCTTCCCCTTTTGAGAGGAGAGGCGACAGGATGCCTGCAGAGCGCCCGTGCACTGGGATGGGGTAGTGTTAGGGACTGTCCCCGCTTCTTCCCCAACACACAACCTACCACCCCCAACGCTGCCACATCTTGGAGGAAGATGGCATCTGACTGCCCTTTCTTCCAGGGAGCTGTATCTGCGAGTCCTGGGTATGGGGCCTGGTGGCAAGTCCACGTCTGCCCTAGGGACAGGTGGCCCTGGAGATGCTGTCTGCTTTGGACAAGAGGCACAGAATAGGCCTTCCTTCTGCCCAGAGTCCTTCCTCAGAGTGGAGTATGCGCACCTGCTCTCGCCGTCCCTTCGTGTCTTCCTAAAGCCAGGCTTCCATCCCTACGCACAGGAAGCGGGTGAGGCTTGTCTTGCCACCGTCCCGCTGTTCTCGCCAGGGCAGGCTTTCCTGCTTTGCGACTGTTTCCCGACAATAAGGCCAACGGCTCCTTCTCTGCTCCCGGGGAGGCGCTTTGCAACTTCCCCAGACTTGCTCTTTTGGAGCACGGTGACAGCCGTGTCCCTTTCCTTATGTCATCCACGCTGCTCTTTCAGGCAATGGGGATGCTAGGGCCAAGAGAATTTCAGTCCATGCGTGTTTCTTCCACTGTCCTGCGGAGACTAGCTCAGGCAAGCAGCAGCACCATCCCACAAACCCTATTCAGATTTCACAATGAATGCTGTGCTTTCCCAGAGGAGAAGCCTTGGCAAAGAGGCTTTCGCTGTATGCTCTTTTCTCCCACTTTGAGACTTGGCCTAGTTAAGCAGGAGCAGCAGCCCACAGAACCGACTCTGATTTCTAAGCAAACGGAGAGGGTGACACTTGACTTGCCACCCGCCCGCTATTCTTGCCAATGCAGGCTTTCCTGTTGCATGACCCTTTCCAGACAGCAAGGCCAAGGGCCCCTTCTCCTCTCCTGGAGTGGGGTGCTACGCCTGGCCCAGACATACTCTCAGGGAGAGGAGTGACAGATGTTTCGCTTTCCTTAAGTCTGTTTCCACAGGTGAAACCACGATTCTCTCTCAGGCAGAGGGGATGCCCGGCCAAAGAGGATTTCGCTCCATGCGGGTTTATTACACCGTGCTTCGGAGACTATGTTCAGGCAAGTGGCATCAGCATCGCACAGAACCGACTCTGATTTCCCAAAGAATGCTGTGCTTTCCCTGAGGGGATGCCCGGGGAAAAAGGCTTTCGCTCTATGCGGCTTTCTCCCACCGCGCAGCCAATACTAGGCTAAGGCAAGCAGCAACGGCAGCCCACAGAACCGACTGTTTTTTCCCAGCGACTGCTATGTTTTCCCAGAGGATTTCAGCTTGGCCCGATCCGCACTTCGCTGCTGCTTCTTCAGTAACGCTTGGCTTTTTGCTCTGGAGTTCAGGCGGCCTCGGGGAATAGGCCAGTGCCTTCCCTTTAGGAAAGGAGAGATGACAGGATCTCTGCACAACGCCTGTGTACGGGGATGGGGAGCGGTGGGGGACTGTCCCCACTTCTTCCCGACACACCGCCTGCCACCCCAAACGCTGCCACATCTTGGAGGAAGATGGCATCTGACCGCCCTTTCTTCCATGGAGCTGTATCTGCTAGTTCCGGGTATGGCGCCTGGTGGCAAGCCCACGTCTGCCCTAGGGACACGTGGCCTTAGAGATGCTGTCCCCTTGGGACAAGAGGCACAGAACAGGCCTGCCTCCGGCCCAGACTACTTCCTCAGAGTGGAGTATGCGCGCCAGTCCTAGTCCTCCCCTCGTGTCTTCCTAATGCCAGGCTTACATCTCTACGCACAGGGAGCGGGTGACACTTGTCTTGCCACCATCCTGCTGTTCTCGCCAGGGCAGGCTCTCCTGCTTTGCGACTCTTTCCTGAAAACAAGGCCAACGGCTCCTTCTCTTCTCCCGGGGAGGCGTTCTGCTCCTTCCCCAGACTTCCTCTTGGGGAGCACGGTGACAGACGTGGCCCTATCCTTAAGGCCCTTTCCAGATGTGCATCCACGCTTCTTTCTCAGGTAGTGGGGATGCTAGGGCCTAGAGAATTTCGCTCCATGCGGGTTTCTTCCACCGTGCTGTGCAGACTAGCTCAGCAAGCAGCAGCAGCATCCCACAAACCTGATTCAGATTTCCCAAAGAATGCTGTGCTTTCCCAGAGGAGAAAAAGGGACAAAGAGGCTTTCATTGTATGCTGGTTTCTCCCACTTTGAGACTTGGCCAAGGCAAGCAGGAGTAGCAGCCTGCAGAACCGACTCTGATTTCTAAGCAAACGGAGAGGGTGACACTTGTCTTGCCACCTGCCCGCTATTCTTGCCTATGCAGGCTCTCCTGTTTCATGACTTTTCCTTAAGGCTGTTTCAACAGGCGCAACCACGCTCCTCTCTCAGGTAGAGGGGATACCCAGGCAAAGAGTATTTCGCTCCATGCGTGTTTATTACACCATGCTTCGGAGACTATGATCAGGCAAGCGGCATCAGCATCGCACAGAACAGACTCTGATTTCCCAAAGAATGCTGTGCTTTCCTAGAGGGGATGCCCAGGCAAAGATGCTTTCGCTCTATGCGGGATTCTCCCACTGTGCTGCCAATAGTAGGCTAAAGCAAGCAGCAACATCAGCCCACAGAACCGACTCTTTTTTCCAAGCGATTGCTATGCTTTCGCAGAGGTTTTCAGCTTGGCCTGAACCACTTCGCTGCTGCTTCCTCAGCAAGCCTTGGGCGTTTACTCTGTCATGTCAGGGAAGTAGATCTGTGGGAGAGCTGGTGCCTCTTGTGCCTTGCTCTCCCGGGCTCCATTGTCGCACGCTGGGTTCACCCTGCCAAGCCGAACTACGCAGACACAGCCACAAGCCTGCAGCAGCATGCGTGGCCTAGGATGACAGTCCATGCCAACTGCCATCTCCTGGCGTAGTAAGGCTTGGCTTTTTACACTGGCGTTCAGGCGGACTCGGGGAATAGGCCAGTGCCTTCCCCATAGGAGAGGAGAGGCGACAGGATCCCTGCACAGCGCCCGTGTGCTGGGATTGGGAGCTGTGGGAGACTGTCCCCACTTCTTCCCCGACACACCCCCTGCCACCCCCAACGATGCCACAACTTGGAGGAAGATGGTATCTGACTGACCTTTCTTCCAGGGAGCTGTATCTGCGAGTTACTGGTATGGCGCCTGGTGGCAAGCCCACGTCTTCCCTAGGGACAGGTGGCCTGGAGATGCTGTCCCCTTGGGACAAGAGCACAGAACAGGCCTGCCTTCTTCCAAGACTCTTTTCTCAGAGTGGAGTATGCGCGCCAGCCCTAGCCGCCCCCTCGTGTCTTCCTTAAGCCAGGCTTCCGTCTCTACGCACAGGGAGCGGGTGACACTTCTCTTCCACCGTCCCGCTGTTCTTGCCAGGGCAGGCTATCTTGCTTTGCGACTGTTTCTTGACAACAAGGCCAACGGCTCCTTCTCTTCTCCCAGGGAGGCGTTCTGCTCTTTCCCCAGACTTGTTCTTGGGGAGCACCGTGACAGCCGTGTCCCTATCCTTAAGGCCCTTTAAAAATGTGCATCCACGCTTCTCTCTCAGGCAGTGGTGATGCTAGGTCCAAGAGAATTTCGCTCCAAGCGGGTTTCTTCCGCAGTCCAATGGAGACTAGCTCAGGGAAGCAGCAGCAGCATCCCACAAACCCGATTCAGATTTCCCAAAGAATGCTGTGCTTTCCCAGATGAGAAGTCTGGACTTCTCCTGTATGGTGGTTTATCCCACCTTGAGACTTGTCCTGGGCAAGCCCGAGCAGGAGCCCGCAGCAGTGTTTCTCATTTCTCAGCAAATGGAGAGGTTGACACTTGTCGTGCCAGCTGCCCGCCTTTCTTGCCATGGCAGACTCTCCTGTTTCATAACCGTTTCCAGACAGCAAGGCCAAGGGCCTCTTGTCTTCTCCCGGAGCGGCATGCTACGCCTGGCCCAACAATGCTACCAGGGAGCACAGTAACAGACGTTTCCCTTTCCTTAAAGTTGTTTACACAGGTGCGACCAGGCTTCTCTCTCAGGCTGAGTGGATGCCCACGCAAGAGGATTACGATCCATGCAGGATTACTACACCGTGCTTCGGAGACTATGTTCAGGGAAGCTGCATCAGCATCGCACAGAACCCACTCTGATTTCCCAAAGAATGCTGTGCTTTCCCTGAGGGGATGCCCGGGGAAAAAGGCTTTCTCTCTATGCGGGTTTCTCCCACCGTGCTGCCAATACTAGGCTACGGCAAGCAGCAACAGCAGCCCACAGAACCGAGCTTTTTTCCCAGCGACTGCTATGCTTTTCCAGAGGTTTTCAGCTTGACCCGAACCGCACTTCGCTGATGTTTCTTCAGTAAGGTTTTGGACGTTTGCTGTGTCGCGTCAGGGAAGTAGATCTGCGGGAGAGCTGGTGCGTCTTAGGCCGTGCTTTCCCGGGCTCCGTGGTCGCATCCTGGTTTCACCATGCCAGGCTGAACTACGCTGACACAGCCACCACCCTGCAGCAGCTTGTGTGGCCTATGACAGTCCATGCCAACTGCCATTTCCTGGCATAGTAAGGTTGGCTTTTTGCTCTGGCGTTCAGGCGGGCTCAGGGAATAGGCCAGTGCCTTCCCCATAGGAGAGGAGAGGCGACATGTTCCCCTGCGCAGCACCCGTGCACTTGGATGGGGAGCTGTGGGGAACTGTCCACACTTCTACCCGACACACCCCCTGCCACCCCCAAATCTGCCACATCTTGGAGGAAGATGGCATCTGAATGCCCTTTCTTCCAGGGAGCTGTATCTGCGAGTTCCGGTTATGGCGCCTGGTGGCAAGCCCACGTCTGCCCTAGGGACAGGTGGCATTGGAGATGTGTCCCCTTGGGACAAGAGGCACAGAACAGGCCTGCCTTCTGCCCAGACTCCTTCCTCAGAGTGGAGTATGCGCGCCTGTCCTAGCCATCCCCTCGTGTCTTCCTTCAGCCATGCTTCCGACTCTATGCACAGGGAGCGGATGACGATTGTCATACCACCATCCCGCAGTTCTTGCCAGGGAAGGCTCTCCTGCTTTGCGACTGTTTCCCGAAAACAAGGCCAATGGCTCCTTCTCTTCTCCCGGGGAGGCGTTCTGCTCCTTCCCCAACTTGCTCTTTGGAGCACGGTGACAGCCGTTTCCCCATCCTTAAGGCCCTTTCCAGATGTGCATCCACGCTTTTCTCTCAGGCAGTGGGGATGCTAGGGCGAAGAGAAATTCGCTCCATGCGGGTTTCTTCCACCGTGCTACAGAGACTAGCCCAGGCAAGAAACAGCAGCATCCCACAAAGCAACTCAGATTTCCCGACGAATGCTGTGCTTTCACAGAGGAGAGGCCTGGGCAAAGAGGCTTTCGCTGTATGGTGGTTTCTCCCACCTTGAGACTTGGCCTAGGCAAGCAGGAGCAGCAGCCCGCAGAACCGATTCTGATTTCTAAGCATAGGGAGAGGGTGACACATGTCTTGCCACCCGCCCACTATTCTTGCCTATGCAGGCTCTCCTGATTCATGACTTTTCCTTAAGGCTGTTTCCACAGGTGGAACCACGCTTCTCTCTCAGGCAGAGGGGATGCCCGGGCAAAGAGGATTTGGCTCCATGCGGGTTTATTACACCGTGCTTAGGAGACTATGTTCAGGCAAGCGGCATCAGCATCGCACAGAACCGACTCTGATTTCCCAAAGAATGCTGTGCTTTACCTGAGGGGATGCCCGGGGAAAAAGGCTTTCGCTCTATGAGGGTTTCTTCCATGGTACTACAGAGACTAGCTCAGGCAAGAAGCAGCAGCATCCCACAAAGCAACTCAGATTTCCCATCGAATGCTGTGCTTTACCAGAGGAGAGGCCTGGGCAAAGAGGCTTTCGCTGTATGGTGGTTTCTCACACCTTGAGACTTGGCCTAGGCAAGCACGATCAGCAGCACGCAGAAGTGACTCTTATTTCTCAACAAATGGAAAGGGTGACACTTGTCGTGCCAGCTGCACGCTGTTCTTGCCATGGAAGGCTCTACTGTTTCATGACCGTTTCCAGACAGCAAGGCCAAGCGCCCCTTCTCTTCTCCCGGAGTGGCGTGCTACGCCTGGCCCAGCATTGCTCCAAGGGAGCACAGTAACAGACCTTTCCCTTTCCTTCAGGCTGTTTCCACAGGCGCAACCACGCTTCCGTCTCAGGCGGAGGGGATGCCCAGGCAAAGAGGATTACGCTCCATGCGGGTTTATTACACCGTGCTTCAGAGACTGTGTTCAGGGAAGCTGCATCAGCGTCGTACAGAACCCACTCTGATTTCCCAAAGAATGCTGTGCTTTCCCTAATGGGATGCCCGGGGAAAAACGCTTTCGCTCTATGCGCGTTTCTCCCACCATGCTGACAATACTAGGCTAAGGCAAGCAGAAACAGCATCCCACAGAACCGACTCTTTTTTCCCAGGGACTGCTATGCTTTCCCAGAGGTTTTCAGCTTGGCCTGAACCGCACTTCGCTGTGGATTCTTTGCAAGGCTTTGGGCGTGTGCTCTGTTGCGTCAGGGAAGTAGATCTTTGGGAGAGGTGGTGCGTCCTGGTCCTTGCATTGCCGGGCTCCATGGTCGCATCCTGGGTTCACCCTGCCAGTCCGAACAACGCAGACACAGCCACCAACCTGCAGCAGCGTTCGTGGCCTAGCATTACAGTCCATGCCAACTGCCATCACCTGGCGTAGTAAGGCTTGGCTTTTTGCTCTGGCGTTCAGGCGGACTCGGGGACTAGGCCAGTGCCTTCCCCTTAGTAAAGGAGAGGAGACAGGATCCCTGCATAGCACCCATGCATTGGGATGGGGAGCTGTGGGAGACTGTCCCCACTTCTTCCCCGACACACCTCCTGCACCCCCAACGCTGCCACATCTTGGAGGAAGATGGCATCTGACTGCCCTTTCTTCCAGGGAACCGTATCTGCGAGTTGTGGGTATGGCGCCTGTTGGCAAGCCCACGAGTGCCCTAGGGACAAGTGGCCTTGGAGATGCTGTCCACTTGGGACAAGAGGCACAGAACAGGCCTGCATTCTGTCCAGAATCCTTCCTCAGAGTGGAGTATACACGCCAGCCCTAGCCGTCCCCTCGTGTCTTCCTAAGGCCAGTCTTCCATCTCTACGCACAGGGACCAGGTGACGCCTGTCTTGCCACAATCCTGTTCTGGCCAGGGCAGGCTCTCCTGCATTGCGACTGTTTCCCGAAAACAAGGCCAACGGCTCCTTCTCTTCTCCCTGGGTGGTGTTCTGCTCCTTCCCCAGACTTGCTCTTCGGGAGCATGGTGAGAGGCGTGTCCCTACCCTTAAGGCCCTTTACAGATGAGCATCCACGCTTCTCTCTCAGGCAGTGGGGATGCGAGGGCCAAGAGAATTTCGCTCCATGCGGGTTTCTACCACCGTGCTTCGGAGACTAGCTCAGGCAAGCAGCAGCTGCATCCCACAAACCCAATTCAGATTTCCTAACGAATGCTGTGTTTTCACAGAGGAGAAGCCTGGGAAAGGAGGCATTCGCTATATGGTGGTTTCTCCCACCTTGAGAGTTGTCCTGGGCAAGCACGAGCAGCAGCCTGCAGAACCGACTCTGATTTCTAAGCAAACGGAAAGGGTGTCACTTCTCTTGCCACCCGGCCACTATTCTTGCCTATGCAGGCTCTCCTATTTCATGAATTTTCCTTAAGGCTGTTTCCACAGGCGCAACCACGCTTCTCCCTCAGGTAGAGGGGATGCCCGCGCAAAGAGGATTTCGCTCCATGCGGGTTTATTACACCGTGCTTCGAGACTACGTTCAGGCAAGTGGCATCAGCATCGCATAGACCCGACTCTGATTTCCCAAAGAATGCTGTGCTTTCCTAGAGGGATGCCCAGGCAAAAAGGCTTTCGCTCTAAGCGGGATTCTCCCACCGTGCTGCCAAAACTGGCTAAAGCAAGCAGCAACAGCAGCCCACAAGGCAGACTCTTTTTCCTAGCGATTGCTATGCTTTCACAGAGGTATTCAGCTTGGCGTGAACCGCACTTCGCTGCTGCTTCCTCAGCAAGAATTTGGGCGTTTGCTCTGTCGCGTCAGAGAAGTAGATCTCCGGGACAGCTGGTGCCTCTTGGGCCTTGCTTTCCCGGGTTCCATGGTCGCACCATGCGTTTACCCTGCCAGGCCGAACTACGCAGACCCAGCTTCAAGCCCGTGAACCGTGCATGGGATAGGATGACACTCCATGCCAACTGCCATCTCCTGGCGTAGTAAGGCTTGGCTTTTGCTCTGGCATTCAGGCGGACTCGGGGAATAGGCCAGTGCCTTCCCCTTAGAAAGGAGAGGCGACAGGATCCCTGCACAGCGCCCGTGCATTGGGATGGGGAGCTGCGGGGGACTCTCCACACTTCTTCCCCGAAACACCCCCTGCCACCACCAATGCTCCCACATCTTGGAGGAAGATGGCATCTGACTGCCCATTATTCCAGGAAGCTGTATCTGCGAGTTCCGTGTATGGTGCCTAGTGGCATGCCCACGTCTGCCCTAGGGACAGGTGGCCTTGGAGATGCCGTCCCCTTGGGACAAGAGGCACAGAACAGGCCTGCCATCTGCCCAGACTCCTTCCTCAGAGTGGAGTATGCGCGCCTGCCCTTACCGTCCCCTTGTGTGTTGCTTAAGCCAGGCTTCCGTCTACGCACAGGGAGCGGGTGACGATTGTCTTGCCACCACCCCGCTGTTTTCGCCAGGGCAGGCTCTCCTGCTTTGCGACTGTTTCCCGACAACAAGGCCAACGGCTCCTTCTCTTCGTCCAGGGAGGCGTTCTGCTCCTTCCCCAGACTTGCTACTGGGAGCACGGTGACAGACGTGTCCTTATCCTTAAGGCCCTTTCCAGATGTGCATCCACGCTTCTCTCTCAGGCAGTGGGGATGCTAGGCCCCAGAGAATTTGGCTCCATGCAGGTTTCTTCCTCCGTGTTGCGGAGACTAGCTCAAGCAATCAGCAGCAGCATCCCACAAACCCGATTCAGATTTCCAACGAATGCTTTGATGTCCCAGAGGAGAATCCTGGGCAAAGAGGCTTTCGCTGTATAGTGGTTTCTCACACTTTGAGACTTGGCCTAGGCTAGCACGAGCAGCAACCCGTAGAACCGAGTCTGATTTCTAATCAAACGGAGAGGGTGACACTTGTCTTGCCACCCGCCCGCTATTCTTGCCTATGCAGGCTCTCCTGTTTCATGACTTATCCTTAAAGCTATTTCCACAGGCGCAACCACGCTTCTCTCTAAGGTAGAGGGGATGCCCAGCAAAGAGGATTTTGCTCCATACGGTTTTATGACACCGTGCTTCAAGAATATATTCAGGCAAGCGTGAGTGACAATACTAGGCTAAGGCAAGCAGAAACAGCATCCCACAGAATGCATCAGCATTGCACAGAACCGACTCTGATTTCCCAAAGAATGCTGTGCTTCCTAGAGGGGATGCCCAGGCAAAGAGGCTTTCGCTCTATGCGGGATTCTCCCACCGTGCTGCCAATACAATTCTAAAGCAAGCAGCAACAGCAGCCCACAGAAACGACTCTTTTTTCCTAGCGACTGCTATGATTTCGCAGAAGTTTTCAGCTTGGCCTGAACCGCACTTCGCTTTTGTTTCCTCATCAAGGCTTTGGGCGTTTGCTCTGTCGCATCAGGGAAGTAGATCTGCTGGAGAGCAGGTGCCTCTTGGGCTTTGCTTTCCCGGGCTTCATGGTCGCACCCTGGGTTCACCCTGCCAGTCCGAACTACGCAGACAAAGCCTCAACCCTGTAACAGCGTGCGTGTCCTAGGAAGTCACTCCATGCCAACTGCCATCTCCTGGCGTAGTAAGGCTTGGCTTTTTGCTCTGGCGTTCCGGCTGCCTCGGGGACTAGGCCAGTACCATCCCCATAGGAGAGGAGAGGCGACAGGATCCCTGCACAGCGCCCGTGCACTGGGATGGGGAACTGTGGGTGATTGTGCCACTTCTTCCCAGACACACCCCCTGCCACCCTTAACACTACCGCATCTTGGAGGAAGATATCATCTGACTGCCCTTTCTTCCAGGGAGCTGTATCTGCAAGTTCAGGGTATGGCGCTTGGTGGCAAGAACACGGCTGACCTAGGGACAGGTGCTCTTGGAGATACTGTCCCCTTGGGACAAAAGGCACAGAAAAGGCCTGCCATATGCCCGGACTCCTTCCTCAGAGTGGAGTATGCGCACCTTCCCTAGCCGTCTCCTCGTGTCTTCCTAAAGCCAGGCTTCCGTCCCTTCACACAGGAAGCGGGTGGGGCCTGTCTTGCGACCGTCCTGCTGTTCTCTCCTGGGAAGTCTCTCCTGCTTTGCGACTGTTTCTCGACAACAAGGCCAACGGCTCTTTTCTGTTCTCCAGGGGAGGCGTTCTTTTCCTTCCCCAGACTTACTCTTGGGGATCACGGTGACTGTCGTGTCCCTATCCTTAAGGCCCTTTCCAGATGAGCATCCACGCTTCTCTCTCAGGCAGTGGGGATCCTAGGGCTAAGAGAATTTCGCTCCATGCGGGTTTCTTCCACCGTGCTGCGGAGACTAGCTCAGGCAAGCAGCAGCAGCATCCCACAAACCTGATTCAGATTTCCCAACAAATGCTGTGCTTTCCCAGAGGAGATGTCTGGGCAAGAGGCTTTCGCTGTATGCTGGTTTCTCCCATCGTGAGACTTTGCCAAGGCAAGCACGAGCAGCAGCCCGCAGAACCGACTCTATTTCTAAGCAAACAGAGAGTGTGACACTTGTCTTGCCACCCGCCGGCCCTTCTTGCCAATGCAGGCTCTCCTGTTGCATGACCCTTTCCAGACAGCAAGGCCACTTGCATCTGCTCTTCTCCTGGAGCGGCATGCTACGTGTGGCCAAGACATGCTCTGAGGGAGCGCAGTGACAGACGTTTCCCTTTCCTTAAGGGTGTTTCCACAGGCACAACCACACTTCTCTCTCATCTAGGGGGATGCCCAGGAAATGAGGATTTCGCTCCATCCGGCTTATTACACTGTGCTTCGGAGACTATGTTCAGGCAAGCGGCATCAGCATCGCACAGAACCGACTCTGATTTCCCAAAGTATGCTGTGCTTTCCTAGACGGGATGCCCAGCAAAGAAGCTTTCGCTCTATGCCGGGTTCTCCCACCGTGCTGCGAATACTAGGCTAAAGCAAGCAGCAAGAGCAGCCCACAGAACCGACTCTTTTTTTCTAGCGATTGCTATGCTTTCACAGAGGTTTTCCGCTTGGCCTGAACCGCATTTCGCTGCTGCTTCCTCAGCAAGGCTTTGGGCGTTTGCTCTGTCGCGTCAGGGAAGTACATCTGCGGGAGAGCTGGTGCCGCTTGGGCCTTGCTTTCCCGGTCTCCATGGTCGCACCCAGGGTTCACCCATCCAGGCCAAAATACGCAGACACAGCCACAATCCTGCAGCAGCGTGCGTGGCCTAGGATGACACTCCATGCCAACTGCCATCTCCTGGAGGAGTAAAGCTTGTCTTTTTGCTCTGGCGTTCAGGCGGACTCGTGGACTAGGCCACTGCCTTCCCATTAGGAAAGTAGAGGCAACAGGATCCATGCACCGGGCCCGTGTACTGGGATGGGGAGCTGTGGGGTACTGTCCCCATTTCTTCCCCCACACACGCCCTGCTACCTCCAGCGCTGCCACCTCTTGGAGGAAGATGGCATCTGACTGCCCTTTCTTCTAGGGAGCTGTATCTGCGAGTTCCGTGTTTGGCGCCTGGTGGCAGGCCCATGTCTGTCCTAGGGACAGGTGGTGTGGAGATGCTGTCCCCTTGGGACAAGAGGCACAGAACAGGCCTGCCATCTGCCCAGACACCTTCCTCAGAGTGGAGTATGCGCGCCAGCCCTTCCGTCCCCTCGTGTCTTCCTAAATTGATGCTTCCGTCCCTACACACAGGAAGCGGGTGACGCATGTCTTGCCACCGTCCTGCTGTTCTCGCCAGAGCAGGATCGCCTGCTTTGCGACTGTTTCCCGACAACAAGGCAAACGGCTCCTCTTCTCCCAGGGAGGCGTTCTGCTCCTTCCCCAGACTTGCTCATGGGAGCACGGTGACAGCCAGGTCCCTATCCTTATGCCCTATCCAGATGTGCATCCACGCTTCTCTCTCAGGCAGTGGGGATGCTAGGTCCAGGAGAATTTGGCTCCTTGCGGGTTTCTTCCAACGTGCTGCGGAGACTAGCTCAGGCAAGCAGCAGCAGCAGCCCACAAACCTGATTCAGATTTCCCAATGAATGCTGTGCTTTCCCAGAGGAGAAGCCTGGGCAAAGAGGGTTTCACTGTGTGCTGGGTTCTCCCAACTTGAGACTTGGCCTAGGCAAGCACGAGAAGCAGCCCGCAGAACCGATTCTGATTTCTAAACAAACGGAGAAGGTGACACTTGTCTTGCCACCCGCCCGCTATTCTTTCCTATGCGGGCTCTCCGGTTTCATGACTTCTCCTTAAGGCTGTTTCCACAGGCGCAACCACGCTTCTCTCTAAGGTAGAGGGGAAGCCCGGGCAAAGAGGATTTCGCTCCATGCGGGTTTATTACACCATGCTTCAGATACTATGTTCAGGCAAGCGGCATCAACATCTCACAGAACCGACTCTGATTTCCCAAAAATTTTGTGCTTTCCTAGTAGGGATGTCCAGGCAAAGAGGCTTTCGCTCTATGCTGGATTCTCCCACTGTCCTGCCAATTCTAGGCTATGGTAAGCAGCAACAGCAGCCCACAGAACCAACTCTTTTTCCTAGCAATGGCTATGCTTCCACAGAGATATTCAGCTTGGCCTGAACCGCACTTCGCTGCTGCTTCCTCAGCAAGGCTTCGTGCGTTCGCTCTCTCGCGTCAGGGATGTAGATCTGTGGGAGAGCTGGTGCCTCTTGGGCCTTGCTTTCACGGGCCCCATGGTCGTACCCTGTGTTCAACCTGCCAGGCCGAACTAGGCAGAAACAGCTACAACCCTGCAGCAGCGTGTGAGGCCTAGGATGACACTCCTTGCTAACTGCCATCACCTGGCGTAGTAAGGCTTGGCTTTTTGCTCTGGCGCTCAGGCGGACTCGGGGACTAGACCAGTGCCTTCCCCATAGGAGAGGAGAGGCGACAGGATCCCTGCACAGCGCCCGTGCACTGGGATGGAGAGCTGTGGGGGACTGTACCCACTTCTTCCCCTACCAAGCCCCTGCCACCCACTACGCTGCCACATCTTGGAGGATGATGGCATCTGACTGCCCTTTCTTCCAGGGAGCTGTAGCTGCGAGTTCCGGGTATGGCGCCTGGTGGCAGAACCACGTCTGCCCTAGGGACAGGTGGCCGTGGAGATCCTGTCCCACTGGGACAAGAGGCAAGAACAAGCCTGCCGTCTGACCAGACTCCTCTCTCAGAGTGGAGTATGCGCGCCTGCCCTAGCCGTCCACTCGTGTCTTTCTAAAGCGAGGCTACCGTCCCTAAGCACAGGAAGCGGGTGAGGCATGTCATGCCACAGTCCAGGTGTTCTTGCCAGGGCAGGCTCTCCTGCTTTGCGACTGTTTCCCAACAACAAGGACAAAGGCTCCTTCTCTTCTCCCGGGGAGATGTTCTGTTCCTTCACCACTTGCTCCTGGGAGCACGGTGACAGCCGTGTCCCTATCCTTAAGGCCCTTTACAGATGTGCATCCACACTTCTCTCTCAAGCAGTGTCGATGCTAGGGCCAAGAGAATTTCGATCCATGCGCGTTTCTTCCACCGTGTTGCAGAGACTAGCTCAGGCAAGCAGCAGCAGAATACGACAAACCCGATTCAGATTTCCCAACGAATGCTGTGCTTTCGTAGAGGAGATGGCTGGGACAAAGTTCCTTTCACTGTATGCTGGTTTCTCCCACTTTGAGACTTGGCCTAGGAAGCACGAGTAGCAGCCTGCAGAACCGACTCTGATTTCTAAGAAAACGGATAGGGTGACACTTGTCTTGACACCCACCCGCTATTCTTGCCTATGCAGTCTCCCCTGTTTCATGACTTTTTCTCAAGGCTGATTTAACAGGCGCAACCACACTTCTCTCTCAGGCAGAGGGGATGCCCGGGCAAAGAGGATTTCGCTCCATGCGCGTTTATTACACCGTGCTACGGAGACTATGTTCAGGCAAACGGCATCAGCATCGCATAGAACCGACTCTGATTTCCCAGAAATGCTGTGCTTTCCTAGAGGGCATGCCCAGGCAAAGAGACTTTAGCTCTATGCGGTATTTTGCCACCATCCTGCCAATACTAGGCTAAAACAGGCAGCAACAGCAGCCCACAGAACCGACTCTTTTTTCCGAGCGATTGCTATGGTTTAGCAGAGGTTTTCAGCTTGGCCTGAACCACACGTCGCTGCTTTTTCCTCAGCAAGGCTTTGGGCGTTTGCTCTGTTGCATCAGGGAAGTAGATCTGCGGGAGAGCTGGTTTTTCTTGGGCCTTGCTTTTCCGGGCTCCATGGTCGCACCCTGGGTTCACCCTGCCAGGCCGAACTACGCAGACACAGCCACAACCCTGCAGTAGCGTGCGTGGCCTAGGATGACACTCCATGACAACTACCATCTTCTGGCATACTAAGGCTTGGCTTTTTGCTCTGCCGTTCAGGCGGAATCGGGGACTAGGCCAGTGCCTTCCCTATAGGAGAGGGGAGGTGACAGGTTCCCTGCACAGCGCCTGTGCACTGGGATGGGGAGCTGTGGGGGACGGTCCCCAGTTCGTCCCCGATACACCCCCTGGCACCCACAACGCTGCCACATCTTGAAGGAAGATGACATCTGACTGCCCTTTCTTCCAGGGAGCTGTATCTGCGAGTTCCGGGTATGGCGCCTGGTGGCAAGCCCACGTCTGCCCTAGGGACAGGTGGCCTTGGAGATGCTGTTCCCTTGGGACAAGAGGAACAGAACAGGCCTGCCTTCTGCCGAGTATCCTTCCTCACAATGGAGTATGCGCGCCAGCCCTAGGCGTTCCCTCGTGTCTTCCTAAAGCCATTCTTCCGTCCCTACGCACAGGAAGCGGGTGACGCATGTCTTGCCACCGTTCCACTCTTCTGGCCAGGGCAGGCTCTCCTGCTTTGAGACTGTTTCCCGACAACAAGGCCAACGGCTCCTTCTCTTGTTACAGGGAGGCGTTCTGCTCCTTCTGCAGATTTACTCTTGGAGAGAATTATGACAGCCGTGTCCCTATCCTTAAGGACCTTTCCAGATGTGCATCCACGCTTCTCTCTCATGCAGTGGGGATGCAAGGGCCAAGAGAATTTCGCTCCATGTGGGTTTCTTCCACCGTGCTGCAGAGACTACCTCAGGTAAGCAACAGCAGCATCCCACAAAGTGCCTCAGATTTCCCAACGAATTCTGTGCTTTCACAGAGGAGAAGCCTGGGCAAAGAGGCTTTCGCTGTATGGTGGTTTCTCCCACCTTCAGACTTGGCCTAGGCAAGTACGAGCAGCAGCCCGTAGAACAGACTCTGATTTCTAAGCAAACGGAGATGGTGACACTTGTCTTGCCACCCGCCCGCTGTTCTTGCCATGGCAGGCTCTCCAGTTTTATGACTTTTCCTTAAGGCTGATTACACAGGCGCAACCACGCTTCTCTCTCAGGTAGATGGGATGCCCGGCAAAGAGGATTTCGCTCCATGCGGGATTATTACACCATGCTTCGGAGACTATGTTCAGGCAAGCGGCATCAGCATCGCACAGAACCGACTCTGATTTCCCAAAGAATGCTGTGCGTTCCTAGAGGGGATGACCAGGCAAAGAGGCTTTTGCTCTATGTGGGATTCTCCCACCGTGCTGCCAATACTAGGCTAAAGCAAGCAGCAACAGCAGCCCACTGAACCTACTCTATTTTCCTAGCAATTGCTATACTTTGTCAGAGGTTTTCAGCTTGGCCTGAAACGCTCTTCGCTGCTGCTTCCTCAGAAAGGCTTTGGGCGTTTGCTCAGTCGCGTCAGGAAAGTATATCTGCGGGAGAACTGGTGCCTCTTTGGCCTTGCTTCCCGGGCCCCATGGTTGCATCCTGAGTTCACCATGCCAGGCCGAACTACGCATAAACAGCCACCACCATGCAGCAGCATGCGTGGCCTAGGAAGATAATCAATGCCAACGGCCATCTCCTGGCATACTAAGGCTTGGTTTTTTGCTCTGGCGTTCAGTCGGACTCGGGGACTAGGCCAGTGCCCTCCCTTTCCTTACGAGAGGAGAGGCGACAGGATCCCTGCACAGCGCTAGTGCACTGGCATGGGGAGCTGTGGGGGACTCTCCCCAATTCTTCCCCAACACACATCCTGCAACCCCCAACGCTGCCACATCTTGGAAGAAGATTGCATCTGACAACCCTTTCTTCCTGGGAGCTGTATCTGCGAGTTCCGGGTATGGCGCTTGGTGGCATGCCCACGTCTGCCCTAGGGACAGTTGGCCTTGGAGATGCTGTCCCCTTGGAACAAGAGGCACAGAACAGTCCTGCCTTCTGCCCAGACTCCTTCCTCAGAGTGGAGTATGCGCGCCAGCCCTAGCCGCACAGAACCGACTCTGATTTCCCAACGAATGCTGTGCTTTCCCAAAGGAGAAGGCTGGACTAAGAGGCTTTCACTGTTTGCTGGTTTCTCCCACCTTGAGATTTGGCCTAGGCAAGCACGAGCAGCAACCCGCAGAACCGACTCTTATTTCTAAACTAACGCAGAGGGTGACACTTGTCTTTCCACACGTTCGCTATTTTTGCCTATGCATGCTCTCTTGTTTCATGACTTTTCGTTAAGGCTGTATCCACAGGCGCAACCACGCTTCTCTCTCAGGTAGAGGGGATGCCCGTACAAAGAGGGTTCGCTCCATGCGGGTTATTTACACCGTGCTTCGGAGACTATGTTCCGGCAAGCGGCATCAGCATCGCACAGAACCGAATCTGATTTCAAAAAGAATGCTGTGTTTCCCTAGAGCGATGGCCAGGCAAGGAGGCTTTCACTCTATGCGGGATTCTCCCACCGTGCTGCCAATACCAGGCTAAGGCATGCAGCAACAGCTGCCCACAGAACCGACTCTTTTTTCCTAGCGACTGCTATGCTTTCGCAGAGGTTTTCAGCTTGGCCTGAACCGCACTTCCTTGCTGCTTCCTCAGTAAGGCTTCGGGCATTCGCCCTGTCGCGTCAGGGAAGTAGAACTGCGGGAGAGCTGGTGCCTCTTGGGCTTTGCTTTCCCGGGCTCCATGGTCGCACCCTGGGGTCATACTGCCAGGCCGAACTACGCAGACCCAGCCACAACCCTGCAGCAGGGTGCGTGGCCTACTGCCATCTCCTGGCGTAGTAAGGTTTGGCTTTTTGCTCTGGCGTTCAGGCGGACTCGGGGACTAGGCCAGTGCCTTCTCCTTAGGAAAGGAAAGGCGACATCATCCCTGGACTGAGCCCGTGCACTTGGATGGGGAGCTGTTGGGGCTGTCCCCACTTCTTCCCCGACACACCTCCTGCCACCCCCAAGGCTTCCACATCTTGGAGGAAGATGGCATCTGACTGACCGTTCTTCCAGGGCGCTGTATCTTCGAGTTCCGGTATGGAGCCTGGTGGCAGGCCCTCGTCTGCCCTAGGGACAGGTGGCCGTGGATATGCTCTCCCCTTGGGAAAAGATGCACAAAAGAGGCCTGCCGTCTGTCCAGACTCCTTCCTCAGTGTGGAGTTGCGCGCCTGCCCTAGCAGTCCCCTCGTGTCTTCCTAAAGCCAGGCTTCCGTCCCTATGCACAGGAAGCGGGTGACGCATGTCTTCCCACTGTCCCGCTGTTCTCGCGAGGGCAGGCTCTCCTGCTTTGCGACTGTTTCCCGACAACAAGGCCAACGGCTCCTTCTCTTCTCCCGGGGAGGCGTTCTGCTCCTTCCCAGACTTTTTCTTGGGGAACACGGTGACAGCCTTGTCCCTATCCATAAGGCCCTTTCCCGATGTTCATCCACGCTTCTCTCTCAGGATGTGGGGATGCTAGTGCCAAGAGAATTGCAGTCCAGGCGGGTTTCTTCCACCGTGATGCGGAGACTAGCTCAGCCAAGCAGCAGCAGCATCATACAAACCCGATTCAGATTTCCCAACGAATGTTGTACTTTCCCATACTAGAAGCCTGGGACAAAGAAGCTTTCTCTGTATGCTGGTTTCTCCCACTTTCAGACTTGGACTAGGGAAGCAGGAGCAGCATCCCGCAGAACCGACTCTGATTTTTAAGCAAACGGAGAGGGTGACACTTGTCTTGCCACCCGCCCGCTATTATTGCCTATGCAGGCTCACCTGTTTCTTGACTTTTCCTTAATGCTGTTTTCACAGGCGCTACCACACTTCTCTCTCAGGTAGAGGGGATGCATGGGCAAAGAGCATTTTTGCTCCATACGGATTTATTACACCGTGCTTCGGAGACTATGTTCAGGCAAGCGGCATCAGCATCGCACAGAACCGACTCTGATTTCCCAAAGAATGCTCTGCTTTCCTAGAGGGGATGCCCAGGCAAAGAGGCTTTCACTCTATACGGGAATCTCCCACCGTGCTGCCAATACTAGGCTAAAACAAGAAGAAACAACAGCCCACAGAACTGACTCTTTTTTCCTAGCGATTGCTATGCTTTTGCAGAAGTTTACACCTTGGCATGAACCGCACTTCGCTGTTGCTTCCTCAGCAATGATTTGGGCATTTGCTCTGTCGCGTCAGGGAAGTAGATCTGCAGGAGAGCTGGTTCCTCTTGGGCCTTGCTTTCCCAGGCTCCATTGTCGCACCCTGGGTTCACCCTGCAAGGCCGAACTACGCAGACACAGCCACAAACCTGCAGCAGCGTGTTTGGCCTAGGATGACACTCCATGGCAACTGCCATCTCCTGGCTTAGTAAGGCTTGCCTTTTTCTCTGGCGTTCAGGCGGGCACGGGCACTAGGCCAGTGCCTTCCCCATCGGAGAGGAGAGTCGACAGGATCCCTGCACAGCGCCCGTGCACTGGTATGGGGAGCTGTTGGGGACTGTCGCCACTTCTTCCCTACACAATCCCTGCCACCCCCAACGCTGCCACATCTTTGGGGAAGATGGCTTCTCACTGCCCTTTCATCCAGGGAGCTGTATCTGCGAGTTCCGTGTATAGCGCCTGGTGGCAAGCCCACGTCTGCCCTAGGGACAGGTGGCCTTGGAGATGCTGTACCCTTGGGACAAGAGGCACAGAACAGGCCTGCCTTCTGCCCAGACTCTTTCCTCAGAGTGGAGTATTCGCGCCTGCCCTAGCCGTCCCCTCGTGTCGTCCTTAAGCCAGGCTTCCATCTCTACGCACAAAGAGCGGGTAACGATTGTCTTGCCACGGTCCCGCTGTTCTCTCCAGGGCTGGCTCTCCTGATTTGCGACTGTTTCCCGACAAGAAAGCCAACGGCTCCTTCTCTTGTCCCAGGGAGGCGTTCTGCTCCTTCCCCAGATTTGCTCTTGGGGTGCATGGTGACAGCCGTGTCCCTATCCTTAAGGCCCTTTCCAGATGTGCATCCATGCTTCTCTCTCACGCAGTGGGGATGCTAGAGCCAAGAGAATTTCGCTCCATGCGGGTTTCTTCCACCGAGCTGCGGAGACTAGCTAGGCAAACAGCAGCAGCATCCCACAAACCCGATTCAGATTTCCCAACGAATGCTGTGCTTTCCCAGAGTCGAAGCCTGGGCAAAGAGGCTTTCGCTGTATGGTGGTTTCTCCCACCTTGAGACTTGGCCTAGGGTAGCAGGAGCAGCAGCCCGCAGAACCGACTCTGATTTCTAAGCAAACGGAGAGGGTGAAACTTGTCTTGCCACGCACCCACTATTATTGCCTATGTAGGCTCTCCTGTTTCATGACTTTTCCTTAAGGCTGTTTCCACAGGCGCAACCACGCTTCTCTCTCAGGTAGAGGGGTTTGTTAGGGTCCGTGATCAAAGGAACGAGACTGATACAAAGCGAAGGTCAAGCTAAACTTTATTTTGCGCCAAGCATCAGGAATCAAACGACCGGTCAGAGCTACCTCTTATGAAAATGCGGTGACGATGATCCCAACAAGGTCACTTCCAAGAAGGCCACTCTGGACGAGGGCACTCTAGATGTCACTGCTGCTCCGCAGATGAGGCCGCTCCATGATTGGAGCTCCTCCCAAGAAAGGCCACTCCCATGACAAGGCAACTGCTCAATGAAGTTGCTCCCCGGACAAGGCCACTCCCAAGAAGAGGCTGTTCTGGACAAGACCACTTCCTGGATGAGGCCATTCCCAATGACGAAGAAGCAACAATGACAAGGAGGACAACCCGGATGACACAGATCTGCTCCCCACGATGCTACTCTGACCAGGCTTCCACCCAGAGGAAGCCACCACTGCGGACAAGGCCACTTGTGGTTCGGGGGTGGCGAGGCATTCTGCGGCGAGGCTGCTGGTGTCTAGGGGCTGTTGGCATCTCAGGGCTGCTTGCGCCTCGAGACCGCTGGCATCTAGGGGCTGCAGGTGTCAGGACCGCCGACTGCTGGCATCCAGGGGCTGTAGGCATCAGGACCGCTGGACTGCTCGGGTCTCGGGAGCTCGCCAGGCTGCTGAAGGCAGGGCCGCCGGAGGATACAGGCTGCTGGCGGCGGCTCAGGGCCCCCGGAGGCTGGAAGCTGCAGGCGGCGGCTTTTGGCCGCGGGAGGCAGGACAACCGGAAGCTGGAAGCTGCAGGCGGCTGGAGACTGCAGGCGGCGGCTCGGGGCTGCCGGAGGCTGGAAGCTGCAGGCGGTGGCTTGGGGCCGCGGGAGGCTGGACCACCGGAAGCTAGAAGCTGCAGGCGGCTGGAGACTGAAGGGGGCGGCTCGGGGCCGTGGAAGGCGGTGCCTCAGGCGGCGGCTTGGGCCGCCGGAAGCTGGAGGCTGCAGGCGGCGGCTCGGGGCCGCCGGAGGCAGGAGGCTGCAGGCGGCGGCTCGGGGCCACCGGAGGCTGGAGGCTGCAGGCGGCGGCTCAGGGCCCACGGAGGCTGGACCGCCAGAGGCGGGGGCTCCGGCGTCTCGAGGCTGCAGGCGCGGCTCGGGGCTCTTGGAGACTCTAGGCGGCGGCTCGGCGCTGCGGGAGGCTGGAGACTGCAAACGCGGTTGTAGCTCTTAAAAGAGCTGTTACAACTCCTCTATTCACTGTTGACTCCCCTGCTCTCCGCCGGCCACACCGCTTTCCGTACTGCTCTCTGCCGACCCCACCGCTCTCCTGCAGCAGCCCCTGACAGCCTGGCAAAGCAACCTTTATGGGGGTGGCTGACCCCGCCCCCACACAGGCGGCCAATTAAATTCCAATTTCAAAAGTGGCTATACATACACCTCACTGATTGGATGTCTCCACTCAGTCTGCCCCACCCTTACATTCAGGGTCCACAAGCAAGTTCTTCTGGGAGGGGCAGACCCATACAGGGATACCTGGACAAAGAGGATTTTGCTTCCTGTGGATTATTTACACCGTGCTTCCGGAGATTATGTTCTGGCAAGCGGCATCAGCATCGCACAGAACCGACTCTGATTTCCCAAAGAATGCTGTGTTTCCTACAGGGGATGCCAGGGAACGAGGCTTTCCTCTATGCAGGATTCTCCCACCGTGCTACCAATACTAGGCTAAAGCAAGCAACAGCAGCAGCCCACGGAACCGACTCTTTTTTCCTAGCGATTGCTATGCTTTCACAGAGGTTTTCAGCTTCGCCTGAACCGCACTTCGCTGCTGCTTCCTCAGCAAGGCTTTGGGCGTTTGCTCTGTCGGTACAGGGATGTAGATCTGCGGGAGAGCTTGTAACTCTTGGGCCTTGCTTTCCAGGGCTCCATGGTCCCACCCTGGGTTCACCCTGCCAGGCCAAACTTCACAGACACAGCCACAACCCTACAGCAGAGTGCATGAACCAGGAAGACATTCCATGCCAACTGCCATCTCCTGGCGTAGTAAGGCTTGGCTTTTTCTCTGGCGTTCAGGTAGACTCGGGGACTAGGCCAGTGCCTTCCCCATAGGAGAGGAGAGGTGACAGGATCCCTGAACAACGCCCGTGCACTGGGATGAGGAGCTCTTGGGGACTTTCTCCCCTTTTCCCCGCCACACCCTCTGCCACCCCCAATGCTGCCACGTCTTGGAGGAAGATGGCAACTGACTGCCCTTTCTTCCAGGGAGCTGTATCGGTGAGTGCCGGGTATGGTGCCTCGTGGCAGGTCCACGTCTGCCCTAGGGACAGGTGGCCATGGAGATGCTGTCCCCTTGGTACAAGAGGCACAGAACAGGCCTGCCTTCTGCCCAGACTCCTTCCTCAGAGTGGTGTATGCGCGCCCGCCCTAATTGTCCAGTCGTGTCTTCCTTAAGCCAGGCTTCAGTCTCTACGAACAGGGAGCGTGTGATGACTGTCTTGCCACCATCCCGCTGTTCTCGCCAGGGCAGGCTCTCCTGCTTTGTGACTGGTTGCCGACAACAAGGCCAACGGCTCCTTCTCTTCTCCCAGGGACGCGTTCTGCTCCTTCCCCAGACGAGCTCTTGGAAAGCACCGAGACAGCTGTGTCCCTATCCTTAAGGCCCTTTCCAGATGTGCATCCACGCTTCTCTCTCAGGCCGTGGGGATGCTAAGGCCAAGAAAATTTCCTCCATGCGGGTTTCTTCCACCGTGCTGCGGAGACTAGCTTAGGCAAGCAGAAGCAACATCCCACAAACCCGATTCAGATTTCCCAACGAATGCTGTGTGTCCCAGCGGAGAAGCCTGGGCAAAGAGACTTTTCGCTGTATGCTTGTATGTCCCACCTTGAGACTTGGCCTAGGCAAGCACGAACAGCAGCCCGCAGAAACGACTCTGATTTCTAAGCAAACGGAGAGGGTGACATATGTCTTGCCACCCGCCCGCTATTCTTGCCTATGTAAGCTCTCCTGTTTCGTCACTTTTCCTTAAGGCTGTTTCCACAGGAGTAACCACGCTTCTCTCTCAGACAGAGGGGATGCCCGGGCAAAGAGGATTTCACTCCATGCAGGTTTACTACACCGTGCTTCGAGACTATGTTCAGGCAAGCGGCATCAGCATCGTACAGAAGCGACTCTGATTTCCCAAAGAATGCTGTGCTTTCCTAGAGGGGATGCCCAAAGAAAGAGGCTTTCGCTCTAAGCGGGATTCTCCCACCGTGCTGCCAATACTAGGATAAGGCAAGCAGCAACAGCAGCGCACAGAACCGACTCTTTTTTCCCAGCGACTGCTATGCTTTCCCAGAGGTTTTCAGCTTTGCCCGATCCGCACTTCGCTGCTGCTTCTTCAGCAAGTTTTTGGGCGTGTGCTCTGTCGCGTCAGGAAAGTAGATCTGCGTGAGAGCTGGTGCATCTTGGGCCTTGCTTCCCGGGCTCCATGGTCGCATCCTGGGTTCACCCTGCCATTCAAAACTACGCAGACTCAGCCACCACCCTGCAGCGGAGTGCGTCGCCTCGGATGACAGCCCATGCCACCTGCCATCTCCTTGCGTAGTTAGGCTTGGCTTCTTGCTCTGGCGTTCAGGCGGACTCGGGGACTAGGGCAGTGCCTTCCCCTTAGGAAAGGAGAGGCGACAGGAATCCTGCACAGCGTCCATGCACTGTGATAGGGAGTTGTCTGGGACTGTCCACACATCTTCTCCGACACACCCCCTGCTACCCCCAACGCTGCAACGTCTTGTTGGAAGATGGCATCTGACGACCCGTTCTTCCAGGGAGCTGTAACTGAGAGTTCCGGGTATGGCGCCTGGTGCCATGCCCACGTCTGCCCAAGGAGGGGTGGCCTTGGAGATGCTGTAACCTTGGGACAAGAGGCACAGAACAGGCCTGCCTTTTGCCCAGAGTACTTCCTCAGAGTGAAGTATGCGCTCATGCCCTAGCCGTCCCCTCGTGTCTTCCTTAAGCCAGGCTTCCGTCTCTACGCACAGGGAGCGGGTGACGATTGTCTTTCCACCATCCCGCTGTACTCGTCAGGGCAGGCTCTCCTGCTTTGCGATTGTATCCCGACAACAAGGCCAACGGATCCTTCTCTTCTCCCGGGGAGGCGTTCTGTTCCTTCCCCAACTTGCTCCTGGGAGCACCATGACAGCCGTGTCCCTATCCTTAAGGCCCGTTCCTGATATGCATCCACGCTTCTCTCTCAGGCATTGGGGATTCTAGGGCCAAGAGAATTTCGCTCCATGCGGGTTTCTTCCACCGTGCTACGGAAACTAGCTCAGGCAAGAAGCAGCAGCATCCCACTAAGCGACCCAGATTTCTCAAGGATTGCTGTGCTTTCCCAGAGGAGAAGCCTGGGCAAAGAGGCTTTCGCTGTATGGTGGTTTCTGCCACTTTGAGGCTTGGCCTAGGCAAGCACGAACAGCAGCCCGCAGAAGTGACTGATTTCTAAGCAACCGGAGAGGGTGACACTTGTCTTGCCACGCGCCCGCTATTCTTGCCTATGCAGGCTATCCTGTTTCATTACTTTTCCTTAGGCTTTTTCCACAGTTGCAACCACGCTTCTCTCTCAGGAAGAGGGGAAGCCCGGGCAAAGAGGATTTCACTCCATGCGGGTTTATTACACTGTGCTTTGGAGACTATGTTAGGCAAGCGGCATCAGCATCGCACAGAACAGACTCTGATTTCCCAATGAATGCTGTGCTTTCCTAGAGGGAATGCCCAGGCAAAGAGGCTTTCGCTCTATGCGGGTACCTCCCACCGTGCTGCCAATACTAGGCTAAGGCAAGCAGCAACAGCAGCCCACAGAACCGACTCTTTTTTCCTAGCCCCTGCTATGCTTTCGCAGAGGTTTTCAGTTGGCCTGAACCGCACTTCGCTGCTGCCTCCTCACCAAGGCTTTGGGCGTTTGCTCTGTCGCTGCAGGGAAGTAGATCTGCGGGAAAGCTGGTGCCTCTTGGGCCTTGCTTTCCCAAGCTCCATGGTCGCACCCTGGGTTCACCCTGCTAGGCCGAACTACGCAGACACATCCACAACCTGCAGCAGCGTATATGGCCTAGGATGACACTCCATGCCAAATGCTATCTAATGGAGTAGTAAGGCTTGGCTTTTTGCTCTTGCGTTCAGGCGGACACGGGGACTAGGCCAGTGCCTTCCCCTTAGTAGAGTAGAGGTGACAGGATCCATGCAGAGGGCCCGTGTACTGGGATGGGGAGCTGTGAGGGACTGTCCACACTTCTTCCCCGACACACCCCCTGCTACCCCCAACGCTGCCACATCTTGGAGGAAGATGGCATCTGACTGCCCTTTCTTCCAGGGAGCTTTATCTGCGAGTTCCAGGTATGGCGCCTGGTGGCAGGCCCACGTCTGCCCTAGGGACAGGCGGCCTTGGAGATGCTGTCGCCTTGGGAAAAATGTCACAGAACAGGCCTGCCGTCTGCCCAGACTCCTTCCTCAGAGCAGAGTATGCACGCCTGCCCTACCGTCCACTCGTATCTTCCTAAAGCCAGGCTTCCGTCCCTACACACAGGAAGCGGCTGACGCATGTCTTGTCACCGTCTCGCTGTTCTCTCCAGGGCGGGCTCTCCTTCTTTGCGACTGTTTCGCAACAACAAGGCCAACGGCTCCACTTCTCCCGGGGAGACGCTCTGCTCCTTCCCCAGACTTGTTCTTGGGGAGCACGGTGACAACCATATCCCTTTCCTTAAGGCCCTTGCCATATGAGCATCCATGCTTCTCTCTCAGGAAGTGGGGATGCTAGGGCCAAGAGAATTGCAGTCCATGCGGGTTTCTTCCACCTTGCTGCGGAGACTAGCTCAGGCAAGCAGCAGCCGCATCCCAAAAACCCTATTCAGATTTCCCAACGAATGCTGTGCTTTACCATAGTAGAAGCCGGGGACAAAGATGCATTTGCTGTATGCTCGTTTCTCCCACACTCAGACTTGGCCTAGGCAAGCAGGAGCAGCAGCCCACAGAACCGACTCTGATTTCTAAGCAAACGGAGAGGGTGACACTTGTCTTGCCACCCGCCCGCTATTCTTGCCTATGTAGGCTCTCCTGTTTCATGACTTTCCTTAAGGCTGTTTTCACAGGCGCAACCACGCTTCTCTCTCAGGAAGAGGGGATGCCCGGGCAAAGAGTATTTCGCTCCATGCGGTTTATTACACCACGCTTCGGAGAATAAGTTCAGCCAAGCGGCATCAGGATCACACAGAACGGACTCTGATTTCCCAAAGAATGCTGTGCTTTCCTAGAGTGATGCCCAGGCAAAGAGGTTTTCGCTGTATGCGGGATTCTCCCACCATGCTGCCAGTACTAGGCTAAAGCAAGCAACAACAGCAGCCCACAGAACCGACTCTTTTTTCCTACCGATTGCCATGATTCTGCAGAGGTTTTCAGCTTGGCCTGAACCGCACTTCGCTGCTTCTTCCTCAGCAAGGATTTGGGCGTATGCTCTGTCGCGTCAGGGAAGTAGATCTGCAGGAGAGCTGGTGCCTCTTGAGCCTTGCTTTCCCGGGCTCCATGGTGGCACACTGGGTTCAGCCTACCAGGCCGAACCACGCAGACACAGGCACCATCCTCCAGCAGCGTGTGTGGCCTAGGATGACACTCCATCCCAACTGCCATCTCCTGGCGTAGTAAGGCTTGGCTTTTAGCTCTGGCGTTCAGGCAGACTCGGGGACTAAGCCAGTGCCTTCCCAATAGGAGAGGAGAAGCGACAGGATCCCTGCACAGGGCGCGTGCACTGGGATGGGGAGCTGTGGGGGACTGTCCCCACATCTTCCCCGACACACCGGCTGACACCCACAACGCTTCCACATCTTGGAGGAAGATGGCATCTGACTGCCCTTTCTTCCAGGTATCTGTCTGCGAGTTCCGGGTATGGCGCCTGGTGGCAGGCCCCCGTCTGCCTTACGGACACGTGGCCTTGGAGATGCTGTCCCTTGGAACAAGAGGCACAGAACAGGCCTGCATCTGCCCAGACTCCTTCCTCAGAGTGGAGTATGCGCGCCTGCCCTAGCTGTCCCCTTGTGTCTTCCCAAAGCCAGGCTTCCTTCCCTCCGCACAGGAAGCGAGTGACGCTTGTTTTGCAACCATCCCGCTGTTCTCTCCAGTGCAGGCTCTCCTGCTTTGCGACTGTGTCCCGACAAGACCAACGGCTCCTTCTCTTCTCCTGGGGAGGCGTTCTGCTCCTTCCCCAGACTTGCTCCTGGGAGCAAGGTGACAGCCGTGTCCCTATCCTTAATGCCCTTTATAGATGTGCATCCACGCTTCTCTCTCAGGCATTGGGGATGGTATGGTCAAGAGAATTTCACTCCATGCGGGTTTCTTCCACCGTGCTGCGGAGACAAGATCAGGCAAGCAGCAGCAGCATCCCATAAACCCGATTCAGATTTCCCAATGAATGCTGTGCTTTTCCAGAGGAGAAGCCTGGGCAAAGAGGCTTTCGCTCTATGCTGTTTTCTCCCACTTTGAGACTTTGCCTAGGCAATCAGGAGCAGCAGCCCGCAGAACCGACTCAGATTTCTAAGCAAACAGAGAGGGTGACACTTGTCTTGCAACCTGCCAGCTATTCTTGCTAGTGCAGGCTCTCCTGTTCCATGACCCTTTCCATATCGCAAGCCCAAGGGCCCCTTCTCTTCTCCTGGAGTGGCGTGCTACGCCTGGCCGAGACATGCTCTCAAGGAGCGCAGTGACAGAAGTTTCCCTTTCCTTAAGGCTGTTTCCACAGGCGCTACCGCGCTTCTCTCTCAGGCAGAGGAGCTGCCGGGGCAAAGAGGATTTCGTTCCATGCGGGTTTATTACACCGTGCTTCGGAGACTATGTTCAGGCAAGCGGCATCAGCATCGCACAGAACCGACTCTGATTTCCCAAACAATGCTGTGCTTTCCTAGAGGGGATGCCCAGGCAAAGAGGCTTTCACTCCATGCGCGATTCTCCAACCGTTCTGCCAATACTAGGCAAAGGCAAGCAGCAACAGCTGCCCACAGAACCGACTCTTTTTTCCTAGCGACTGCTATGCTTTCACAGAGGTTTTCAGTTGGCCTGAACCGCACTTCGCTGCTGCTTCTTCAGCAAGGCTTTGGGCATTTGCTCTGTCGCGTTAGGGAAGTAGATCTGCAGGAGAGTTGGTGCCTCTTGGGCCTTGCTTCCCGGGCTCCATGACCGCACGCTGGGTTCACCCTGCCAGGCCGACCTGCGCAGACACAGCCACAAACCTGCAGCAGCGTGCGTGGCCTAGGATGGCACTCCATGCCAACTGCCATCTCCTGGCGTAGTAAGGCTTGGCTTTTTGCTCTGGCGTTCAGGCAGAGTCGGGGAATAGGCCAGTGTCTTCTCCATAGGAGAGGAGATGCGACAGGATCCCTGCGAGCGTCTGTGCCCTGGGATGAGGATCTGTGGGAGACTGCCCCACTTCTTCCCCGACACACCCCCTGCCACTCCCAATGTTTCCACATCTTGGAGGAAGATGGCATCTGACTGCCCTTTCTTCCAGGGAGCTGCATCTGCGAGTTCCGGGTATGGAGCCTGGTGGCAAGCCCACGTCTGCTCTAAGGACAGGTGGCCTGGTGATGCTGTCCCCTTGGGACAAGAGGCACAGAACAGGCCTGCCTTCTGACCAGACTCCTTCCTCAGAGTGGAGTATGCGTGCCTGCCCTAGCTGTCCCTTCGTGTCTTCCTAAAGCCAGGCTTCCGTCCCTATTCACAGGAAGTGGGTGAGGCTTGTCTTGCCACCGTCCCTCTGTTCTCGCCAGGGCAGGCTCTCCAGCGTGTGACTGTTTCCCGAAAACAAGGCCAACGACTCCGTCTCTTCTCCCGGGGAGGCGTTCTGCTCCTTCCCCAGAATTGCTCTTGGGGAACACGGTGACAGCTGTGTCCCTATCCTTAAGGCCCTTTCCAAATGTGCATCCACGCTTCTCTCTCAGGAAGTGGGGATGATAGGGACAAGATAATTTCAGTCCATGTGGCTTTCTTCCACCTTGCTGCGGAGTCTAGCTCAGGCAAGCAGCAGCAGCAGCCCACAAACGCGATTCAGATTTCCCAACGAATGCTGTGCTTTCCCGTAGTAGAAGCCAGGGACAAAGAGGCTTTCGCTCTATGCTGGTTTCTCCCACCTTCAGACTTGTCCTAGGCAAGCAGGAGCAACAACTTGCAGAACCGACTCTGATTTCTAAGAAAACGGAGAGGGTGACACTTGTCTTGCCACCAGCCTGCTATTCTTGCCTATGAAGGATCTCCTGTTTCATGACTTTTCCTTAAGGCTGTTTTAACAGGCGCAACCACGCTTCTCTCGCAGGCAGAGGGGATTCCCGGGTAAAGAAGATTTCGCTCCATGTGGGTTTATGACACCGTGTTTCGGAGATGATGTTCAGTCAAGCGGCATCAGCATCGCACAAAACCGACTCTGATTTCCCAAAGAATGCGGTGCTTTCCTAGAGGGGATGCCTAGGCAAAGAGGCTTTTCCTCTATGCGGGATTCTCCCACAGTGCTGCCAATACTAGGCTAAAGCAAGCATCAACCGCAGCCCACAGAACCGACTCTTTTTTCCTAGCAATTTCTATGCTTTTGCAGAAGTTTTCAGCTTGGCCTGAACCGCACTTCGCTGCTTCTTCCTCAGCAAGGCTTTGGGCGTTTGCTCTGTCGCATCAGGGAAGTAGATCTGCGGGAGAGCTGGTGCCTCTTGGGTCTTGCTTTCCCAGACCCCATGGTCGCACCCTGGGTTCACACTGCCAGGCCGAACTACGCAGACACAGCCACAACCCTGCAGCAGCGTGCTAGGCCTAGGATGACACTCCATGCCAACTGCCATCTCCTGGCGTATTAAGGCTTGTCTTTTTGCTCTGGCGTTCAGGCGGACTCGGGGACTAAGCCAGTGCTTTCCCTTAGGAGAGGAGAGGCGACAGAATCCCTGCACAGCGCCCGTGCACTGGGATGGAGAGCTGTGGGGGACTGTCATCACTTTTTCCCGACTCACCCCCAGACACCCCCAACGCTGCCACATCTGGAGGAAGATGGCATCTGACTGCACGTTCTTCCAGGGAACTGTATCTGCGAGATCCGGATTTGGCGCCTGGTGAAGGCCCACGTCTGATCTAAGGACAGGTGGCTTTGGAGATGCTGTCCCCTTGGGACAAGAGGCACAGAACAGGCCTGCCTTCTGCCAGACTCCTTCCTCAGACTGGAGTATGCTCGCCTGCCCTAGTCGTCCCCTCGTGTCTTCCTTAAGCCAGGCTTCCGTCTCTACGCACAGGGAGCGGGTGACGATTGTCTTGCCAAGATCCCGCTGTTCTCTCCAGGGCAGGCTCTCCTGCTTTGTGACTGTTTCCTCACAACGAGGCCAGCGGCTCCTTCTCTTCTCCCGGGGCGGCGTTCTGCTCCTTCCCCAGACTTCCTCCTGGGAGCACGGTGACAGCCGTGTCCCTATTCTTATGCCCCTTTCCAGATGTGCATCCACGCTTCTCTCTCAGGCAGTGGGGATGCTAGGGCCAAAGAATTTCGCTCCATGCGGGTTTCTTCCACCGTGCTGTGGAGACTAGCTCAGGCAAGCAGCAGCAGCAGCCCACAAAGCGACTCAGATTTCCCAACGAATGCTGTGCTTTCCCAGAGGAGAGGACTGGGCAAAGAGGCTTTCGATGTACGGTGGTTTCTCCCACCTTGAGACTTGGCCTAGGCAAGCACGTGCAGCAGCCCTCAGAAGTGACTCTGATTTCTCAGCAAATGGAGAGGGTGACACTTGTCGTGCCACCTTCCCGATGTTCTTACCATGGCAGGCTCTCCCGTGTCATCGTCGTTTCCAGACTGCGAGGCCAAGGGCCCTTTTTCTTTCCCGGAGCGGCGTGCTACACCTGGCCCAGCAATGCTTCCAGGGAACAAAGTAACAGACGTTTCCCTTTCCTTAAGGCTGTTTCCACAGGCGCAACCATGTTTCTCTCTCAGGCAGAGGTGATGCCCAGGCAAAGAGGATTACGCTCCGTGCAGGTTTATTACACCGTGCTTTGGAGACTATGTTCACGTAAGCGGAATCAGCATCGCACAGAACCGACTCTGATTTCCCAAAGAATTCTGTGCTTTCCCTGAGGTGATGCCCGGGGAAAAAGACTTTCGCTCTATGGGGGTTTCTCCCACAGTGCTGCCAATACTAGGCTAAGGCATGCAGCAACAGCAGCCCACAGATCCGACTCTATTTTCCCAGCGACTGCTATGCTTTCCCAGAAGTTTTCAGCTTGGAACGATCTGCACTTCGCTGCTGCTTCTTCAGCAAGGCATTGGGCATTTGCTCTGTTGCATCAGGGAAGTAGATCTGCGGGAGAGCTGGAGCGTCTTGGGCCTTGCTTTCCCGGGCTCCATGGTCGCATCCTGGGTTCACCCTAACAGGCCGAACTACGCAGATACAGTCACCAACCTGCAGGAGCGTGCAGGGCCTAGGATGGCAGTCCATGCCAACTGCCATCTCCGGGCGTAGTAAGGCTTGGCTTTTAGCTCTGGCGTTCAGGCGGACTCGGGAGTAGGCCAGTGCCTTCCCCATAGGAGAGGAGAGGCGACAGGATGCCTGCACAGCGCCCGGGCACTGGGATGGACAGCTGTTGGTGACTGTCCCCACTTCTTCCCTGACTCACCCCCTACCAACCCCAATGCTGCCACATTTGGAGGAAGATGGCAACTGACTGTCCTTTCTTCAAGGGAGCTGTATCTGCGAGTTCCGGGTATGGTGCCTGGTGGCAAACCCACGTCTGCCCTAGGGACAGGTGGCCTTGGAGATGCTGTCCCCTTGGGACAAGAGGCACAGAACAGGCCTGCCTTCTGCCCAGACTCCTTCCTCAGAGTGGAGTATGCGCGCCTGCCCTAGCCATCCCCTCGTGTATTCCTTAAGCCAGGATTCCGTCTCAATGCACAGGGAGTGGGTGACGACTGTCTTGCCACCATCTCGCTGTTCTTGCCAGGGCAGGCTCTCCTGCTTTGTGACTGTTTCCCGACAACAGGGCCAACGGCTCCTTCTCTTCTCCCGGGGAGGCGTTCTGCTCCTTCCCCAGACTTCCTCCTGGGAGCACGGTGACAGCCGTGTCCCTATCCTTAAGGCCCTTTCCAGATGTGCATCCACGCTTTTCTCTCAGGCAGTGGGGATGCTAGGGCCAAGAGAATTTCGCTCAATGCGGGTTCCTTCCCCCGTGCGGCGGAGACTAGCTCAGGCAAGCAGAAGCAACATCCCACAAAGCGACTCAGATTTCCCAACGAATGCTCTGCTTTCCCAGAGGAGAGGGCTCGGCAAAGAGGCTTTCGATATATGGTGGTTTCTCCCACCTTGAGACTTGGCCTAGCAAGCACGAGCAGCAGCCCTCAGAAGTGACTCTGATTTCTCAGCAAATGGAGAGGGTGACAATTGTCGTGCCAGCTTCCCGCTGTTCTTGCCATGGCAGGCTCTCCCGTGTCATGGCCGTTTCCAGACAGCAAGGCCAAGGGCCCCTTCTCTTCTCCCGGAGCAGCGTGCTACACCTGGCCCAGCAATGCTGCCAGGGTGCACAGTAACAGACGTTTCCCTTTCCTTAAGGCTGTTTCCACAGGCGCAACCACGTTTCTCTCTCAGGTAGAGGAGGATGCCGGGGCAAAGTGGATTTCGCTCCATGCGGGTTTATTACACAGTGTTTCAGAGACTATATTCAGGTAAGCGGCATCAGCATGGCAAGAACCGACTCTGATTTCCCAAAGAAGGCTGTGCTTTCCTAGAGGGGATGCCCAGCAAAGAAGCTTTCGCTCTATGCGGGATTCTCCCACCGTCCTTCTAATACTAGGCTAAAGTAAGCAGCAACAGCATCCCACAGAACCCACTCTTTTTTCCTTGCGAATGCTCTGCTTTCGCAGAGGATTTCAGCTTGGCCTGAACCGCACTTCGCTGCTGCTTCCTCAGGAAGCATTTGGGCATTTGCTCTGTCGCATCAGGGAAGTTGATCGGCGGGAGAGCTGGTGCCTCTTGGGACTTGGTTTGCCGGGCTCCATGGTCGCACCATGGTTTCACCCTCCCAGGCCGAACTACGAAGACACAGCCACAAGCTTGCAGCAGCATGCGATGACACTCCATGCCAATTGCCATCTCCTGGCGTAGTAAGGCTTGGCTTTTTGCTCTGGCGTTCAGGCGGACTCGGGGACTAGGCCAGTGCCTTCCCCATAGGAGAGGAGAGGCGACAGGATCCCTGCACAGCGCCCGTGCACTGCGATAGGGATCTGTGGGGGACTCTCCCCACTTCTTCCCTGACACACCCCCTGCCATCCCCAACGCTGCCACATTTAGAGGAAAATGGCTTCTGACTGCCCTTTCTTCCAGGGAGCTGTGTCTGCGAGTTCCGGGTATGGTGCCTGGTGGCATTCCCACGTTTGCCCTAGGCACAGGTGGTCTTGGAGATGCTGTCCCCTTGGGACCAGAGGCACAGAACAGGCCTGCCTTCTGCCCAGACACCTTCCTCAGAGTGCAGTATGCACGCCTGCCCTAGCCATCCCCTCGTGTCTTCCTTAAGCCAGGCTTCCGTCTCAATGCACAGGGAGCGGGTGACGACTGTCTTTTCACCATCTCGCTATTCTCGCCAGGGCAGGCTCTCTTGCTTTGTGACTGTTTCCCGACAACAGGGCCAACGGCCTCTTCTCTTCTCCCTGGGAGGCGTTCTGCTCCTTCCCCAGACTTGCTCTTGGGGAGCACGGTGACAGCCGGGACCCTATCCTTAAGGCCCTTTTCCAGATTGCATCCACGCTACTCTCTCAGGCAGTGGGGATGCTAGGCTCAGGAGATATCGCTCCATGTGGTTTTCTTCCACCGTGCTGTGGAGACTAGCTCAGGCAAGCAGAAGCAACATCCCACAAAGCGACTCAGATTTCCCAACGAATGCTGTGCATTCCCAGAGGAGAGACCTGGGCAAATAGGCTTTCAATGTATGGTGGTTTCTCTGACCTTGAGACTTGGCCTAGGCAAGCACGTGCAGCAGCCCTCAGAAGTGACTCTGATTTCTCAGCAAATGGAGAGGGTGACACTTGTCGTGCCAGCTGCCCGCTGTTCTTGTCATGGAAGGCTCTCCCGTGTCATGGCCGTATCCAGACAGCAAGGCCAAGGGCCCCTTCTCTTCTCCCAGAGAAGCATGCTACACACGGCCCAGCAATGCTCCCAGGGAGCACAGGAACAGACGTTTCCCTTTCCTTAAGGCAATTTCCATGGCGCAACGACGCTTCTCTCTCTGTAAGAGGGGATGCGCAGGCATAGAGGATTACACTCCATGCGGCTTTATTACACCATGCTTCGGAGACTATGTTCAGTCAAGCGGCATCAGCACAGCACAGACCCGACTCTGATTTCCCAAATAATGCTGTGTTTTCCCTGAGGGGATGCCCGGGGAAAAAGGCTTTCGCTCTATGCGGGTTTCTCCCACCGTGCTGCCAATAATAGGCTAATGCAAGCAACAACAGCAGCCCACAGAACCGACTCTTTTTTCCCAGCGACTGCTATGCTTTCCCAGAGGTTTTCAGCTTGGCCCGATCCGCACTTCGCTGCTGTTTCTTCAGCAAGGCTTTGGGCGTTTGCTCTGTCGCGTCAGGGAAGTAGATCTGCGGGAGAGCTGGAGCGTCTTGGGCCTTGCTTTCCCGGGCTCCATGGTCGCATCCTGGGTTCACCCTAACAGGCCGAACTACGCAGATACAGTCACCACCCTACAGCAGCGTGCAGGGCCTAGGATGACAGTCCATGCCAACTGACATCTCCTGGCGTAGTAAGGCTTTGCTTTTTGTTCTGGCATTCACGCGGACTCGGGGACTAGGCCAGTGCCTCCTTAGGAAAGGAGTGGCGACAGCATCCCTGCACAGTGCCCGTGCCCTGGGATGGGGAGCTGTGGGGGTCTGTCCCCACTTCATCCCCGACACAAACCCCTGCCACCCCCAACGCTGCCTCATCTTGGAGGAAGATGGTATCTGACTGCCCTTTCTTCGAGGGAGCTGTATCTGGGAGTTCCGTGTATGGCGCCTGGTGGCAAGCCCACGTCTGCCCTCGGGACAGGTGGCCAGGGAGATGCTGTCCCCTTGGGACAAGAGGCACAGAACAGGCCTGCCTTCTGCCCAGACTCCTTCCTCAGAGTGGAGTATGCGTGCCTGCCCTAGCTGTCCCCTCGTGTCTTCCTTCAGCCAAGCTTCTGTCTATAGGCACTGGGAGTGGGTGACGATTGTCCTGCCACCATCCCGCTCTTCTCGACTGGGCAGGCTCTCCTGCTTTGCGACTGTTTCCCGACAATAAGGCCAACCCCTCCTTCTCTTCTCCCAGGGTGGCGTTCTGCTCCTTTCCCATACTTGCTCCCGGGAGCACGGTGACAGCCGTGTTCCTATACTTAAAGCCCATTCCAGATGTGCATCCACGCTTCTCCCTCAGGCAGTGGGGATGATAGGGCCAAGAGAAATTCGCTCCATGTGGGTTTCTTCCACCGTGCTGCGGAGACTAGCTCAGGCAAGCAGCAGCAGCATCCCACAAACCCGATTCAGATTTCCCAATGAATGCTGTGCTTTCCCAGAGGAGAAGCCTGGGCAAACAGGCTTTCGCTCCATGATGGTTTCTCCCACCGTGAGACTTGGCCTAGGCAAGCGGGAACAGCAGCTCGCAGAACCGACTCTTATTTCTAAGCAAACGGAGAGGGTGACACTTGTCTTGCCACCCGCCCGCTATTCTTCCCTATGCAGGCTCTCCTGTTTCATGACTTTTCCTTAAGGCTGTTTCCACAGGTGCAACCACGGTTCTCTCTCAGGTAGAGGGCATGCCCGGGCAAAGAGGATTTCGCGCCATACGGATTTATTACACCATGCTTCGGAGACGCTGCTCAGGCAAGCGCCCTCATCATCACAAAGAACCGACTCTGATTTCACAAAGAATGCTGTGCTTTCCTAGAGTGGATGCCCAGGCAAAGATGCTTTTGCTCTATGTGGGATTCTCCCACCGTCCTGCCAATTCTAGGCTAAAGCAAGCAGCAACAGCAGCCCACAGAACCGACTATTTTTTCCTAGCGATTGCTATGGTTTCAAAGAGGTTTTCAGCTAGGCCTGACCGCACTTTGCCGCTGCTTCCTCAGCAATGATTTGGACATTTGCTCTGACGCGTCAGGGAAGTAGATCTGAGGGAGAGCTGGTGCCTCTGGTCCTTGCTATCACGGGCTCCATCGTCGCAACCTCTGTTCAACGTGCCAGGCCGAACTATGCAGACACAGCCAAAACCCTGCAGCAGCGTGCATGGCCTAGGATGACAGTCCATGCCAACTGCCATCTCCTGGCGTAGTAAGGCTTGGCTTTTTGCTCTGGCGTTCAGGCGGACTCGGGGACTAGGCCAGTGCCTTACCCAAAGAAAGGAGAGGTGACAGGATCCCTGCACAGCGCTCATGCACTGGTAAGTGGAGCTGTGGGGGACTGTCCCCACTTCTTCCCCGACACACCCCCTGCCACCCGCAACGCTGACACATCTTGGAGGAATATGGCATCTGACTGCCCTTTCTTCCAGGGAGCTTTATCTGCGAGTTCCGGGTATGGAGCCTGGTGGCAAGCCAACGTCTGCCCTAGGGACAGGTGGCCTGTTGAATGTGTTCCCTTGGGACAAGAGGCACAGAACAGGCCTGCCTTCTGCCCAGACTCCTTCCTCAGATTGGAGTATGCGCGCCTGCCCTAGTCGTCCCCTCATGTCTTCCTAAAGCCAGGCTTCCGTCCCTACACAAAGGAAGCGGGTGAGGCTTGTCTTGCCACCATCCCGCTGTTCTCGCCAGGGCAGGCTCTCCAGCTCTGCCACTGTTTCCCAATAACAAGGCCAACGACCATCTCTTCTCCCGGGGAGGCGTTCTGCTCCTTCCCCAGACTTGTTCTTGGGGTGCACAGTGACAGACGTGTCCCTATCCTTAAGGCCCTTTCCAGATGTGCATCCGCGCTTCTCTCTCAGGGAGTGGGGATGCTAGGACCAAGAGAATTTCAATCCATGCGGGTTTCTTCCACCGTGCTGCAGAGACTAGATCAGGCAAGCAGCAGCAGCTTCCCACAAACCCGATTCTGATTTCCCAACGAATGCTGTGCTTTCAAATAGTAGAATCCTGGGACAAAGAGGCTTTCGCTGTATGCTGGTTTCTCCCACCTTCAGACTAGGCCTAGGCAAGCAGGAGCAGCCTGCAGAACCGACTCTTATTTCTGAGCAAACGGAGAGGGTCACACTTGTCTTGCCACCCGCCCGCTATTCTTGCCTATGCAGGCTTTCCTGTTTCATGACTTTTCCTAAAGGCTGTTTTCACAGGCGCAACCACGCTTCTCTCTCAGGCAGAGGGGATGCCCGGGCAAAGATGTTTTCACTCCATGCGGGTTTATTACACCATTCTACGGAGAATATGTTCAGGCAAGCGGCATCAGCATCGCAAAGAACCGACTCTGATTTCCCAAAGAATGATGTGCTTTCCAAGAGGGGATGCCCAGGCAAAGAGGTTTTCGCTCTATGCGGGATTCTCCCACCACGCTGCCATTACTAGGCTAAAGCAAGCATCAACCGCAGCCCAAAGAACCGACTCTATTTTCCTAGTGATTGCTATGTTTTCACAGAGTTTTCCGCTTGGCCTGAAATGCACTTGGCTGCTTCTTCCTCAGCAAGGCTTTGGGCGTTTGCTCTGTCGCTTCAGGGAAGTAGATCTGCGGTAGAGCTGGTGCGTCTTGGGCCTTGCTTGCCCGGGATCCATGGACGCACCCTGGGTTCAGCCTGCCAGGCCGAACTACACAGACACATCCACAACACTGCAGCAGCGTGCGTGGCCTTGGATGACTGTCCATTCCAACGGACATCTCCTGGCGTAGTAAGGCATGGCTTTTTCTCTGGCGTTCAGGCGGTCTCGGGGACTAGGCCAGTGCCTTCCCCATAGGAGAGGAGAGGCGACAGGATCCCTGCACAGAGCCCGTGCACTGGGATGGGGAGCTGTGGGGGACTGTCCCCACTTCTTCCCCGATACACACCTGCCACCCCCAATGCTTCCACATCTTGGAGGAAGATGGCATCTGACTGCCCTTTCTTCCAGGGAGCTGTATCTGCGAGTTCCCGCTCTGGCGCCTGGTGGCAGGCCCATATGTGTCCTACGGACACGTGGCCTTGGAAATGCTGTCCACTTGGGACAAGAGGCACAGGACAGGCCTGCCGTCTGCCCAGACTCCTTCCTCAGAGTGGAGTATGTGCGCCTGCCCTAGCTGTCCCCTCGTGTCTTCCCAAAGCCAGGCTTCCGTCCCTACACACAGGAAGCGGATGACGCTTGTCTTGCAACCGTCCCACTGTTCTCGCCAGTGCAGGCTCTCTTGCTTCGTGACCATTTCCTGACAACTAGGACAAAGGCTCCTTCTCTTCTCCCGGGGAGGCATTCTGCTCCTTCCCCAGACTTGCTCCTGGGAGCACGGTGACAGCCGTGTCCATATCCTTAAGGCCCTTAATAGATGTGCATCCACGCTTATCTCTCAGGCAGGGGGGATGCTATGGTCAAGAGAATTTTGCTCCATGCGAGTTTCTTCCACCGTGCTGCGGAGACAAGCTCAGGCAAGCAGCAGCAGCATCCCACAAACCCGATTCAGATTTCCCTACGAATGCTGTGCTTTTCCAGAGGAGAAGCCTGGGCAAAGAGGTTTTCGCTGTATGGTGGTTTCTCCCACATTGAGACTTGGCCTAGGCAAGCACGAACAGCAGCCCGTAGAACCGACTCTGATTTCTAAAAAACGGAGAGTGTGACACTTGTCTTGCTTCCCACCGCTCTTCTTGCCATGGCATGTTCTCCAGTTTTATGACTTTTCCTTAAGGCTGATTCCACAGGCGTAACCACGCTTCTCTCTCAGGTAGAGGGGATGCCCGGGCAAAGAGGATCTCGCTCCATGCGGGTTTATTACACCGTGCTTCGAAGTCTATGTTCAGGCAAGTGGCATCAGCATCGCAAAGAATCGACTCAGATTTCCCAAAGGAAGCTGTGCTTTCCTAGAGGGGATGGCCAGGCAAAGATGCTTTCGCTCTATGCGGGATTCTCCCACCCTGCTGCCAATACTAGGCTACATCAAGCAGCTACAGCAGCCCACAGAACCGACTCTATTTTCCTAGCGATTGCTATGCTTTCTCAGAGGTTTTTAGCTTGGCCTGAACCGCACTTCGCTGCTGCTTCCTCAGCATGGATTTGGGCGTTTGCTCTTTCGCGTCAGGGAAGTAGATCTTCGGGAGAGCTGGTGCCTCTTACGCCTTGTTTCCCGGGCTCCATGGTCGCATCCTGGGTTCACCTTGCCAGGCTGAACTATGCATAAACAGCCACCACCCTGCAGCAGCGTGCGTGGCATAGGAAGATATTCCATACCAACTGTCATCTCCTGTCGTAGCAAGGCTTGGCTTTTTGCTCTGGTGTTCAGGCGGACTCGGGGACTAGGCCAGTGCCTTCCCCTTACGAAAGGAGAGGCGACAGGAACCTGCAGAGCGCTAGTGCACTGGGATGGGGAGCTGTGGGGGACTCTCCCCACTTCTTCCCCGACACACCCCCTGCAACTCCCAACGCTGCCACATCTTGGAGGAAGATGGCATCTGACTGTCCTTTCTTCCTGGGAGCTGTATCTGCGAGTTCCGCGTATGGCGCTTGGTGGCATGCCCATGTATGCCCTAGGGACAGGTGGCCTTGGAGTTGCTGTTCCTTGGGAAAGGTGGCACAGAACAGGCCTGCCTTCTGCCCAGACTACTTCCTCAGAGTGGAGTATGCGCGCCTGCCCTAGCTGTCCTCTCGTGTCTTCCTTAAGGCAGGCTTTCGTCTCTACGCACAGGGAGCGGGTGACGCTTTTTTTGCCACCTTCCCACTGTTCTCGCCAGGGCAGGCTCTCCTGCTTTGCGAATGTTTCCCGACAACAAGGCCAACGGCTCCTTCTCTTCTCCCGTGGAGGCGTTCTGCCCCTTTCCCAGACTTGCTCTAGGGGAGCACGGTGACAGCCGTGTCCCTATCCTTAAGGCCCTTTCAAGATGTACATCCACACTTCTCTCTTAGGCAGTGGGGATGCTAGGGCCAAGAGAATTTCGCTCCATGCGTGTTTCTTCTACTGTGCTGCGAGACTAGCTCAAGCAAGCAGAAGCAACATCCCACAAACACGATTCAGATTTCCCAACGAATGCTGTGCTTTCCCAGAGGAGAAGCCTGTGCAAAGAGGCTTTCGCTTTATGGTGGTTTCTCCCACCTTGAGACTTGGACTAGGGAAGCACGAGCAGTAGCCCGCATAACCGACTCTGATTTCTAAGCAAAGGGAGAGGGTGACACATGTCTTGCAACCCGCCCACTATTCCTGCCTATGTAGGCTCTCTATTCCATGACTTTTCCTTAAGCCTGTTTCCATAGGCGCAACCACGCTTCTCTCTCAGGTAGAGAGGAAGACCAGTCAAGAGGATTATGCTCCATGCGGGTTTATTACACCATGCTTCGGAGACTATGTTCAGGCAAGCGGCATCAGCATCGCACAGAACCGACTCTGATTTCCCAAAGAATGCTGTGCTTTTGTTGAGGGTATGCCCAGTCAAAGAGGCTTTCACTCTAACCGGAATGCTCCCACCGTGCTGCCAATAATAGGCTAAAGCAAGCAGCAACAGCAACCCACAGAAACGTCTCTTTTTTCCTCGCGATTGCTATGCTTTTGCAGAGGTTTTAAGCTTGGCCTGAACTGCACTTCGCTGCTGCTTCTTCAGCAAGGATTTGGGCGTTTGCTCTTTCGCGTCAGGGAAGTAGATCTGCGGGAGAGTTGGTGCCTCTTGGGCCTTGATTTTCCGGGCTCCATGTTCGCACCTTGGGTTCACCCTGCCAGGCCGAACTACGCAGACACAGCCATAAACCTACAGCAGCGTGCATGGCCTAGGATGACAGTCCATGCCAACTGCCATCTCCTGGCATAGTAAGGCTTGGCTTTTTGCTCTGGCGTTCGGGCGGACTCGGGGAGTTAGACAGTGCCTTCTGCTTAGCTAAGGAGAGGCGACAGGATCCTGCACAGCGCCCGTGCATTGGGATGGGGAGCTGTGGGTGACTTACACACTTCTTCCCTTACACACCCCCTGCCACCCCTAACGCTGTCACATATTGGAGGAAGATGGCATCTGACTGCCCTTTTATCCAGGGAGCTGTATCTGCGAGTTCCTGTTATGGCGCCTGGTGGCATGCTCACGTTTTCCCTAGGGACAGGTGGCCTTGGAGATGATGTCCTCTTTGGACAAGAGGCACAGGACAGACCCGTCATCTGCCCAGACTCCTTCTTCAGAGTGGAGTATGCGAGCCAGCAGTAGCCGTCCCCTCGTGTCTTCCTTAAGCCAGGTTTCCGTCTCTACGCACCGGGAGCGGGTGACGCTTGTTTTGCCAACTTCCTGCTGTTCTCGCAGGGCAGGCTCTCCTGCTTTGCGACTGTTTCCCGACAACAAGGCCAACGGCTCCTTCTCTTCTCCCGGGGAGCCGTTCTGCTCCTTCCCAGACTTGCTCTTGGGGAGCACGGTGACAGCCGTGTCCCTATCCTTAAGGCCCTTTCAAGGTGTGCATCCACGCTTCTCTCTAAGGCAGTGGGGATATTAGGGGCAAGAGAATTTCGCTCCATGCGGGTTTCTTCCACCGTGCTGCGGAGACTATCTCAAGCAAGCAGAAGCAACATCCCACAAACCCAATTCAGATTTCCCAACGAATGCTGTGCTTTCCAAGAGGAGAAGCCTGGGCAAAGAGGCTTTGGCTGTATGGTGGTGTCTCCCACCTTGAGACTTGGCCTAGGCGAGCACGAGCAGTAGCCCGCAGAACCAACTCTGATTTCTAAGCAAACGGAGAGGGTGACACTTGTCTTGCCACCCGTCCGCTATTCTTGCCTATGCAGGCTCTTCTGTTTCATGACTTTTCCTTAAGGCTGATTACACAGGCGCAACCACGATTCTCTCTCAGGTAGAGGGGTTGCCCGGGCAAAGAGGATTTCGCTCCGAGCGGGTTTATTACACCGAGCTTCGGAGACTATGTTCAGGCAAGCGGCATCAGCATCGCACAGAACCGACTCTGATTTCCCAAAGAATGCTGTGCTTTTATAGAGGGGATGACCAGGCAAAGAGACTTTCGCTCTAAGCGGGGTTCTCCCTCCGTGCTGCCTATACTAGGCTGAAGTTAGCAGCAACAGCAGCACACAGACACGACTCTTTTTTCCTAGCGATTGCTATGCTTTCACCGAGGTTTCCAGCAGGGCCTGAACCGCACTTTGCTGCTGCTTCCTCAGCAAGGCTTTGGGCGTTTGCTCTGTCGCCTCAGGGAAGTAGATCTGCGGTAGAGCAGGGGGTCTTGGGCCTTGCTTTCCCGGGCTCCATGGTCGGTCCCTGGATTCACCCTGCCATGCCGAACGACGCAGACACAGCCATAACCCTGAGCAGTGTGCGTGGCCTAGGATGACATTCCATGCCAACTGCCATCTCCTGGCGTAGTAAGGCTTGGCTTTTTACTCTGGCGTTCAGGCGGACTCGGGTACTACGCCAGTGCATTCCCCATAGGAGAGGATATGCGACAGGATGCCTGCACAGAGTCCGTGCACCAGGATGGGGAGCTGAGGGGGACTGTCCCCACTTCTCCCCGGACACACACCGTGCCACCCCAACGCTGCCACATCTTGGAGGAAGATGGCATCTGACTGCCTTTCTGCCAGGGAGCCGTATCTCCGAGTTCCGGATATGGCGCCTGGTGGCAAGCCCACGTCTGCCCTAGGGACAGGTGGCCTTGGAGATGCTGTTCCCTTGGTACAAGAGGCACAGAACAGGCCTGCCATCTACCCAGACTCCATCATCAGAGTGGAGTATGCACGCCTGCCGTAGCCGTCTCTTCGTGTCTTCCTTAAGTCAGGCTTCCGTCTCTACGCAGAGGGAGCAGGTGACGATTGTCTTGCCACCATCCCGCTGTTCTCACCAGGGCAGGCTCTCCTGCTTTGCGACTGTTTCCCGACAACAAGGCCAACGGCTCCTTCTCTTATCCCGGGCAGGCGTTCTTCTCCTTCCCCAGACTTGCTCCTGGGAGCACAGTGACAGCCGTGTCCCCATCCTTAAGGCCCTTTCCAGATGTGCATGCCCGCTTCTCTCTCAGGCCGTGTGGATGCTAGGGCCAAAGAATTTCACTCCAGGCGGTTTTCTTCCACCGTTCCGCGGAGACTAGCACAGGCAAGCAACAGCAGCATCCCACAATGTGACTCAGATTTCCCAACGAATGCTGTGCTTTCCCAGGGGAGAAGCCTGGGCAAAGAGGCTTTCGCTGTATGGTGGTTTCTCCCACCTTGAGATTTGACGTAGGCAAGCACGAGCAGCAGCCCGCAGAAGCGACTCTGATTTTTCAGCAAATGGAGAGGGTAACAATTGTGCTAGCTGCCCATTGTTCTTGCCATGTCAGGCTCTCGTGTTTCATGACCGTTTCCAGACAGCTAGGCCAAGGGCCCCTTCT